>NC_090835.1:26181323-26489117 GCF_028021215.1 Eschrichtius robustus
GTGAATCAAACTCTGGATGATAACTTCTTTTAAAAATAAATATTCCTTAAAAATGTTTAACATAAATATTCTTTTTAAAATAAAATTCTTTTTAAAATACTCAGTGAAAAAAGCCAATCTCAAAAGATCACATTTATGTAACATTCCCAAAACGACAAAATTATAGAGTTGGAGAACAGATTAGTGGTTGCCAGGAGTTAGAGACTGTGAGGGTAACAGGAATGACTGTGCCTCAGAAAAGGCAGCACAGGGGAGATTTTTGCAGTGATGGAATAGTTCTGCACCTTGATTACTGTAGTGGTTACATGCATCGACAGATGAGATAAACTAACACAGAACTATACCCATACCTTATATACCAATGTCAATTTCCTGGCTTTGCTACTGTGCTATCGTTAGGTAAGATGTAATCAACGGGAGAAGCTAGGTGAAGAGCAACCAGGACCTCTCTGTTCTATCTTCACAATTTCCTGTGAATCTTGAATTATTTCAAAATTAAAAGTTAAAGAAACAGCTAAATGTTGGATTATAAATATATTTCACAGAATAATTTATTCATCCTATAAGTTTATAAATAATACCCAAGCCTATGCAAATATATTTTATCATCTGATTTTCCATTTTGTATACAAATGAACTACCAATTATCTTGACAGAGGCAAGGAGAGAGTGAAAATGGAGTAGGTTTTAAAACTGGTTTTGCTGTCAGGATGCATACTGTTCAGGACAATGTAACATGGACCACTTTGGCAGCCAACATCTGGATGTCTCACAAAGGGCAGGTAGTATACAATATGTAAAAAATAAGAGCATGTATTTAAAGACTTACTTTAAAATCTGTAAGATTCTGTCATTAAAAAAATGGAGAGCCATGAAATAGTATACTTTAAATAGAACTTAACCTATTTGTGATAATCAAGATCCCATTGAGCATATGATTATATGCAATTTGCAAAATGCATTATTAGACATGTGATTATCAAATATGAGATTTATTTTCTTATGTACACATGACAATCATTTCTACAATTCAAACATCTCTCTGGCTAAATTAATATAAATTGCTGCAATGTGCCAATAATAAATGAGACAAAAAGAATTCCAGAAGCTGGGAGATGCAAATTAAAGCCAGTGTAAGTTATTTTCACTAGGGCTTTAGACAGAGATCTTTTTATCACTGACTAAAATGTAACATTCTGGGACTACATCAAAAACATGACTCCCTGATTCCCTGTATCTCACACCTAAGCTGGCTCAACACTGGTTCATCATGACTCGGAATCTAAAGAGAGGCTGGCAGCACTTCATAAATACCTTCCTGTTCGCTCCTTTCTACAGTGATGCAATTTGACCTACATTTCCAGTGCCCATTGAAACTTTGTAGGAGGGGGAAGAGGAGAGTTTTTCATTTCTCCTACCCTCTGATTAACTAGGACAGCAAATGCCGCTCAAGGGACTGCTACTGGGCAGAAGCAAAGGGGGAAGAAAGTCATGCCAGTAGGAAATTCCACAAGAGAATATTTAGAAATACTGCATTCTCTGATTCTGCAAACAAACTGTCATGGCTTTACAAGACAACAGCGAGGAAGTTGCCCCACTTTACACCATAATCAGCCCAGAACACTATGGGCTGTTTTATTTACTTCAGGCTCCCAGCATGATGAAAATTAAACTTGAACTATAGATTAATCTTTGCCACAGTCTTTTTTTAAAAATAAACTTTTAATTTTAGAATGATTTAAAGTTTACAGAGAAGTTGTAAAGATTAAACAGAGAGTCCCTATACACCCCACCCCATTTCCCCTATTGTTCACCTCTTAGTGTGCCGTATTTGTCATAACTAATGAACCAATACTGACACATTACTATTAACTAAAGTCCATACTTTATTCAGATTTCCTTAGTTCTTGCCTAATGTCCTTTTTCCACTCCAGGATCCCATCCATATCACATTACATTTAGTTGTCATGTCTCCCTTCTACTCCTCTAGACCGTGACAGTTTCTCAGACTTTCCTTTTTTGATAACCTTGACAACAGTTTTGAGGAGTACCGGTGAGGTGTTTTGTAGAAAGTGTTGAATTGTTTGTCCAATGTTTTTCTCAGGATTATAATGAGATTCTTGGATTGGGGGAGCTCAAGTGCCACCCTTGCTATGTCATGTCAAGTGTACATTTGTCACTGTTGTTGTTAACTTGATCAACTGGCTGAGGTAGTGTCTGTCAGGTTTCTCCCCTGGAAAGGTTCTCCCTCCTCTTTCCATACTGTACTCTGGGGAAGGAAGTCACTGTGCAAGGCCCACATTTAAGGGATGGGCAGTTATGTTACACTTCCTTTCAGGGGATTATCAACAAAAATCGTTTGGAATTCTTCCACACAGAAAATTTATCTATTCTCTCTAATTTGCTTTACTTATTCAATCATTTATTTGTATCAGTATGGACTCAGGGGTATGTGCTTTACATTATTACTTTGCTATATATATATATATTACATATTAGTTATATATATTTTATTAGTATTTATTATATGTACATATTTTATTTATATTTATTTTATATCTTGGGTTATAATTTAAGACTACGTTATTTAGTTAAATCATTCCAGCTGTGACCACTGGGAGCTCTTTCAGGCTCCTGTGTCCCTTTGACATACCTCATCATTCATTGTGTGTTGTGTATCTGTGTGTTTTGTTTCATCACTTTCTTGCTTTCTGGCATTAGGATACCCTCCAGGCTCATCTTGCTTATTCCCTGCCCCAGCCATAGAATTAAGTCATGTGTGGTTCCTTTTATTGGAAATGGTATTAGAAACCAAGATCTGGGAATTGGGGCTTATCAAAGTCTTTTAATGTTTGACACTTTTAAATTTCTGTATGAACTACTTGCATAGTAAATCAACACAATTATCCCATTAAGTATCTTCACTTTGTGGCATAACATGCTAAATCATAAAGAGGATGCTTAGTAATCAAACTACCATCTGACTGGCCAAACTTTCAGGTTTGATATGACAATAAATGCTTTATTGCAAAGAAAGTTCCGGGGCGGGGCGGGGGGGCGATGGAGAAACAGAATGAATTTTTTTTTTTTTAATGCCAAGAAGGTCCCCTCTTTTCTCTCCCTCACCCCCCCCATTACCATTATATGGTACTTCCTTTATGTCAGCTCTTAATTACTGAGTTAAAGGAAAACAGAAATATCAGTCAGATCTATCTATGAAATACATTGATGATGACCAATGACAGCAGCTACACCTTCCTATTTATGGTCTGAATATTTTAAGGTTACACATAGTTTATCTTCACTGAGACTAAACTAATCAGCCCAACACAAGGACAGAGCCAGGAGCTTCCTGGGCATCAGGGGTTACCTAATGGGAAACAAACAGATTTCCATAGATAACTGAACCGCACAGAATGGAGTTAATCACATGCAACACACACAGGAAAATCCTTCACCTCAGACTCCAGCCATTACTCTGTGTAAACAGACTATGCTAATAAAATAGTTAGTGACCTCACCCCCTGCCTTTTTTTTTAAATAGAAAATAGGCTGGAGCCAGCACCTAATACTGATTTTCTGTCATCTTTTTCTCACTCAATCTGATTAAGATTTATATTCAGTAAACATTTCTTGAGCCTCTTCTGTACACTAGACAGCACACTATGCCTAGTGCTTCCAATTAATCCTATAGATTCAAATGAAATTAGCTCTGTTCCCATTTTTCCCTCCCAGCAGAGTTGCTGAAGTTGTTGGAAGATAAGTCAGGCCTTGACAATGCTGAAGGCACAAAACGGTTTGGAGAAGCACATGGTTTAGCGTCTACTTCTAGAGTTATCTTATAACATCTTAGAAAAGATCATAACTTCCTATCTGTAAAATAGATATAATCAAACCTACTTCTCAGGGAGAATGCATAGAAAGCAAAGCCCCGGCCCACACTATGGCTTCTGTAAGAATTAGCCTGTGTTCACGCTTTACGTTTCATCATAATCACATCTAGGAAACACTAGGACTGTCCAACTAGGGTGTGCCATTGCCTTTTTTCATTGCCAGTTTTACTATCTTTGTAAACCCTAAAATCATGATCTTTAAAAAAAAGTCAAAAAAAAAGTCAATTCCTATGCCCCAGTCAACCTGTCTTTGATAAGTAAACGATGCCCATTCATTCAAGAAGCACGGACCAGAATGGACAGGAAATATTAACAACGATAACAGCTAACAATGCCTGAAAGCTTATTTTGTGCCAGACACTGTGTGGATGCAGCACGCCAGGCCTATGAAATAGATATGTTAATTGTCCCTAATTTCCAAATGAGAAACTGAGGCTAGAGAGGTGAAGTAACTTGTGCACAGGTGCCACCCATCTGGGCTAGGCATACTCTTACAGAAAAACCATAACAAACAATAACAGAATTATATCAAACAACTGAACATAAACATCCGTCCCTTACCTCACACTGGTGCTTCCTTTTCAAACACTGTTGCACTGGGTGCTACAGTGGAATGAAAGAATCAGCTAAAATGTATCCTTTGCTACAGAGATGCAAACTGAGAGGGCTTTGGACACTTCTGCCCCCAAAGGGACTCCAAACTGAGACTTCCTACTTCCAAAATATTTTCAATAAATAAAACCCACTGAGGTCTCCCTACAGCATTTTACAGAAAGTAGCAACTACCTGGCTCAGTTTGCAAGGTGCTTCACTCTTTGGCCCCAGTGATTGCCTCAGGGCATTCACACTACAGGCCACTTCTAGATCCAGCTAGCTTCTTCAGGGCTCAAGTCATTACCTCTCCATCTAAATGGAGTTAATCACACACACTGATTCCCTAAAACTGGTTTAAGAGATCTCCAGCTGGCTTCCTCATTCATGTTAACATTCCCAACCTGGGCATCCATACTACCCTGTATCAAGGACCTTCTCCCCTCCTGGATTTACCCCCAGGACAATCACAGGCCTGGAGAAGAGCAATCAGTTTTTGGAATTAGATCAGGATTTAAATCCTGTCTTCTACTTAACAAACTATGTGACCTCAAGCAAATCAGTTCACCTCTCCCGAGGAGAATTAATGGAGGAGATAAGACCAATAAAGCACAGTGCCTAGCACATATTAAGTGCCATTATCACCATTATCCCCATTCTACAGATAAGAAATTGAGTCTCCAAGTGGTGAAATAACAAAGGTCACAGAGCTGGTGAGTGGTAGGGGCCAGGGCTTGAAACCAGTTTTTTCCTTCCTTCTACAACTCTTTATTGAGCACCATGCTTGGCGCTTAAGGACATAACTGTGAAACAGATGGACAGGTACCTTGCTCTCATGGTGCTTACATTCTGCTAAGGAAGACAGCCATCGAAACTTTACACAAATAAGTGGAAAGGTGCTTGAAGGAGTAAAAGCAGGGTACCTGAATACATACGGGTTTGACAGAAAGTAACAAGATCCCTGGAATTTGTCTGGACGGTCAGGGAAGGCTTCTATGAAGAGGTGGCACTTAAACTGGGACCAGGAGGGTCCAGGAGACAGAAGAGGTGTTCAGAGATGAGGGTGGCAGCAGGCTCTCCAGGCAAGGGAAACTCAAGAGAAGAGACTCTGAGAAAGCATGTCATATTTGAGGAACTAAGAGGCCAGAGCACCTGAGGAGGCTGGAGAGGTAGGTGGGGCCAGATCAGAGGACCACGGTAGAACATGGTAAGGATTCTGGATGTCATCCATCACTGAGGCAATGGTAAGGCACCAAATGATTGGCTGCCCTTGATGAAACAGTAGTAAAATGCTTATTCTGACCCCAGCTCCCTGAGGTCAGGGCCGTTTGGTATCTTTTTATCGTCTGTACTTCTAGGACACAGCAAGTATACTTTTGATAAATATTTGTGAGCCATATGAAAGAATCTTTGGGAAAGACAAACCACTTCTCCCTCTTTCTAAGTCCACAGATGATACTTCTATTAAAGTTCCTATTGCTGATTATTATAGATGGGTGTGAACCTCTTTTCACTGTTTGGTCATAAGTTTCTGGAAAGCAGAGTAAATATCTTATTTATTTTTCTATCTCTCAAAGCCAAATGCTCAATAGTTATGGATTGAAACATCCTCTTTTAACAGCTAAAAATCTCTTCTTCTATTTCTAGATTGCCTGAGTAAGAATCTTCACCCTACCTTAGTGAAATAGATCTGAAGGGATAATTGGCAAGGATTTAAAAAAAGAAAGTTCTGCTTTCCTTTTGCAGCTTAATTTTAACAACAAAAACCCATCTCACCAATGTGTGATTGAACTTACAATTTTTATATTTTAGGATAAATCACTTGTACAGTTCGCATGCATTTTTTTCTAATCTTAGTTTAATTTTAACCAACAACAAAATGCCCCAACAGAAGGTCTTACAGTGATTTTCCAATTCTTCTGAGAATTGTTCAGATTCTCTCTTTGAATATTTAATAACTCTAATAAGGGTAGGGTAACTGTTTAGGCTACTTATATTAAAAGACAGAACTGAGTCATAACCAACAGCTCATACACTTGAGGGTTTATTTTGGGATTTCAGGAGATGAGGATGATAAGATAAAATGATGAAACTGGGATTATGAATATGCTACTAGGGTGTGCTAGTAATTTTCTGTTTGATCCTTTTTCCATCCCCAGACCAATTTTCCGCCATTCTGGCCCTGCTCTGTGCCCCCGAGGCTGACCTCTACGGGTAGCATCACTAAGTTCATGCAGTCAGGCTTCCAGGTGGGTTTGGCCAATAGAAGGCACTGGAAGGAGATCAAAGAGGGAGGAAAGAAAGTGGGGGAGGGGAGTATTACTTCTTTATTCTCTCCCCCGTCTGGGCTGCATTTTCTGGCAGTGGCTGAATCCCTCCAGGGCTATTGCGCCTGTCAGACAGCCCCTCCTCTTTGGCTCTAGCTCTCTCTTTGGACTCCAGGAATGAACGCTATTTCTTCTCTTTGCTCCTTTGGACCTAGCAAGTGGTAACAGCTTCCCATTGCTGTTAGTTTCTGGGTGACAGGAACCCCATGTCACCCTTAACTCTGCCCACTCTCTGAAAATAACCCCTTCATTAAAGTCCTGAACCATCAGAGTTGGACTCTGTTCCCAGCCAGAACTAAGAATTCAAACCATAGACTTGTAAAACCAGCAGTCTCCCTCCTTTGCATGTGAGCAGTTATCACAAAGGTTATTCATTTTCCAGAGCAATTCCTTCACACCAAGCACTGTATGTAAGCTCTTAGGTTTCTCAGGCAGAAGTGACACCTTTTAAACTGGTCAGTTCAAGAGAACATGAGAGGGCGCTCTTGAAAAACAGCTGGCAGAATGGAGGGGCTGACACTTAACAATTCTCTAGGCAGGAGTCTGCTACATGTGAAAAATAAAATGTTTACAAAGAGATGCCACCTCCTCCTATTTCTCCCTGGGTTTCCTCTCCCTGAGGGCTTTGGAATCAAAGTCAGCACTGTATTTTCACACTGAATACCCAGAAGTTGTATCACTGCCTGGGGAAGTTGTCCTGTGTGTCACTTCACTTTGCTCTTTTCTCAGACCTGAGGATCTGCTTACCACTAGCCAAGGCACACAGAAAGGAAGCCAACCATCTTGTATTACTAGCCACCTGCCTGTGGCCTTTCCTTCTTTCTCTCTTTCACAGGTTACGTCTGCACTAGGCGAAAGACGAACAGGATGAGAAATTCTGCTTTGCTCAGCCTTGCTTGTCTCTTTAACAGAGCTGACCGGATTAGCACTTTTCCAATGGCAAGGACTGGCATATGCTTATACCATAATCTGCTCTGAGCTCCTTCGGATTTTTTTACCAAGGCGACTGGATTTGAGGTTAGATGTTAATTGAAATCACCTGGGAGTCTCTAAACACTCCACCTTGCTTTCACTTGGCACAGCTACCCTGGAGGTTACTATATTTCTGAATATTGGGGCATTCTTTTGATCAATCAAGAGCTGACTGAAAGAATCCTTCTAGGAGGTTGATAAGGATCCATGGCGCTTATGTCAACAAGCCACTCCAACAAAGACTCCAAATGTCTCCCTCTGCAACCAGCAGGCATTCAGAGCTGACAGCAAGAGTTGCTAAGATAAAGACAGGCAGACACACTACAGTCTGCAGAAAAGATGCTCTGCTACACTTCAGCGAAAGCTGGCCAAAGAGCGAGAGAGCTCTCATGTCCCACCCCAGGGGGGAGACCTCTCTCTTCAGCTTGAAGGAAACACTGAGAAGCAGTGGGATTAACAAAACTGGGTTCTCACTGTAGTATATCCATTTCTAACACTTGTTACCCTTAAGTGTTCATTTCAAAGGATATTTTATTGGCAAACTCTATAAGCAGCTAGGTGGACATACATGAAATGTTAATAGTGGTATCTCTAGGTAGTAGAAGTATGAGTAACTTTTATTTCCTTCTGTGTATTTGTGAAATCTTCCAAATTTTCTACAAACACCTCTGACTTATGCAAATCAGGGAAAAATTATTAAACAAAAACCCTATAAGCATTCTGGAATTTCAGCTTTCTGTAAGAACCAAGTTTATGTAATTCTTGAAACTCAAAAATCCAAGTTACCTTTCTTAGCTTTTGTGTATTTTAAGATTTTCAATACTACTTTTTATGAACTATGTTTTCATATTAAGAAACTATTCTAAGGGCTTCCCTGGTGGCGCAGTGGTTGAGACTCTGCCTGCCAATGCAGGGGACACGGATTCGAACCCTGGTCTGGGAAGATCCCACATGCCGCGGAGCAACTAGGCCCGTGAGCCACAACTACTGAGCCTGGGCATCTGGAGCTTGTGCTCCGCAACAAGGGAGGCCGCGACAGTGAGAGGCCCGCGCACCGCGATGAAGAGTGGTCCCCGCTCGCTGCAACTAGAGAAAGCCCTCGCACAGAAACGAAGACCCAACACAGCCATAAATAAATAAATAAATAAATAAATAAATAAATAAATAAATAAATAAAATTTTTAAAAAAACTATTCTAAATGTAAAAAACAAGAATGATAAACTGGGTTTAATGTGTAAATTTTTTCTGGGACACATCACAACCTTAACTGAGATAATTTAGACTCTTCAAGGTCAAAATTCACTATTTTCATACTCTGAAGCACTCCTAATACAGACGAAAAATGGAACTGTTTCTTTTTGTAAGACTACCACGCAATATCATATGCATGATATCATATGCAATGATATGGCTAAGAGACTACAGATAAAAAAACAGACTGGTGTTTCTTGCACCACAAATGTTAGCCAGTAAAAACTTTCCAGTCTATAGCTGATTAACACTTGACACCAGCTCTCTGGAAAAGAAAGCTAATCGTTGCTGGCAGTCAGCTAAAGCAACAGACACACTCAGAAACCAGCCTACTACGACATCATCACTGCTGTTTACTATGACAACTGATTTTTCAATTCAGTGCCATTTATAGTTCTAAACAGAAAGCTGGAATATGTAACTTAGTTTTCTAGGAGCTACCTTTCTCATAATCTATAATAGCTAAACATGTATTATTCACTGTCTTGTAGTGTTGAAATAAATTAACAAGGAATCTTAGAAACCATAAACATCTTTACTAGCTTCAGGAAGCTAGTAAATTTGAACAAGTGATTCCATTTAAACTGTCCTAATGTAATGGCAAATGGTCTCTTTTCCAACTTCGATTTATAGTTGTAACTACCAGAACAATAATAATCAACAGGGTGAGGAGTGGAGGGAGCAGAGACTAGAGTCTTAACTATCTCCTCTTAAGAGCAGCTAAGAGGAGATATTTAATCTCCTTTTGTGTTCAGTACTTTAAAACTTAAGGAAAAAAAAGTGAATAAAATACAAAGCAATGAAAAATATGCATTTTTCAATGCAGAACTTTGTTAGCACTCTTCACGATTAAGTTCAAGGATCCTAAAGGTTCAAAATGTCTGCAAAACTGAGACCATAATACAAATTAGAAATGCAAGAGACCATGAGAAAATCAGATTTTTGACTAGTGTCGTTAACAGAACATGTTTAAAAGCTGTAGAAATCAGTGCCTGAAACAAATTAGAAAAAGAGAGATAATTTAAAAACTAGTGTTAAATGCTAAAACGAGCTTCTAAAGCTACAGAAAAGTCTTGCGACGTCTCTATGGCCAAACAAGAACCACCATATTGCCATTATGATCATGTTGATGGTTCAGACGACAATTAAACTTTAAAACCGAGGCGGAAAAGGCCTAACATACAACCCTATTGTTAACAGAACACTGTCTGGAGACTTAATTAAACACAAGCGTCAAGTGCTCCTCTCAAAATCTCTTGCACTGATGGACCTGAAGAGCAGAAAACAGGGCAGACCATTTAAAAGAAGCGTCCAGGGGTTGGGAGGACAAGTGACTACACCAAAGGTGGTAATTACATCCTGGGGAAGTAAAAAAGGCCAGACTAAAGGGCTCCAAGAGGTACTTCAAAACCAGCTAATCTTGGGAAGAAGAGGTGGGGTAAATCGGCTTCTTGACTGGCTATCTGTGGGGAAATAAAAAGATGCTGGGACTCCAAAGCAAGAGTAAACAAAAGCGGCTGCAAATGACCAAGGAAACCATTAGATACCTCCATTACACACCAATGTGCCCACAGTAAGAGGTTAATCGTAGGTTCACCCATCTCTAATTCAGCCTGGGACCTTGAGTAACCGGATAAGGGGCTTCTGCAATTGGTAAACCACCATTCTAGAACTGCCCTCAGCAAAGGCATGGGTAGTCAAAGTACCCAGGGGTTCTCCTGCCAACAGTCATATGCTGCAAGGGTAACTGCTTACCTTTTCTAAACCATATTCTCAGCTAAAAAATAGGGGAAAATATGCTCTTCTCTGACTTCAAAAGATGAGAGTATAAAACAGGAAAATATGTGAAAATGTTCTGAATAAAATCACATTGTATTTGCACATGTTACTGACTGAAGCATGGTTTAACTTATACTCTAAAGGCTATATAAACATAGGTTGTCCCTTCAGCTTATAAACTGGAAGGTCTAAAATGTTTATTTTAAGGTATTAGCAAGAATACAATGAAAGCCGCTAGACATTTCAAGATGAGAGAGAAACAAACGCAGGACAGTTTGGGACATTTAGTGCAGAGGCCAATAACGGTATTTATCTCACTGTGTCCTAAAGGGATCACCATGTACTGGGTAAAAATGTTCTTCACAGGGACTCTGTTACCAAAAACTGGTTAAATTACAGTCCATGTGCTTTTCTTCTAAAGTATCAGGGAAATGCATAATGTTTTATAAAAGATTACCACATAAGAAATGGATAAATATGTTACTGCACTTACAGTGGTAAGATTAGCTGAAATGGAAATAGGTGGTGTGGAACCATAAGATTGTGTCTCAAACTGGGGTTTAAGAGGCATGTAGGATTGGGAGGGAGAGAAGTGTTGCAAGTATTAAATGTGATAGATAATGCACAAAGTAATGCACACACAGAGGCCCACAAATGTTTAGACCGTGGACATCCATGGTTTTATCAGCCCTGTGTCCACTCCCCCCTGCTGAGGAATGATAATTGCCCCAACAGGTACTTTCTTGGTGAGGCAGGAACCAAGGCACCTGCCAGCACGCAGTCTGAGCCTGAGAGAGACACACTCAGTAGAGAGAGGGGTTAAAAACAATTGGAGAAGTTATGAAGTCCGGCACCCCGCGGACACTCTCCACCGAGTCCCGCTACATGGATCCCTGAAGCTGCTCTGGATCTGATCCATTCTGAGGCCTGGTTTTTCAGCTCTATTGTCAATGCTGAGAGCTACACCACATCCTTCCAGCAACCTCCTTTTTCACTTCAAGTGGCCAGATTTAGTTTCTGTTGCTTACAACCGAAGACCTTTAGCTGATTAGTCATTATTTTGAGTCTAGAAGAAGGAATTTTCTCAGAGATTTGGGAGATAAAATATAATTTGATTGGCAAGTAATTTAGACTTAATTTTATGGTAAAACAAAGGCATGCATCATGGAGTAGCATACAAAATTCATGTCGAATTTTAAGATAATGGATTGTTCTTTTGAGATTGTTAAAGATCTGCTTCCTCCCACTTCTCACTCTCTCTCCCTGCCCCATGCAAGTGTCTTTAGCAAGGGGTTTAAGAAGCACTAGTATAGACATTAACTTTCCTTAACTTTTAGGATTTGATCTCAGGCCAGGCAAGACCTGTGGAAGAACTGCCCTGCCCTAACTGTAAGCAAAAAAATGATCACTGGGCTTCCCTGGAGGCACAGTGGTTGAGAATCTGCCTGCCAATGCAGGGGACACGGGTTCGAGCCCTGGTCTGGGAAGATCCCACATGCCGCGGAGCAACTGGGCCCGTGAGCCACAACTACTGAGGCTGCGCGTCTGGAGCCTGTGCTCCGCAACAACAGAGGCCGCTATAGTGAGAGGCCCGTGCACCGCGATGAAGAGTGGCCCCCGCTTGCCGCAACTGGAGAAAGCCCTCGCACAGAAACGAAGACCCAACACAGCAAAAATAAATAAATAAATAAATTTATAAAAAAAAAAAAAATCACTGTTTTAAGCCACAAAGTTTTGGAGCGGGTTGTTATTACTCAGCAATAGATAACTGATAGATGTGCTTCATGAATTATCATAATGTGTCTACATTCTTTTATTCCATGCATTTCCTAAAGTTTCCTAGGAAGGAACTCAACACTCCAGTGTTTCCAAATAACTGTCACAGGCAGATGTGGTTACACTTCTCATTCTTTACAGCCAGGTCAATGCTTCTAATTCCACAGAAACAATGAAATGTACCTCAGTCAGAACACAGAGGTTTAGGCAGGAGGTAGAACATACTCCAAAGCCAAACTAACTTAGGTGAACATAAAGTGAAAATTTTCTCCAATTATCATAGTTATACCACAAGGATGCAGGTACAAACAGGGTTGAGCTGGAATTGAAGGTAACTGGCTAAGAGAAGAAAAATGAAGCAAAACTGCTATGTCTAAAAACTTAGTTTGAAAACTAGAGAACTCAAAACAGATTCTCCCTTTAACAGTTTCTCTGCCTGGAACCGCCTTCCATATAAACTTGAAAAATGATCAAAACCCTCTTTTAAAAGTTCACCACATACTATCTAGAGAAAATGCTTGCTTTAGGTCACCATCCATTCAACAACTATTTATGGAGCACCAAGTCTATGCCTGTGAGCCCCTGAGCACTCCTTTTTTTTTTTTTTTTCTTCTTTTTTTTGATAGTGAGACCAGGGTAAAGGGAGCATGACTGGGTGAAGCTAGACCACACACCTCTCTTGGTCAAGGTACCTGGTCTGGTTAGAGGGTTTAGGCTGATGAATGCAGCAAACAAGGCTCTGCCCTCATGCAAACCTATATCTAGAAGGGGGGAAATATTAGTAGCTAATATTATCATTATCAGCACTATTATCACTATCATTACTGTTATTATTATGCCCTCACCCCTCCCACCACTTCTTCCTCTTAGTTACTGCTAAGTATCTGGCACTCTGCTAAGCACTTATCATTTAATCTTCACAACAGCTTAGCATGGTATTACCCACATTTTACAGATGAGGAGACTGAGTTCTAACTGGACAAGAGCAACACAGAAAGTGTCGGAGCTCATGCTTTTAACCACTAGCCTATACTCCCTCCATACATATGAATTCCTTACAGTTTTATAAGAATTTCAACAGGGGGAAAAGAATCCTTCACAACAAGAAATGAGGCACAACATACTCTCTTAATCAATGCCTATGCGCCTGTGAGTGTTTTCAGTGAGTTTCTTCTAAAAACTGGTATTTATTTAGTCCTGTATGGAATTTTTTCTTTCCTGTTGGAAGAGTCTGGAAAATATTCTTGCTTATTAGTAATATAGAAAACATTTTTAAAGGCATATGAGAAAGCATATTTCACTTCTCATTCAATACAACACAGACCATGAGGGAAATTGGTCATCTCGGGGAATGAGGCCTCATTTAGCCACATATAGGAGATGTTTTCCATTAGTATGTTTATGCTTTAATAACTTTATCATTTTTTCCTCATTATAAAAGCAGCACATGCTACCTAAAACAAACAAACAAACAAAAATAAAGAGAAAAGATCATCCACAATATTATTACCTAGAGGTAACAAGCTCCTATTAGTATTTGGTGTACATCCTTCCAGATACTTTCTTTTAGGTTTCTATACACAGGGCTTTCATCCACCTTAAAAATCACACATTAAACATATTCTCATGCTATCCTCTGTTTTTCCTAAACATTATTCCCATGTCAATAAATATCAACCTGCATCATCCTGTTTAAAGACTGCACAGTATTTATTTCACTGTATGGATAGGCTCTAATTGACTTAATCATCCCTTTATTAATAGGCATTCAGATTACTTTCTGTGTTTTGCTATTACAGAAACCAGGGCAGTGAGGAGTCCGGCACACACATCTATGCACCCTTGACTGATTGGTTCTTTAAGATAAATTCCTAGACGTTGGCTTCCCATTTTATTTCATGACTTTGTTGGATTCATATTGCCCCAAGTGTCATCCAGAAAATACGTACCAAATTTACCTTTTTCAAAAGAAGGAAACTCTTAAATGTTAAGCCTTAAATGTAATAACATACTTTACACTTCCAACATTTAGATTAAATGGCCAAGAACTTTAAAACTGCAATTTATCACTAAGTATCTAAAATATCAATTCAAGCCTCTGACATTGCATTAGGTTTACATTTGGAGGAGGAAAATTCTAAAATACCCAATTAGTGGGTTTTATTTCCAGCATAATGTTGTTTTGAAAAGTTAAACTCCAAAAAGAACATATTTGCTGCAAAACAAGCAATTAGTAAAGAATTCTAAAAGGCAGGAAGAGAAGTAAAACAATCAATTATAGCAACCACTAGGTCACCAAATCTGCACCCTATACAATGGCCAAGAGAAAAGGGTCAAGAGAGAGAAAAGGTGAAAACTAGAAGAAGCGACTCTCAGAGCTTCAGTGACGGCCGGATGAAATTACACACAGACATATACATCTACATGCTCTGTACACACCAATCCTGGAGCTAATCTCCAGGGGTTAGAACACAAGAGGAATCTTTGTGTGCCTTATTTGAGCAAACATCATGCAGAGGCGGGTGGAGGAGGCTGCATGCAGGTAAGAGCGGCTCCTTAGCAGCTTGAGGCCTAGTATCAATTACTTCCCTTCCAGGGCACAGGGAGGGTAACAGGAACTTGAGGCGTAAGACAGCTCCAAAGGCACTGATTCCCTTCAAAACCATCACACAGGACAGGGCTCACTCATCAAGCTCTACAGAAAACTGGGCAAAGTGAGAACATTTTTAGCAATAAATAATTTACTGGTGAGCACAATGCGTGTGCTAAGAAGGGAAGGCCACACACCAAAACTAATAACAATGTACTGGAGTCTCATGCTAATGGGGACGATGGGGGCATTAGATAAAGTCTGCATACCAAAAGCACTGAATACTTGAGATGGCAAATGGCTTCGGGGAGTGCTGCTTGGTGACTTCATAAACCTACAGGACTTCCGGGTCTTCTCAGCAAGGGGGTCAGCAAACTATGGCCCATGCATGGGTCAAATCCAGCCTCAGCCTGTACACACCATGAGCTGCTGCCTGTACATACCATGAGCTGCTGCCTGTACACGACATTTTTAAATGGTTGAAAAAATATTTTAATATTTCATGGCATATAAAAATTATACGAAATTCAAGCATCAGTGTCCACAAAGTTTTACTGGAATGCAGCCATGCCAACTCACTTTTGTCTATGGCTGCTTTCTCCATGCACTGACAGAGATGGAAGGGGTGACAGGGACCTGGGTGGCCAGCAAAGTTGAAAACATTTACTACCTCATCCTTTACAGAAAGTTTGCTGATCTCTGTTCTAGGCCATAAAATCAAGTCATTTTTGAATGGTTCACAGCTCTCAACCTTGGTGCATGCTTATTAGTTTGGCTCTGACATACCCAGGACGTAGACATAGCCTGCCAGCCTAACAGAGAATGCAACCCCATTGTTAAGAACACTAGACAGGTCTAATAGGACCTATAGATGCTGGGGTACCCATCCATGATAACCAGAAAGATGTGAAAGACTTTTCTGAATTGAAAGCAGGATGGTCCCAGAAGGTTTATGTGGGAATGAGTATGATTAAAGGTTTTCTCTTTGAAAGAACGTATGAGCTATCTCCTTCTACAGATGAGAATAAAACCATCCTCAAAAGGGCTACCACCTTTGAGCACTTACTAGGGGCCTATGACTGAGCAAAGCCTTTTGCTTTTCTTATCTCATTTAATGGTCATCTTTTCTAGACTCTGAGAGGCTGGCTGGCTGGCTCAGGAAATGGGAATCAAATCCAGGTTCGAGTCTAAAGCCTGTGTTCCTAACCACTCTCCAACTTGAAAGCAAAGGGCAAGAATGCTCACCAGGAATAAATGAGAGGGAAACGGAAAGACCACAGGAATAGCGGAAGCAAGTTTATTTTTATGGCCATGAGCATTTTATTCATCTCTCTCTTCACTCATAATATCCTCTCTTCCTTCAGTGTTTAAAGAAAGGAAAATTCACTTCTTCCAGAATCTTTGCTGGAGAGCAGTAACTGAATGAACCGTTCACTCCAAGAACTGGTTGTCAAGCTCAAGCCTCTGCTTATCGACCATCAATGTATTTGGTCTAAATTTCTAAGTATAATTGATAAAGAGCCACAATGCACCTAGGTCAAGCCCTTTATGTGTATGCATGGCTTATCAACTGACAGACAACAGTTTGCTGTGGGAACAAAATGGCAGTGCTTCTGCACCTTTAAGACCACATGACTAGATTAAGACAACTTTAAAAGGCAAGTACTGAGGACAAAGATCTACTTTTTCTTATTTTTTTTCTCTTAAGAATTATTCTAACTCCCATTTTATTTAATAAAAACATATATCTCTCATTAGGGGGGCCCAGGACCTCTCCTATAGACCCCTCCCCAGAAAAATACACATACACAAAAAAGATTAGGTCACAACTATAGGGGGTGCAGGAATCTCTTGAAGCCCATTCATGACTCTTTGAGGTCCACAGACCCCCAAAATAATCCTAGCTCTAAAAGCATATTACGAAAAAAAAAAAAAAAAGCATATTACGAAATGCCTGTTTTACAGGACCAGGGTAAAGACCATAGAGCTAGCTCTCTCATCATCTTTTAGTTTCAGAGGCTAATATTAAATAAATACTCAAAGAAACTTCCTTAACTAGACTCTCATACTCTCAAAGAACGAATCTAATGACTTGAGTAAATCACCAAACCTAAAGTCATACATGTTCAAAGTCCAAATCAGTTTTCGTATAGTTTAAAATCTTCTACTTCTTTCTGCTCACAGAGATTTCCCTAGGAAAGGAAGAAATGTTAGTATGGCATAGAGCTTGAGCCTCTTCTACTTTAACATTCAGGAACATGTGACTATATAATAAACTGTATAAAAGAAAACCACTTGTAAGATTTATTAAAAGATGTTCTCTCACTATATATGAGACGGAGAAAAGTCAATTAAAAGAGTGCTTAAATGTTCAACACAAAAGATCTGTGTCAATGCAATTGCCAGTTATGTGGCTAACAAAGCAGATTTTTTCAAGTTCAGAAAGGCTCAAATTTTGCTGTGTTTCCCACCACTTGAGTCAAGAACGTTCAGAAATGTTTATTTTCAGGTATACCTCAACTTTAAAGTCTTTCCAATCTCTCTTGGTCTTATTACTTCAGAAAATTCCTGGCACTGCCCAACAAAATACAAAATGAACTTATAAGTGTTTCGCCAGGACTCCATCTACGAATGACAGCCTGCCTCATGAAAATTTAAGTTACAGGGGGCAGTGATACTTTCCGATCAACAACATTAAAGATTATTTTAAGTCACTAGATACTGTTTCCAAATCAGTATTATGATGATACAGCCAAGTAACAAGTAACTTAAAAAGAACACCCTTTCTCCACTTGACTATTACTTTTTTTTTTTTTTTTTGACTATTACCTTTTAAACAACAATGATCCCCTCCAAAATGCCACTTGGGATAGACAGTCAACTGACACTTCAACTTACAATATGTAGTACTTAAGATTTAAAGTAATTCATCTTTTGGTTACAGTGTCTTCTCTTCCTCTAAACCAAGAAAATGAACAGGATCCCAAACCCATGCACAGCCAGCATTTAGGCCAATATTTTTTCAAAACCAGGAGAGATTTCCCACGGTGGGGGAGGGCAAGTTATACCTCAAAATATTCACTCAAGGTAAAAAAAATTTTTTTTTGCCTTTGTGCTAAAAGTCAAAGGTGCTAACTCTTTAGATAACTGTTGAAGAGCATTACTGAAGTTTAGACTTCATATATACGAATAAAATTCCATGCATACTGATTTCTCACTAGAGGTGATACACCCTTAACTGTCATACATTTGCATATATAGCTCTTCCTCTACAACTAAGAGAAAACCGGGAGAATGAACCCAATTTGCTTAAGGAAACTGAAACAACCAAATCCATCCTCCATAGATGCTTCATCCCTAATATGAAGAAGCGAGGCACCTGGGGGGCAGAAATCTTAGAAAGTAACTCAATAGAACATCAAACCTGGGTTGAAAACTCAGACCCGCTTCTTGCGGCTCACTGAATCGATCCCACTGGAGATCAAATCAGCCGGACTGCTGCTGCTCGTTTCCTCTCGCCCCTCACCATCGAAATGTTGCCATTTGCGAGAAACCCATCGAAGTTGAATCAAAGTGACTTTTGGGAAAAGATACCAGTATCACCGGCAGTGTGCTCCAGAAATGTGTAACTCTACACACTAGGCATCGTTTCTCATCGAGCACCTCCCTCTCCCTTCACTTTCGACTTCCCCTTAAGATGGGGGCAGTTTTTGAAAATCACAGAAAAATAAATAAGAGCACCCCATCCCGGTCACCGACGGGGATTCCGGCGCCCAGGGAGGACGGCCGGCCGCCGGCTCCCAGTCGCTGCGTGAACTCCACCCGCAGGTCGCTAAATGTCTCGGGCCCCCTTTCCCAGCACCCGCCCGAGCCCCGAGGGGAAGGGGGCGGCCGCCGGGGCCGGAACCGCGCCACCTGGAACCCGGGGCCTTTTTCGCTTGCCGGCCGCGCCCCGCGCAAGTGTCCGCGCGCGAGACCCGCCGCGGCGCGGGTGGGCGCCAACTTCGCGGGGACCCTCACGCCGCGCCCCCTCTGTGCCCCGGGTCCCCCGACTCCCGGGCTCAGGCGGGCAGGGCGCCCCCTCCGCGCGCCCCGCCCCCCCCAGGAGAGCGAGCCCACCCCCAGCGGCGGTAGCGGGAATGGGGCGGCGGGGCCGCGGTCGCCGTCCCCCGGGAGGCGCGGGGGGCTTGGACGCCGCGTGGCCCCCGCCGCCCCGGCGGCGCCCGGGCGAGCTCACCTGGCGTTTGACGGAGGCCTCCGGGGCGGCCTCTGGGCGTGGGCCGGACGGGGGCAGCGGGGGGCGGGGGGGGGGCGGCGGAGGCCGGGGCTGCACCGGGGCCGCCGCCACCGCCCGCCTGGCTTCGCCCCACACGCGCCGGCCGCGGCCGCCCCCGGGGAGTTCGGGGAGCGCGCGGAGCGCAGGTCCCGCGGCGGCGGCGGCGGCGCGGCGGGGCTCAGGCGGCGGAGCGGGCGGCCGCGGGCGCCGCCGCCTCCTCCTCCATGGCTGTTTACCCGGCTGCATTGTGGGAGTTTGACCTCCGCCGCCGCCAACCGCCGCCTCAGCTTGCGCCGCCGCCGCCGCCGCCGCCGCGCACGCCATGGGAGCCGTGACTGACGGTGAGGCCCGCTCGCTGCCGCTCCGGCCCGCTCCCCGGGGCCGCGCGGCCTCCCCGGCCCCCGCCGCCGCCTCCCCCAAGACCCCCGGTCTCCCCCGCCGCTTCCGGGAGCCCCTTGGCCTCCCCGATCGGGCCCCTCGGAGACCCGGGCTTTCCCGGCCGCTTCCCCCGAGCCCTTGGGCCTCTCCCCGGAGCCCTCCCCGTCCCCCTCGGAGCCCCGCGAACTCCGCGCTCGCTCTCCCGAGGCCGCGCGGGGCGTGGGGAGGGTGCGCTGGGAGGATCGTCGAGGGGCCGGGAGCACACGTGGGGGCCCGGGGAGGCCGGCAGCTATGCGCGGGCGGATGGTACCCGGAAGGGGTCCAGGCTGTCGGAGGATGTGGTGAGGGAGCACTGGGTGGGGGTGATGGGGCCCGAGGGGCGGCGAAGGGGAGGAAGGGGTGGAGGCCTTGCAGCCGGGGGTCCGGAGGACCTTTGGAGAGCTGAAAGGGAGTGGGAACTCCGGGGATGGGCCGAGGGTTTCGGGCCAAGTCGGAAAGAAGGGAGTCCCGGGACAATAGTACCAGGGGTGTCAGCACACAGAGGGTGACACCTGGAGGAGTCCTCTGGACAGATTGGGAAGGTCCCCCAGACAATGGGGTGGATCGCACTGAGGCCTGAGAACTAGCCCTGGCTTGGGGGTAGGGAGAGGGATCTGGGGACAGTATCTAAAAAGAGTAGGTGTGGACAGGGTATCCGGAGGACAGTCAGGGACTGTGCCTGGGGGATTAAGAGGAGCCAGTATAGGGATGGGGCCACCTGGGGTAGATCAGGACACTAGAAGATTCGTTTGTGTGTATGTCTTGGGGAGGGTGGTTTGTCTGCTGGAATGGAGTCGGGGGAGGGGCAGGGGCTGGGTTTCTGGAAAGTTGTGAGGACAGTTTAGGAGGTCCCTCCATGTAAGGAGGGGCCCAGGGGGTGGTCTACAGATTGAGAGCAGAAATAGAGTGACACCTTGGGGAAGGTGGGCAAGCATGATGGGCAACTGGAGGGAGAATCTAAGAAGGTATCCAGTCAAGGAGTAAGGAAGGCCTTTGACATTTGGGAAGGGGAGACCTAGGGGTGCAGGGTCTCCTTGAAGAAAGAGTGGCCAGTAACCTTAGATGCCTATAGAACGGCCATTTCTAAAGAGTGGGAGGTAGACAGTTTACGCCTTGAAGGACCAGGCCACTGTGGGGAAGAGTAATAGGCCCAAATTTGTGATCATGATGAGGAGTAATGAAGTGAAGTCCCTTCAAGGTCCAGTTAAAACTTCACTTCATTCCAGTTTCATTTATTCAGTAGATATTTATCCCACCTGGGCTAGGCCTTGGGCTTACAGCCCAGAACCAACAGGCAAGACCTTTTCCTCCTCTGAGGTCACAGTCTGGTGGGAAAAACACGAGATAATTAGTTTTCACGGTGGCAAACGTTACTACAGAGGAAGTTCAAGGTTCGGAACTGTAGAAGCATGTAACAAAGATTGCTTATCCATTCTCAGAGATCAGAAAGCCTCCCTGAAAAAGTTACTCTTAATCCCGTTTTTTGAAGGATAGCTAGATGTAGTTGGATTGGTATGCCAGGTGGAGAACTACTTGTGCAAAGGCCACAAAGCATTGAAAGAACTCAAAGATGGTAGGTGTTGGCTAGAAGTTAGAAAGTTATGAGCCAGAAAATTTTGAGGGCAATGGGAAACCATTAAAAGTTTTTTTAGCATTGGTGGGATGTTATCAGATTTGCATCAAAAACAACCACCACACTCTACTATGTGAGTAATGATGAGGGGAAGGGAAAGTGAGGAGTTAAGTGGCCTCTCTCCTTTCTAACATCTATATAGTATTGTTAGTATGTCAAGCATGTTCTAATTATTATCCCCACTTTACAGATGACACTGGGACACAACGAGGTGAAGTAACTTGCCCCAGGTTGTACAGGTAGCAAGTTATAGAGCCTGAGCTCCACATCAAGCAGTCTGGCTCAGAGTTCTTCCTCTTCCCCCTTGTGCATCCTGTCTCTCAGCTACAGCTGCCATGGTCCTAGTGAGAGATGATGGAGGCTGGGACCAAGAGGGACTGCAGAGAAGTAGACAGGTGGGAGAGAAATTTATGAGGTCAAATGTCAGGAGATTGAATGGATGTGAGGGGAAGGGCCGAGGACTATCCCTGGTTTCTGATGGGAGTGACTATGTGCTTATTAGTGCTACTTCTCTATTCATTGAAGTAGACAACGGCAGGGGAGAGAGAGGTTTTGTCAGAAGGGAAATGGAGAGGGAAGATGAGTTCTAGTAAATGCGCCGATTGCAGTCAAATGCTCCCTACATCCAAAGAGGCCATCAGAATCCTCACTCTGCCACTTAAAAGCAGTCTGACCTTGTGCAGGTTAAATAACCTCTTTGAGCCTCACTTTCATTCCTTGTAAATGGGGATAATAATACAGTCTACCTCATAGGCTGGTTTTGAGAATTAGATGCAGTAAAAGTTGTGAAGTGCTTTGCACTGCCTCTGATACATAGTAATATTCAGTAAATACTATTAAATGTAAGAGTTGGTTTACTTGCCTCTCCTCCACTTTCCTTTGATGAGGACTGTGCCTTCTCCCTCTCTTTATCTGTGCAGATTGCCACTCCCTGCCTTTTCTGCCTGGTGACCGCCCATTTATTCTTCAGGACTCACATCAAATATTCTCTGCTCTTAACCAGTTGATCTTTCACCTATTAACCATATTATCTTATGTATATTTCTGCTGTAGCCCTTAATACTTAATTTACTTATATGGCATATTCCAGAAAATATTTAAAGCAGCTCATTATAATGAGAAAACGTTAAAATAAATGGATGAGGAAACAAGGCAAAAAGAAGATCAAGACTAGTAAAAAACAAGAGGAAGTTAGAAGCGGGGTGATCCTTGTAATCAGTGGGTCAAATCTGTATGTTAATTAAAGGTGCAAGTGACTTGTTTCCGTAGCTGTCCATACCAAGAGGCAGGACCTAGGCCATCCTGTGATCTAGTTTTCATGAGAGCAGAAAAGCAACATTAGATACCCAGGACAAGCAGTGTTTGGTTTTTTTTAAATTTAAACACTAAAAAATAAGCTTCTCTTTAGGGTCCTCATAAAGAAAAGCCAGTGTCATATCCTTAACCTCTTTTCAGCACTGAGGATCATAAAGCTGTTTCTTAGCACATGCCTTACTAGGTCAAAGAAGGCTAAATCACAACTTAGAAAGGCATTCCAAAGCAGATAGACCATGTGGTTTAGGTGAATAGCTCTTCTGGTCTGCCTTACTTCAGAGCAAGGTTTTTTGGCTTTTTTTGCTTTAAGAATTATCTAGACCACAGAGGAAAGGACAAGCCACAACTTCTTTAGGTAATCTCGGTAAACTTGATTTTCCTCAGCTGAGCTTTTGGTAAGAATCAAGCAGGAGTGAGTGATACATAATGTAAATATCTATTACATGCCTCCCAAGCACAGTGCTGGTTATAACAGTAGACTGTATAGAGGAAGGCCCGACTCTTACTTGGGGGAGGGAAGCAACAGCATGCAATCAAGTAAGTAAGTCAGATGATTTCTGAGAAAGAGCATAATTTGGTTCTGAGAATGAACTGGATGCAATAAGAGAGAGAGTGATGGGGGAGAGCTGTGGAGAGTTAGGTTAAAATCAGGTGCTCAGGTGTGACCTCTGATAAGTGGTGTTTACGATAAGACCTGAAGGGGTCCACTGCGTGAAGAGCCAAGGAAAGTATTCCAGATAGAGGCAACAACTAGTGCAAAGGCCTGAGGTGCAGACAAGCTCTGCGCCCTTTAAGGAAGATAGGGAAGGCCACCGGGGCTGGATCCAGGTGGACCAGGACGGGTGGGATACAAAAGGAGGTCAGAGAAATAAACAGAGCCTTGCAGGCCATGGAAAGGAGATCAGGTTGTCTTCTGTGGCCACTCGGAAGTGATGGGAGGGTTTCAAGCAGAAGAGTTAGTGATACGATACATCTTTTGGATCATTCTGGGTTGCTGTATAGAGAATGGATTCTAGGAAGGCAAGAATGGAAACAGGGAGGCCAACAAGAAGTACTCCAAGTGAGAGACAAGGTGGGCTTGGATTAGGATGATGACATGACAGTGGAGAGGACTGAGGAGTGTGTGGCCTCCATATTTCTGTCATCCTCCTGAAAAGGTCTTGAAGAAGTTCCAATACCTGTCTCTGGAGACTAGAGGAGGGCTGATGTCCTCTTCCAAGTTTGAGTGCCTGGCAAGGTGCCGTGCCTTCATGTAGTCCTTACATCTGGGTTTGCATATCCAATTGGACTGGGAGCCCTTGAGGAGAAACTCTGTTTCCTGTACAAGGACACGTTGGTTAATTGGAGGAACTGCCCTCCTCAAAGGGAAGGAGAGAGACGCTATATTGTTACCTATAGATACTGAGCTATAAATATTATCACCAATACTGTCGCCTTTAGATGGACGATGAAGTGGAAGTCCTGGGAAGTTAGTGGCTTACTGTCATATAGCTAGTTATTGGCAAAGCCATTCTCTCTCCTCCTCTGTTGCCACCCCAGCATTCTGGCTAACTGGAAAACAGTTTAGATGTTGTTACTGTTAATTTAAACTATGTTCACAGTTTGTATTTTGTATGTGTTAATTTAAAGGGTGTTAAACAGTGTTAGTACCCTGATAGAAAGCGTTTCAGAAGCACTTTTTTCAGTACAGAGAACATTAGGTATATATCTTGATATGCCAGAGCAACAGATGGGAGAGGAGAAGGGGGGTGGGGAGCGGGATGTGGCTGTACACTCCATTTCATAGAGCTTGTTGGTTTTGACAGTGTTTTTGTTGTTGTTGTTGTTTATTAGAAAGTGTCATGCATGGATAATATGCTTGTTAAAACTTGAAATAATGGTTTTTAACATGCCCATGAACAATATGACAGAATAATGGAACGGCAGTATGACTTTTCTAATAATGTAATTGTGTATATATTCCTCTGACTGCAGAGGTGACACTACTCATCTGTAAAAGGAAGATAATCATACTTTATAGGGTGTTTTCAAGGAGGAAGCGTGATTAATATATGTAAAGCACTTCGAAGTTGAGTGACCATTTAATTGATTGTCCAAACGAGGACACTTTTCAGAGTGAAAGGAAACAAACAAGAGGTATGGTCATCAAATAAAGGAGTGTACAAACGCTAAGTGTCTGCTGCTGCCGCTATTCCAATCTCAATTGCTGATCCAAAGTTAATTAGACATTTGTGGCCAAGGAGTTTGCTTGGCTTTTTTTTTCACTAGTGCCAATGGATTTGCCCACTTTGTGCCCTCATCTGTGGTCCCAGCACAGGGGTTTCTGAAGCAGTTCAAATATAAAATAATACTTCTTTAGCCAAGATAAAAGGTATCTCAAAGCAAGATTGGACTTTCAACCTTGACTTTATTAGGGCCATACTCTAGACGTTTAAATAAATCTAGAGAAAAACAAAGGCCCTCAACATTCATTTTTTTCCTTTTCTTTTTTTAATGTTTAATTTAATTTTGGTTTATGTAATTTACTTTGATATCAGCAATTTATTTAGACTGGGCCTAAGTGTCTCCCGAGAAATCCATATTTACATGGAAGAATCAAACCATCTTATTTATTCTTTCCACCTGACCTCTTTGTGTCTTAATATTGTTGGCCTTAAAAGTTGTTTTAATGATTTTAAGCTTCTTGAAAGGAGGGGCTAGGTGTTATTTTACCAGGAGGAATCCAACACAATGGGATATACGTAATTCAGCTTAATAACCCATAAGCGATGGTGATCTAGTGATGACTCTTAAGAGGAATCTACACACACGTTGTTTTTACATGGCCTTAGTCTCTCCTCTAGTTAATAGGTCAAGTCAAGCCAGTTTTCTTTTTTCTTGTTAACACATCATAGATTTATTAAAGAACACTGATGAGAATTTTTAATACAGAAAAAGTGAAGAAAAATACCTCAAAATGAGCAATAAGCTCTCTATCCAGATAACGACTGTTGATACCGTGAGGAAGACAAATAATACACGTCAGGAAATTCAAGAAGAAATGCACCAAGCGACAAGTGAAAACCTTCCCCTCTTCACCTTCCACTGCTAATCCCACTCCCCAGAGGTAATTAGTGTAAGGTGTTTTTTTGTGTACCCTTCCAGAATGATTTTTAAATGCCATAAAAGGCAAAAAACACCTTCTCGGGCGTCAAGCTCCTGAGTTTGAGTCCCAGCTCTACTCCTTACTGCTTGTGGCATTTAATTTAGACAAGTAACTTTCAGTTCCTTCATTGGTAAATGGGGGTAATATCCACTTTGTAGGGCTCTTGTGAGGATAACTTAGCATATTATAAGCATTATGTATATGTTAGTTGGTGTGCCGGTATGCGCATATAAAGTTTTACACAAATGTTTACGTGCTCTTTTGAACTATACTTCCATAATTAATGATACATCTTTGAGTTCTTTTGGAGCTTTTTCTACCTTATTCTTTTGTGATATTGTTATTTTTTTTTAAATTAATCCCCTTGTAAACATTTTTTGTTATTTTCTGTTTTTTACTCTTACAAATAGTATGACTGGAGATATTTGCATAGTTGTCTTTGTACACTTGTGGGACTCATTTCTAGAAGACAGGTCAAGGGTATATGTATTCTTAATTAAAATACATATTGCTACATTGGTTTCCTAGTAGCTAGCTGTTTTTTCCTGTGTAATCTTATCTCCAGTTATCCCTTCCTGTGGTTTTCAGTTTGGATCCAGAGTGTTTAGGAACACCAAGAAAAAGCCAGTGGTGTGTTTGTGTGCCTGCAGAATTTCTTGCTAAACTGCCTTCAGAAAAGAAATGTTGATCCTCACTGTTAGATCACAGAATTGCTATTTCTTGAAAGCAGGTGAGATCGGGGGCTGTGCGGTCTAGCAGATCGGCGGGCACACTTGACAGTAGCTTAGCCCTAGGAGGAAGGTACATAACAGGCTCTTATCACTGGTTGTCAAGCCTTGACATGTCCCTAAAGTAAGTGTTTTGGAACTTGGCCCACCATTATCTTCCAAATTGTTTTTCTCTTTCCTTTTTTCAGTATTTGCTCCAAGAGGGTATGAAAACTTGTTTTGTAATCAAGGTTTTAATAGCCACTTTATAACAATTAGGGGTTTTGAAAGCAGTGTTAGTCTGGGTTTAGGAGAGATTGTCCTTTCCACACTAAAATGAGAAAATTCCTAAGATGGCTGTGTCAGCCAACCAGAGGCTTGGAAATGGAGCGTTGGTTTAGTGACTGTAAAGCAGTCATTTCTTCCAGCCTGTTTATGGAAAATTGGGCATTAAAGTCTAACCCTTTAAAAGGACTTTTTGACGTATTTCTTTTAGGTAGAAAGTGGCATGTAAGACAGGAAAGGGTCTAAAATACATCCCAGTTTTTTGAGTAAATATTTGCTTATCGCCATGCATGTGTCATAACTGATTTGAAAGTGATTTTTGAATGGCAGACATTTTGTAGGTATAATTATGGCACACATATAACTGAATCCAGTAAGAAATCTTCCTACGAGCCTAAAATTAGGTGGAAAACCACCACTCTCAGAGCAGATGTTAGGTATTTTGCTTTCAAGGCTTTTCCCAGATGGTTTTGATCCTCGTAGTCAGTTAAGAAAGTAATTGGGACAACTGAGGAATGATGTTGATAACATCACTGAAATAGTTTCTAAGCCATCTTCACCATTTTTACAGGTGGACCAAGGCCCGCCAGGATTAATATTAGCATGCAGATTGCTTACAGAGAGTTTCAGCATGATAATAATTTATGAAGTCAATGTATATAGTAAACAGAACATGTTTAGGTGTGTTCCATCTAGAGCTAATTGAGGAGGTACCATTAAAAATAACAATGTTGGTGTCATACACGCTGGGAACCGTCAGCAGCTGGCCATCTTTAAATTTAAAAAGAACAGAGGCTGTTTTCAAACTGGCAACTTACCCTTTGGTTTTATTTTGTTGCTGTTGGAACTGTGCTCTGTACTTTATGTATGTTATTTCAGTCATCCTCATCCCCAGAGAATTTCCTAGGCAGCAACTGCCTATGCAGTTTAAGCTAGAAATATCGTGACCTTACAGCACAAAGCTTGAGACAAGCAAATTTGTGAGAAATCATAACTGGACAAAACTTTGTATGCATAATATATATCTACATGGGTATATAGATGTATCTATAGATATATCTCCAACATGTACTGACTTTTTAACATTAAGTTGTGAATTAAATTTAACATGAAGATAAGAATAACTTTTTTTCCCCTTTTTTTCTTTCCTACAATGAACAGGCATCATGCTCCTCTGTACACTTTTATTTCCATAAAGTTTCACAGCAGTCCTATGAAGTGGATAGTTTTAGTTTTAGTCCCATTTTTACAGGTGAAGTTAAAAGTTGGTCACAAATACAAAGTAAACACTGTGGACTAGCCAGAATGTTGGACCCAGGTTTTGACTTCTGGCCCAGGGTCTGGCTGTGAAGAAATGCTCTGTAGACAAAAGAGGGACAGGACTGAAGTAGGAGAAAGACCCGTGAATGCCTGGACAGCGAATCCCCCGTGCTACCAGAACTCATCAGACTGCACTCCTCCTCGTGCCGATCAGTGTTGGCCCTGGCCCCTGCCTTTCGTAATTTGCCTTCCAGGACCTGCGATTTTAATCTCTGCTTTAATTTATGGCATTTTAGCTCCTACTGCGTATGCTTTGGTAGCCTCCTAGGTGCTTCACAGCTGCGTTCCATTTTGTACACTGCCCTCAACTTGATCCTCCTAGAAAGTCCAGCCATGAATCTTCAGCAACTCCAACTTGTTGCCTACCAGGAAGGTCTAAGTCTACCAGGATGGCATTTACTAGTGTGGACTCCCATAATCTGACCTCTAACTGCCTTTATGACCTTGGGTCTCGATATCTGTCTTCACACACATCCAGCCTCCCTATTGTCCTAGAGTACTCACAGCCAGATCCAGCCTTGCATTCCACACCTCTGCCTTAGCTCACAGCTTTCTCCCTGCCTGCTGGGGCTGGGGATGGGGAGTAGGGAAACAACTTTAGCTTGCTTTCTTTGTTTCTAACACCTCTATTGAGGTATAATTGATATACAAAGAACTACGCATATTGTGTACAATTTGATGCATTTGGGCATATACAGACACCTATGATACCATCATCACAATTATAGCTTGCTTGCTTTTTCAAACAACAGCTAACAGATTTTGGGTACCTATATGGTTAAAAAATCAAATAATATAAAAAATATTTCCCCATCTTCCAGCCTGTCCTCCAGCTCCCCAACTGACACTGCCCCAATTCCTTGGTAACCCCTTTTATTAGTTTCTTGTATATCATTCCAGGATATCTATGTGAATATTAACACATGAATATATATTCTTATTTCCCCCCATTTTTATATGAAAAGAAGCATGCCATAAATATGATTCTTCACCTTACTCTTTTAACAAGTTGTATTAAGTGGTCTCTCTCTCTCCCAGTACACAGATGTTTCCTCATTCTTTGTTTTTTATCGCTTCTTAGTATTCCATCATATTCTTATGCCGAAATTTATCTAACCCCCTGTTGACGAACATGTCATATTGCATATAGGCAAGTATATCTAGGAGATTTGGGTCAAAGAGTACATATTATTTGAAATTTAGATAGATACTATTAAAATGCCGTTTGGCTTTTTTGACTGATGATTTTCAAGTATCAAAAGAGCAGCTCAAAATCCTCTTTCCCTGTTCCCCCCAAGCTAAAGGAAGCTCTCCTCTTAATCTCCTGCTGTGTGTCTGTGTCACTCATTTAACAATCACAGCCTGCTCTGTGTGTGTGTGTATTCATATGGGTGTTACTTCTCCAACTAGAGTGAAGGAGCTCAGGTCTTTACTTCCTGTCCTCAGAACTTAGTCCGGTACCTACGGACACATCGGCTCATTGATCAAATATTCAGGTCTTTTGTACAAGAAGGGAAATCTCTGCTATGGACCTGAAAATAAGATGGTTGCTGCTCGTCCTTGTTAGTGTTTTATTGAGACAAACTCTTTGGAGGGCAGATGGTCCCAGGCAGGCACCACAAATCCAATTTAAAAATCTTTATTGAGCATCAGAAATGTAAAGACACTGTGAGAGGCTGGAGAGGAAACAGAATGAACAAGACATAGGATGGGCCCTGACGAACCTTTTTCCCAAGTTTATTTGGCCTGTACAATGCTTTAAACATTTTTCTGTAGTTAGGATATTACATACATATATAAAAAGTACGCGGATCTTAAGCATACAGCTGAAAAGATCACAAAATGTATTTGAAACATTTTTGGTTAGTCACCAAACTTTAAAAATCTCTTGAAAAGCCAGCTCTGGTAATAGCTTCCCCCTGTAGGTACTTACTCCTCAATTTCCCTACTCCCTATTCCCTGAATTCATTTACATTTGAAATCCCTGGTCCTCAATAAAGTAGGGTGCTGGGGTATCTGAGAGGAAGATGGGGTTTCTTGGGGGCTTGGAAGATTAGAGATAAGAAGATCAAAAAGAAACTAAACAGCCTCAATTGACCACTGGATTGCTCACCCACTGAATGTTTACTTTTAACAAAGTTAAAACATTTGTGATTTTAGAAAATCAATTTCATTTTCTGCATTTTAATCTCTTCAAGGACTGTGTTTTGTCCTTAGTCTCCTCAAATAACATTGTTGGTGGTTAAATACAGAAAGCATTAGTTTATATTTTAAAGTGTAAAATTAAAACACTTGATGAATCTGTAGCTTGAGCCATCTGTCAAAGCCATGACTCTGAGAACAATACCTAATTCTAAAAATGTTTATCTGATGTCACAGAATAGATTTTAAAACTGAAGCCATCTGCCTTCCAAAGTTTATCTCTGTTGCACCTGCGCTCAGAAATGCTTCTGCCTACACACAGGAACTATTGTTTAAAGATTTTGCTGTATTCATCCTGCAGGCTCTCCAGGAATTATTCACACTTTAAAAATTATTTTTTTTAGATGCACGCATATGGTAAAAAACCAAGAAATCCTACAAAGTCATATAAAAATTAAATCCCTTCTCATCCTATATCTGTAATCCCTCTCACCAGAAACAGCCACTGTTACCAGTTTCTTGTGGATTCTTCCAAAGATATTCTCTGAGCACACAAACACATATATATGTGATGGGCGCACATATACACACATGGCCTCCTTTTCTACACAATGGCAGCAAACTATGTGTTTCTCTGCACCTGTTTTGTTTTCATTTTATTTAACATATCTAAGGAGATTTTTTTGATATCAGTATATACATCCACACTATTCTCCTGGCTGCATATTATTACATTTAATGAATGTTTCATAATTTACCCAGTCTTACTGGTGAATGTTTAGGTTTGCAATCTTTCTACCACAAGCAGCACCGTTAAGAACGTCCCTTTACATTTATCTTTGTGCATGGGTGCACATGTATCTATAGGATGAATTCCTAGAACTGGAATAATGGGGTCAGAAAGGTATGTGCGTTTTGAATATTGTCTTATTGGCCAGCTGCCCTGCAAAGAGTGTACCAGTTTGCATTCCATCAGTGTGCGTAAGTGCGATTTCTCAACACCTTTGCCATCACTGATTATCAGGTCTTTGATCTTTGCCAATATGATAGATGAAAATGATACCTTATTGTGGTTTCAATTTGCGTTTCTCTTGTTATGATCCAGCATTATCTTGTCCAGGAAGAACACTAGGTCAGGGCTGCCAGGCAGACCCTTTGGGGCCCCACCTGTTACTCATCATTATCATCTGCACTGCTTTTCTATTCCTTTTTCTCTTTTTTCTTTTCCTTGGAACAAAAATGAGACAGACTTATTAAAAAAAAAAAAAGTCCTCATGGGGAAAGAAACATTACAGATGTAATAACTAAATTACACTTTTTTGGGGACTTCCCTGGTGGTGCAGTGGTTAAGAATCTGCCTGCCAATGCAGGGGACACGGGTTCAGAGCCCTGGTCTGGGAAGATCCCACATGCCGTGGAGCAACTAAGCCCGTGCGCCACAACTACTGAACCTGTGCTCTATAGCCCGTGAGCCACAACTACTGAGCCCGTGTGCCATAAGTACTGAAGCCCGCAGGCCTAGAGCCTGTGCTCCGCAACAAGAGAAGCCACCGCAATGAGAAGCCCGCGCACCACAACCAAGAGTAGCCCCTGCTTGCCACAGCTAGAGAAAGCCCTTGTGCAGCAACGAAGACCCAACGCAGCCAAAAATGAATAAATAAAATAAATTTATTTTAAAAATTACACTTAAAAAAAAAACCAACAAACCTATTCCTTTTTCTCTGACCCATCTCATTCTCTTTTCCTATTCTGCCACTACATCTTTTAAATCTTTTCTTTCTTTTCCTTTTACCAGTACCTCACACTAGTCAGAGACATGAATGCTTTAGACTTCCTTCTGTCTGAACAGGTTTTTCAAAAAAAAGTTCTCCAAGAAATTATTGGCTTATTTCCCTGGTAGTACCCGAAAATTATTTCTACTCAACAATCCGGCAGTAGAATGCCAGTTCTGTGAGGGCAAGGCTTTTTTCTGCTATAACCCTAGCCCCTAAAACAGTGCCTGACACGAACACTTAATAACTTTCCATATATATATATGATAGTAAAACCTAACAAAATTCAACGTTTTAATCATTTAAAATGTACAGTTCAGTGGCATTAAGTACACTTACATTTCAATAATTTTCTTTTGGATTAATGAATGAGTAATGGTATTGGTTATTTTCCCCGAAAGTTAACAAGAGCCAGACAGTCATTTTAATTCACATTGTTCTTTCCTCCAGACGAAGTCATACGGAAGCGTCTCCTAATTGATGGAGATGGCGCTGGAGATGATCGGAGAATTAATCTACTAGTGAAAAGTTTCATTAAATGGTGCAACTCTGGATCCCAGGAAGAGGGGTATTTCATTTTGCTGTTGTTTCTATACTAATGTCCTGGTGTGATTTTTTTAGACCATATATACAGTCCTGTTAATATTTCAAATTTTCACTCACCTTAAATGTCCAATGGAGTCAACTCTCTGTTAATCCAGAGTAGACTTTTCTGGCCTTCTCTTCAGAGGCCTGCTTTATGTTTATTAAAATGTGCAGAAGGCATAGTGGTAAGCAATGAAGGCGAAATTCAGACTCATTACTTTGGTCACTTTTAAAAGCAGATAAGTGTTTAGTAAGACAAAATATCTAAATGAAATTTTTTCTTTTTTTAACATACTAATAAAAGTTGCTGCAAGGTTTTATATTTTTGATAATTTTTTTAACTTAAAATTTTTTTCATCATTTGAATTAGCTTTTCACACAGATAAATAATTGTATAGAGTGAAAAAATTATGAGAACAGAATTGTGAAGATAAAAACCATCTTAATTAAAACATTTTAAAAAGGATTTTAAACAAAATTCAACAAATAGTTGTTTGAATTAAGCTTATATTGCTAAGATCTACAGTCCCATCTTTGCATTTGTAACTGATACAGTTTATAAATTCAAGTAAACCACATTTGGAAAAAGAAAACATAAGGGACAGATATTCTAAATTTTTTTTAAATAAAGAAAATTATTCTCTCAGAACCTGGTATAATTTACTTGGCAAATCTGTGCCTGCATTATAATACTTCAACTGGAAATCCACAAACATCTTTTTTCTCTTTCTCTCTTTTTTTTGTTAGATACAGCCAGTACCAACGTATGCTGAGCACACTGTCCCAATGTGAATTTTCAATGGGCAAAACTTTGCTGGTGTATGATATGAATCTCAGAGAAATGGAAAATTATGAAAAAATTTACAAAGAAATAGGTAAGGAAACTTAATTGTTGTTTCTATCTGTAATTGTAATTTTTATGGTCTAAGGGAAATAATATCTGCTAATATTTTTCTTTGGTTAGTGGTAAAATAATAACAATAACAACATTAATTGAAAGAATGTATTCTAAAATGATATGTAATACTTTGGGTTACAGCTATTTTTTAAATGCCAGCATCTATTTTATTAGCAATGAAACTTAATTTAAAAACATATTTTAAAATTGAAAATGGGTGGAGATTATACATGTTGTTATAACTATCTTTAAAAAAAATAACCTTTTATATAGAATGTAGCATTGCTGGAGCACATGAAAAAATTGCTGAGTGCAAAAAGCAAATTCTTCAAGCAAAACGAATACGAAAAAATCGCCAAGGTAAGGGTTTTGTGGGATTTAGTGTGCAAATACTTTATTACTGACTAGTATTTTCATGCAGTTTTTAACATTGTGAGGGGAAACCTTCAGCTAGAATCAACCTGAATTATAAAAAAGAATTATGAGTTAAACTTAATTCTTTAAAACTATATTATTCTTTAAAATAGCAGAGAAGGAGGTCATGCTGAAAAAAATTTTTGTTGTTGTTGGACTGTATTGATTAAACAAGTATTTTATTTGTTTTTTGTTTACTGTACTCAGATCCCTTTGCCTAAATAGTGTTATGGTTAATGAGCAAAGGTAATTTATTTAGGGTTTTGTTTGTTGTTTTTTTGTTTGTTTAATGGAACTACTTTCAAAAAACAGAAAAGAATTTAAGCCCAGTGAATTTTTTTTTATATATAAATTTATTTATGGCTGCGTTGGGTCTTCACTGCTGTGCGTGGGCTTCTCCTTGTGGTGGCTTCTCTTGTTGCAGAGCACAGGCTCTAGGCGCACGGGGGTTGTGGTGCACCACGGCATGTGGGATATTCCCGGACCAAGGCTCGAACCCGTGTCCTCTGCATTGGCAGGCGGATTCTTAACCACCAAGGAAGTCCATAAGCCCAGTCAATTTTTATTAAGCACAATGCAAGCAAACATTTACAATCTGCCTAAATTTCTAATAAGAGGAAAGATAAAGCTTAGTTTTGTTCTGATCTCTTGTTTTTATTTAGCGTCTGTCTTATTTTAGTCCATAACAACTATTTCAAAATAATTTTAATGGCAGAGCATTGTTCCTCCTATAATGTAAATTGAAAGAAAGATAAAAAATATAATATGTAGTCACAATTGTGACATATAAATGCAAAACTAGAAGGATATAGAAAATGTTAATGGCTATTTTGGAGTTGTGGGGTTTTATGACTTAGGGGGGTTTTTTTTGTTTTTTCTTTTTTTTACACTGTAACCCCCAAAATTTTTTATTAAAAATCACACTTATATCCAATTAATACACTGATTGCCAAAACAATGAATTTTACTTTTTTTTTTTGCATTTTTTGTTTGTTTTTTTTTAACATCTTTATTGGAGTATAATTGCTTTACAATGGTGTGTTAGTTTCTGCTTTATAACAAAGTGAATCAGCTATACATATACATATATCCCCATATCTCCTCCACCTTGCATCTGCCTCCCGCCCTCCCTATCCCACCCCTCTAGGTGGTCACAAAGCACCGAGCTGATCTCCCTGTGCTATGCAGCTGCTTCCCACTAGCTATCTATTTTGGTAGTGTATATATGTCCATGCCACTCTCTCACTTCGTCCCAGCTTACCCTTCCCCCTCCCCATGTCCTCGAATCCATTCTGTACGTCTGCCTCTTTATTCCTGTCCTGCCCCTAGGTTTTTCAGAACCTTTTTTTTTTTTTAGATTCCATATATATGTGTTAGCATACTGCATTTGTTTTTCTCTTTCTGACTTACTTCACTCTGTATGACAGACTCTAGGGCCATCCACCTCACTACAAATAACTCAATTTTATTTCTTTTTATGGCTGAGTAATATTCCATTGTATATATGTGGCACATCTTCTTTATCCATTCATCTGTCGATGGGCACTTAGGTTGCTTCCATGTCCTGGCTATTGTAAATAGAGCTGCAATGAACATTGTGGTACATGACTCTTGAATTTTACTTTTTAATGAGCTAATTAAGATGACATTTAATTCCTAATTCCTTATTTTTAAAAGATGGTTTTTGAATTCAGTCTAAAATGCATGTGGTCAGGTTGCAGTGGCCAATTTAGAGCAGGATATACCAACTTACTTAAGAATTAATGTCAATTTACAGTATTTTTATTGATTAAAGAGACTTTTAAATAAATGTGCCACATATCATTTCATAGGAAAACTTAACAGGAGATACATGACTTATCTTGGAGTTCTCAGTGGAGCAGAAACAAAGTTCCTGAACTATAAATCATTTCTAAGTTTATGAGATCTTTACCTTTGAAATGAGTGAGAAGTATAATTTTCTGTTGTCTAAGATCTGAAATTAATGGTAGGAGATAGATATATAGATATATAGACCTTGCTGATCTTCTATTTGCTGGGCAAATAGGGAATAAGATCCTCTTCAGAATCAGTTCACTTGATGATCAATAATGACTTAAGTTCACTCACGTTTATGCTAGCCTCTTGTATTCTGCCCAGGCATAGGTAAATGGAAGAACAGAGTGGAGGTATAAATCCTTGTTTGGAATACCTTTGAAGTCATGTATCCTTGAAATTATAATTGAAGCAAGAGAAACTGACGATACTCTGTCCATCCTTCAGTGTTTCCACTTCTTTTTGTACTAAGAAAGTGATTAGGAGAGATTTGTGATGTTAGACATTTTGGTTTGATAACAAGGTTCAAAAAACCTTATTTTAGTAAACATTTTTGTATCTTTCAGAATATGATGCATTGGCAAAAGTGATCCAGCGTCATCCAGACAGGCATGAGACGTTAAAGTAAGTTCAGAGTTTTACTCTGAAAGGAACTAATCTTTATACGTAAATGTTTACATACTAGTCTATGCATTCCATTTTTGTGGGAGTACATCATCAAAAGGAGGAGCCCGATCTTCAATAAAAAGAATTAACTAGATAAACACTTTTTAAACACAGATCTCAAAAACAATTAGTGAAAGAATAACAGAAGACATATGCAATGAATTTTAAATTATTCCTAAGTTTTGGAAATACATACAGAATAATAACCATTTATAAAAGTTAGAGCCCCCCAAATATTATATACTTATACTGTATATTATTTAGAGATACAAATATATGTGTAAAAAAGGATTAGAATGATATAGTGATTGCCTGAATGGGGAGGAGAGGAGGAGAAAAAGGCCTGGTTCAGAGGACTAGGGGTAAAGTTCAAAGGGTATTTCAAGTTAATCTGCAATTTACCAAAAAAAAAAAAAAAGACTTGAAATAAGTATGACAAAATGTTAAAAGTTACCATCTCTTGGGGTTTGATACCCTGTTATCAAGTTTTTCTATACTTTAAAAGTTATCTAAAATTTAATTTTAATGAAAATTAGTGCATATTTAGAAGTTAAGAAATCACCCTTAGTTTTAAAAGTCTCATCATAATGGAGTATTGTAACTCCTTATCTTTTATTTTTAAAATAAATACTATTTAGTAACTAAAAAGTTAGATATTAATTATGAATTGTTCCCCCAATTAGCAAAATATAACACTATTTTATTTTTTTCAGGGAACTAGAGGCTCTGGGAAAAGAATTAGAGCATCTTTCACATATTAAAGAAAGTGTTGAAGATAAGGTATTTGCATGTGATATATGTTAGCCTTTGTGTTCTGTATAGGTTTATAGATCAATGTGTATTAATTTTTTTTCTTATTAACACAGCTAGAATTGAGAAGGAAACAGTTTCATGTTCTTCTTAGTACCATCCATGAACTTCAGCAAACACTGGAAAGTAAGTAACAAGAGTCGCAGAATGAATGTGTATGAAGATTTTTAAATGATCAGAGGCATGTCTTCTAAAATATACATTTTAGAGAGAGTGCACCTTCAGTTTCAGAACAGGAGTGTAGCTGGATGACATTAGAAGGTACTCATGTTGTTCATCTTTCTGATTATATGCAGAAAAGCCTGAATATGTATGATTTGAATACCTGTCTAGTGGTTTGTAAATTAAGAGAAATTTAAGCATGATAGATTTGGAACTGTTCTTGGTTTACTGTAGTATATTGCTATAAAGTAACAATTCAGGACCCAGGCAGGCAATAAGTGAATGAAATAATCAATGCATAAACACATTTGCATTCTCAGTGAACTAGGTGCTTTAGGGACCAGGGGACTTGCTCTTTGTATTGACTAGAGTCAATTTTTGTGTTATCTGATCTTCTGATTGTTTGCAAAAAAGCCTAAGACCTAGATTTTTTTTTTTAAAGTGAAGTCTATCACATAAATTTTGCATTTTGATTCAACTAATAACAACAACCAAAACAGGACTTTTAAAACCAAACCCACTTGTGTGGGTCAATTACAGTCATAGGCTGCCATTTTGCCATTTTTGCTTTAAATATATTCGCTAATAAAGGATAAAAGTGTTTTCATGTATTCATTAAACATATAATTTAAGCAAATTTGATTAAAGTTTTATGTTTCTTTCTCAATTGCAGATGATGAAAAGCTCTCAGAGGTAGAAGAAGCTCAAGAAACAAGCATGGAAACTGATCCTAAACCATAGACCAACTAATCACTCACCATTCCCAAGAATATTGAAGTAGCAACATGATCTTAGTGTGTTCAGAATTTGTTGTGCTCTTGAGACATTTAAAGTTTTGGCAGTGAACTACGTTGCTTTTAAATTTTAATGCACAGTTCATTCATATTTCTTCACACAAAGGGAGATGACTTCATTAAATATTTGTTTTTATTGAAATGCCTTTTTTATACTTAAAAGATAGGAAGCAACATCCAAAAATGTTTAATGAAATATTTTCAAGCCAGATATGTTAGTGCTCATTGGTATTCTAGGTAGTTTTTAACTGGTAACATTGATTTGCTCACAAAATAAGTGGAAGATAGTGAGAAGGTGGCATTTCTAGGATGTACCTGAGAAAATTAGTCAATTTCTGGAAATCGTTACCACTTTTGAAAATGAAGTCCATGAATAGGCTCTCAGGAGGGCTGTGAACTTATGAAATTATGTACAAAATGTTTGTGGTGTATGCTTATTGTGGGAGAGGTTCCATGACATTCACTGATATCAGAGGTAATTACAAGATGCAAAGTAAATCAATATGCATTACTTTCTAGATCTCTGTCCTTAATACTTCAGCAATGTGGTTGTTAAATGTTTTGTTGAAATGTTTTCTCTCTTTCGTTTTGTTCTGTAGGAGTCATTTTCAAGAGTCTTGCAAAAAGGATTTCATGATCTTTTTAAAAAATTAAGCCAGGTCTGAATCACTTATAATTGTCTTACGTATTGAATTACATGTCTAATACTTATTAGGGTCTATCCTTATCCATTTATTTTAGTTCAGAAACATAGCATTTTGCATGAATCATACCTTAATAATGCTACATTTTTGTAATTTTGATACAAACTCGTATCTTTAAAAACGAAAGTTTAAAGTTAGCTCAATAGTAGTCACAGTGAAAGTGTCAAAATACTTTTAAGTGCTTCCTCTAATTTCATCTGGCAAATTTCATGGGAGAAATTTCTTTGCAAAATTGCTATACCCTGATAAATATTTCTATTTTCCATTATTAGTAAGAATTATGAAGCAAAAATTTGCTTATATTGACTCAGAATTAAAAATCAATTTTTCCAAAAGGATCTTTTTTTAAGGACTGTTGGGCAGAATATTTTTACCACCGACCCCACCCCCCTTAACCCCCCGCTGCCGCCACTGATTAAGAGAAACTTATTCAGGATTATGTACCAAAAGATAAGAACCCCTATGAACATACCTTTTGTGCAGTCAGAAACAAAATCAGAAGCAGCACCAAGTACATGGGAAACACACGTTTTTCAATTTATACTTCCTCATGGTTCTCTTGGATATCCTCTGGAACTGCTTGGAAGACTGAAGGATTTCATCCCCTAGAAACTCACGCTGTTGAAGCTCAGCGTGTCTTTGGGCCAAGAGCTTCATGGATTTATCTGTCACTGTTTCTATGAGGTCGTCCACCTATGACAGCCAGATACAAAGAAATGAAACCATGTGCTAGAAAGCCTTGTCCACATCCAAAGGAGGCCTGTTTTTCCTGAGAGATAAGTTCAGGAATTGTTGGACGTTTACAAGTCCCAAAGTATTAATCTAATTCAAGTCATAGCAAACAGAGCTTGAAAACATACATTTACCACCCAGTGGTAAAGAGGATCTCATTTCTTCTCAAATGAAGCCCATGTGTGTGCCTTCCTTTTAATTGAATTCACTTGATATTTATTAGGCACACAGCACCATCCTCGGTGCCCTCAGCAATCCTGTAGCCACTCTTGAATGCCCCCCACTAACATGATTCCTTCATGCTAATCATTAGTTTCATCCCACATCCGCGCTGTCTAGCAGGGCTGTGCATTCAGTTAAGCCTGGCCCTCTGATGCTTTTGAAACACCAAAGTAAAAGCCTTTGTCCACTACCTGCATTTGAAGCTTTACTACTGTCAAATCTGATTTTCGGAGGATGTTTTCCGTGCTATGTTTCTTTTTTTTAAATGCTGGAAAGTGTGGTCTCTTTTTTGAGGAATACGGAACCTATCATAAAAATGCAAAAATACATCAGATTAAGAAGTGCCAACATGATATCTGTGACGGTGCTTAAATGAACATTCTCACCTTTGGGACATTCTCTTATAAACTGAACATTTGCCCCATAACAACGTTGAGTTGGAGGTCGTATTCATATTATTCTCCACCCCCCATGTATCTCCTTTGTGCCCAGAGCTCTCTTTGAAGAGATCTATAGGGTGCAGCGAAATGAGATTGTCTGGTTCTAAGAGAAAATACAGTGTCAGGAAAAAAGCAGGTCATTTGTAAGGGGGAAGAAGAAGAAATTGCTTCTGCAGCCGCTGAGCACAGAGTGTGGGGCTGTTGTAGACCAGTGCCCCAGAAAGCTCATTATCACTGGATCCAGTTGTTAATTTGGTCTTGTTTCTGCAGGTTTCCTTATTTTCATGACAGACATGTCTCCAAACATAAAAAGAAAGCTCCGGGTTCTTTTCGCTGCATGCCTGATACTCTTCCCCTGGTCCCTGGCTTGCTGGTTTCAAGTACCTGTGCTATTGGAAATCATTCCTAGGTCATGGCTCCTGGCTAATATGCCCTTTTTAGTCTTATTGGGTTCACTCTTCCTTCCCCTTGTGCTTAGTAATTAGTATTAGGACTATTGTGAGGCCTACACAAAGTAGGATGTGGGACCACATCTGGGTCTTGCCCTTTGCCTGAGTTTACAAATGAGTCTGTGGAACCTCCACTCTGCCCTGCCAGCTCGCCCAGGCTCAAGTGTCACTGGCAGAATCTTCCCCAGTCCATCCAGAGTACGACTCCTCTTTTTCCTCTCTTGTAAAACCAAGTGTTTTGGGGGCTTTTTTTCTATTAAGCACTTGGTAATTACTTACTTCTGTGTTTGTTGAATACCACTATTAAAAAGTCAAATGCCTAGAAGGGTCAGGCAGGGTTTGTAAAACAGGCTTAGCTGGGGCTGGTGTGAACTGGAGAGAACATGCCCTCCTGCAAAGGGGGCAGGCCTCTGCGCCGGCTCCTGCTGTTGCCCCGGGAATTGTGGGCCCAGTGTTGCCAAATCCTCCTATTTTTCAAAAGGAAGTTGAAAATCCAGATTTCTGTTTGAATTTTTCTGATTTTGAAATGTGGGCCGTTCATTCAAATATATTTTTGAGAACATTCTGAGAGCTAACAGTGCCATACTTTCATGTCCATCTCCTCCATCAAACTATAAGTTCCACACAAACAGGACCATGACCTTGGGTCACCTTTATTGCCTCCCCAGACTGCCCAGCACATAATAGGAATACGATAAATGCAAACTTAGCACAAAAAAGGTAAAATTCAAAACTAATATTGGTGCACTCTGGCAGTGACGCTCTAGAGCAGCATTGTTCGACAGAATTTTCCACAAAAATGGAAATGTTCTTTATCTGCGCTGTCCAGTCCAACAGACGCTGGCCATATATGTTTACTGAGCACTTGAAAGGTAGCTAGTGCAGCGAAGGGAATGGACTTTTATTTAATTTTAATTAATGTAAATAGTCACACGTGGCTATTGGCTACCATATTGGACGGTACAATTAGTACCTAGCATAGTAATTAGGACTAAGCACTCCAGAGCCAGGTCTTCTGCTGTTTGAAGCCTGGCTCTTCCAATTATCTGGGCCAATTACTTAACCTCTCATTACCATCCCTAAAATAATATCCTACTTACTGTAGTAACCTATTGCTCTCTACCTTATAGGGCTGTCGTAAGGATTAACTGAGCTGGTATTTTTAAAGCACTGAGAACAGGGCCTGGAACATAGTCAGCTTTAAGTAAATGCTTATTATATCTAAAGTAATAATAGTATTTCAGGGTTCTATTAAAAAAATAGTCTGGGCAATTTAGGCTAAAACTTGATAAGTACAGGTAAGTACAAGCTTTGGGTTGGAGAGTCCTGGATCACCTAGTGCTGTACTGTCTATACTATACATATGGCTATTTGTATTCTAATTTCAATTACAATGAAATAAAATTTAAAATTCAGCTCCTCAGTTGCACTGGCCACATTCCAAAGTCTGAAAAGCCACACGTGCTAATGGCTACTATTTTGGACAAATGTACACTTGCATCCTCACAGAAATTCTATTGGGTTGGTCTAGAGAATTCCTCTCCACATGTATGCATGATAGGCCAGGTGCTAATATACTAATGAGTCTTGATATTTGAACAGCTGACAAAGTCAATATAAAGCTGTAAACTTCACTGTTGCCCAGATTGTAGCAGAAGCTGCACAGTTTGCGCTCAGAACTAGAGGAATCAAAACTGGAAAGTCCACATTCTGTGCCCTAAATTCTGGGAGTGGAGACACACAAGTAGCAGCTTTAAATGCTTTATTATGAGGGACTTGCAGTGGGAGAGAACTTGGTTTTTACAACATCCCTAAACACTGACTTACTGATAAGTCTTTAGAGGCGAGTTTGTTTTAGCATTTTACCTTCTGCAGTCCTGAGGGAAGGGATGTCACAGATAACCGCTTGGTGGTTCTCCTGGCTCGGAGGAGTGTATTTCCTTGGGTTATCTCCTCTGTCTCTGCTTCTACAACATCAAGTTGTATAGTTGCTTAGAGGGAAGGGGAAGAAAAAAACAGACAATCTTGAAGGATCACAGTAATAAACATATGCTCCCTATTAGAAAGTCTCCTGAAAAGCCAGCATCACATGCTGTCTCAGTGGCTTTTTTCTTTGGGGTTAAAAATTTTAAATGGATTTGTTTTGCTGAAGCTTACACTTTCTCCTGAACATTTATTTGCCTTTTCTTGTGGTCATGACCTCAGTGGTCACCAACCCATCTTAACAAGGTGGTTACCTGTCTTTGAGACTTCAGTTTTGCCCTCTGTTGCTTTTCCCTGTAACTCTTGTGGAATTCGAAAAAGTAACCCTCTAATGTGCAAGACAATCCCTTGAGTATTTGCTGTAGACAAAAGCCAACTTTAAATCTACTCTGCAGCAAAGTGGCACAAGGCTCAGTCATTCACATACCATCTTAATAGTTTTTCCCACATTCCAGGAGCCCTGTGAACACTAGAGCCCTTAATATTTTTCTTTATCAATTCAATTCTTAACACAATAAACGTACTTATAAAGGAAACTTAAAACACTATCATAAATCAAAAACCAATATCATAAATACAGGCACTGAGACTAGTATGGTAAAACCAAAACCATGTTATTGCCTACAGAAGGCACTAAACTTGAGGTTACTCTCTTTTTTACTGTAACAGAAAAAGGGCAGAAAATGAGACTTTTTCCTTGTTGTAGTCAAAGGGATTGACAGGGTCATTTGGAAAAAGGGTTTTGCAGCTTGTCCTGTTTCAGTGTCTTCAAGCTGTGCGCAGCACCTAAAATCAGCTTAACCTGCTTTAGGTCCATTGATAACCACATCTAGGAGCCGTGGCTCCTCATCTCAGTGACTGGTGGCTCCACCTTCAAAGCAGATGCTCAACCCGGGGACCCTTCCTTCTCCCCTGCCACCGTCCAGCTCATCCCCAAATCTTGCAACTTCTACCTGTGAATATTTCTCCCTTAATCTCACCATCCCCACCGCCACGACTCGTCCAAACTATTATCATCCCTTGCCTGAACGAATGTAAGAGCCTGTTTATTGTTCCTTCTGCATCTCTTCTTGCTCTCCTTCGATCCAGTCTCTACCCTGCAGCCTGAGCTACCTTTAAAAAATGCCAATCAGATTATATAAATCCCCAGCTTGAAAATATTTGATGGTTTCTTATCACCCTTAGGAAAAGTTAACATTTCTTAACATGGCTTACAGACACCCTTACCACCTTATTCACCAGCCTCTCCCTGGCTGGATTACTTTAATTTCTTAATTACACCCAGCGCTCTCTTGATGTTGGAACTTGAAAGTGCTCTCCCCTCTTCCTGGGAAACTGTTCTCACCACTCTTTCCTTATCTAACTCTAGCTGTCCCTCAGATCTCATCTGAGTTGTTCCTTCCTCAGAGAGGCCTTTCCTGAGCCCCCTCCCCTAAATTAGCATCCATGATGTGTAACCATAGTGCCTTCTGCTTCTCCTTTGCATGAGAGGTAATTATCTGCATAATGCTGGAATGTCCCTCTGTGCTGTAACTCCAGGAGGGTAGGGACCATGTGTGTTCTATCTGCTACTCTATCCCTAATAGTGTGGCTGACATATAATAATTATTTACTAAATTTTTGTTAAAAAAGTGTAATGAGGGTCAACAGGGATGAGCAACTGTCTTTTGGTCACAGCTGAGGGTCAGAATGTTTGAGTGGAAGCCTGAAGGATGGGCAAGTTTCTTGGAAAAATCTTAGTGTAGAGATTTGTTATTCCAACTAAGTTGAAAATAAGCCAGTGCATGGGATGAGGGGGAAGATTCTGGTCCTCTGTTTTCTGCTGGACCCTCCAACTCCACCCCCATCAGTATATAAGCATGCCCTCTTTGCTATTTTTAACGGAAATAGGCAGGTCAATCCATACCAGGTAATTGCTAGATGCTTGGATCCTTGTAATAGTGACTGCTTTTTCCAGAAGAGTTTGTTTGAAAGGGCAATCAGTCAGCTGGAAGCCATCATTTTTGTTTTTTTGGGGTTTTTTTCTGGAAAAAGTATCCACTAGGCTTGCAGCCTTATAACCATGTGAAATTTGAAGGTATGTTTGAATTTCCTACATATACATAAGGACTTTATATGTTTCTGGATGCTGTGCTATAAAGGGTATTAGAAACCTACAAAGGATATTCATGGCAGTGAAGCTCTTCTGTATGATATTATAATGAGAGACACATTACATGGTGGGTTTTTCAAAACCATAGAAGTGTGCAGGGCAAAGAGGGAACCCTAATGTAAACTATGGACTATACTTAATAATAATATATTAATATTGGCTCATCAATTGTAACAAATGTACCATGCTAAGGCAAGATGTTAATAACAGAGGAAACTATGAGGGTAGGGTAAGGAGAGAGAGGTATATGGGAACTAACTTTCTGTATTTTCTGCCCAATTTTCCAGTAAACCTAAAACTGCTCTAAAAAATAAGGTCTATTAATTTTAAAAAGCTACAGAGGAGAATGCAAATAGTAGTAGTATCGTTAGCCATCACTCATTAGGGCCCCCCCAAAACAGCATCACCACGTTGCAAAAAAGACAAAGTTAACTGTTCAAACATTGATTCTTCACAAGGTACATGAGAAGTAGATACAACAAAATAAAACTTCCTTTCTGACTTACCAATCATAGATTTTAAAAATAGAATTCTCACCACACCCTCTTCTGTTAGAAGTAGCCATTTGAAAGTATGCCTCACTCCTTTCTCCAGAAACAAAACAAAACAAAATCCCACTTTGGCTTGATTTTCTAATATATGTGTATGTGTATATGCATATACACATACATATGCCTATGCATGCATCTGTATTTAAATGAAAAGTAGCTTTAGACTGATGAGAACCACTGATTAATTGGACTGGGAGGGACCTCAAAGGTGATCTAATTCAGAGCTTTTCAAAATGCATGTACATACGAGTCACGTGGGGGTCTTTCTAAAATGCAGATTCTGACTCAGTAGACCTGGGTGGGGCCTGAGCTTCTGCATTTCAGACCAGCTCCCAGGAGATGCCATACTTGGGGTAGCAAGAAAAGCCATCCTAATTTCATTTTTCCTCTTGGCCTTGACACTTAACCATATGTTGCCTTTGATTACCATCCTGTGAGAGCTTTCTCATTCTTGGTTCGGTAAATAACTTGGGCGATGGAAGCTCCTTGACAATTCTAGGAAGAGAGCTCTGCGTATTTGAAAGGAGGGTTTCCTTATGGTTAGTGGAGCCCTCTCCGCTGACACTTGCTGGCTTGCTTCTGTACTCGTGTGACAGCATCCTCCCCAAAAAAGTCTTCACTTTCTTGACCAAATCTCTTTTCTGATTTTGCTGGCTTTCATGAAATTCCATGTCACTCTCATTGGATGATTCCTCTTTGGGGACCAATACATTTTGTTTTACTAAGCTGGTAGACACAGCTCTATGCCATCTGAACAAAAGAGAAATAATTTGTATCAAGGAAATTGAAAAGTTAAAAAAAAGGTATCATTTAAATCATTAAAATCCACTGCAAATGTGAAAAAATTATACAGTTCCAAAAAATAAATTTGAAGACCCAAATCACAGAAGAATAAAGCCAAAGCAACTACTTGGCGTTTTGTTGCCAAACTCTAGAAGTGCATTCTGGCCACTATCTCATTTAATCCTCATAGCAGGTAGGTTATATTCTTATCTTCATTTTACTAATGAGTAAACTGAGACATAGAGAGATTAACTTAATTGACCAAGCATAGAATGCAGATTTTAATCTTGGTTTGTGATTGTTAAATTATATTACCTCTTATTGGCAAATTGGAGATCTTATTTCAGTAATGGTTTGAGATAGTTTTTGCTGGATTTAGTGGTTCCCAGGCTACAGTGATGAGAGATGAAAGAGTCTGCTAGGGTAGTCAATAAAGACTATAGTCTCCAAGGTCCTATAAACACTTCATTTACATAGAATATGCATTTAGAGAGAATAATTCTAAATGCATTATTTCCAAAATTCCAAATAGTCATATAGCATCTTCATCATTTTTGCATATTTTAGTAGTTTTTCATATTTTAGTAAATAGGTAACACTTCTTAATAGACTTCTATGTGCTAAACACTCATCTAAGTTCTTTCATATGTATTACACAATTTAATCCTCCTACTGTCCTCTCCATTTTACAAATGAGGAAATTAAAAGTTGGAAAGATTAAATAAGGTTAAATAAGATTAAGTAACTTATGCCCAGACAATCTGACCCCAAAGTCTGTGTTGTTATCCTCTGTGCTAGGTAAATATCATCCATTCCATGATACCCTGATTTACCTAATATTCTTCCTCAATTAACTGTTTTTTTGTTAGTTTCATCCAAAGCAACAATATCCATAAAATCCCAGGGATTTAAAAAAATTAACCTTTTTAATTTCGAGATAATTGTAGTTTCACATGCAGTTGTAATAAATAATACAGGGAGATTCTCTGTGTACCCTTTACCCAGTTTCCCCCAATGGCAAACTCCTGCAAAACTAAAATACATTGGCACAACCAGGATATTGACACTGATACTGGCAAGATACCGAACATTTCCATCACCACTAGGATACTCCGTGTTTTATAGCCACACCCACTTCCCACTCACCCCTACCTTTTCCTTAAACCCTGGCAATCACTAAGCTGTCCTCCATGTGTACAATCTATGTCCTTTCAAGAAGGTACTGTAAATGGAATCATACAGCATATGGTTGACCCTGGAACAACATGGGTCTGAACTGTGCAGTTCTACTTACATGCAAATTTTTTTCAATAGTAAGTACTACATGATCCAAGGTCAGTTGAGTCCGTGGATGTGGAACCTTAGACACCAAGGAACTGCAGATATGGAGGGTTGACTCTAGGTTATACATGGATTTTTGACTGTGCAGATGGCTGGCATCCCTAACCCCTGCTTTGTTCAAGAGCCAACTGTAAAATCTTTTGGGGTTTACTTTTTTCATTCAGCATAATTCTCCAGAGATTCATTCAGGTTGTTGTGTTTATCAATATTCTATTCCTCTTTATTGCTGAGTAACATTCCGTGATGTGGACATACCACACTTTGTCTAACCATTCACTCATTGGAAGACATTTGGGTAGTTTCCAATTTGGGGCCGTTATGAATAAAGCTACTATCAACATGTGTGTACAAGTTTTTGTGTGAGCATAAATCTTCATTTCTCAGGGTGAAATCCCAGGTTTCATATTATATTATATTACATTATATTTATAATACATGTAATACATATTTCTAATGAGGATATAAATTCATAACTATTAAAAACATTTTTCATATGCTACTTAAACTATGTCAAGTCCCACCAGTAGCAAAATACCAACCTCCAGAAAAACACTATTCTCAATTGAACCTAAATCATTCAGCTTCTCTGTCATTATGCAAGAGAAGTAGTTCAGCCCACTAAATAGTTCAGCCCAAGCACTGGAGTTAAATGGTTTGGTTCAAACCAGCACCATACTTCCTAACTGTGTGATCTTGGCCATGTTATTTAACATCTATAAGCTTCAGTTTTCTCATTTGAAAATAGGTATGTTGTTCTCAGGAATGTACAAATAAAAGAAAATAATTTATGTGCTTGAAACCTGATAATACATTCAATAAATGACAGCTTTTATTACCATGTGGAACAGATCTGTGTGGAAAAAATTTAAAAGGCAAGAAGGGAGTGCAAGCTAAGAGGTCAAAAGAAGGGAGTCCTCATAGGCTAGCAGCCTCCTTTTTGGGACCAAGGACGTAGAGTTCTGTCAGTTGTACACACACACACACACACACACACACACACACACTCAAGAGGTGGTATTATTCACATTCATTATAGTTGAGCATAGTTACTATAATACAATAACTTTCCAGCAGAGGGCAGTCAAGTGTCCTAAGGAAGGGGTGCCATATTCTAATTTGCCCAAAGGTCATTTACGGGCTAAGACTAATTTCCCATGGACCCTTCTGAGAATCTTTTAATAAAGCCATCTGTTTCTACTACCATAAATACACATACACATGGGAATAAAATTCAGGACGTTCAGGAACCCCCAAGGCCATCCATGCAACCCTTCAAATAAAAAGCCCTGCCCTAAGCAGTTTCTGAATCTCTAGAATGCGTCTCCCATTCCCATCCCTCCACCCTTATTCCCAGTCTATTTATAACATAATTAACAAATGTAATTTTGCTCCAGAGCCTAGGAGTAGAACTGCTGCCATTGTTGTTATGAAAAGAATCCTTTCTTTCCTAAGCTTTTAAGTATCTTGGTTGGTGGTGAATTTATTTGGTTGTATTGCCTCTCCTTTTAACCCCTGTTTCTTACTGAAAGTGGAAATCTCTGCAAAATTTCATTTTGCCTGTGGAAGTTCAGAAGTCTGATCTTTGATGCTTCAGGTCTCATGAAAACACCTCATTTCTACCTATCTAAGATATTGCTCATGAACCTGGTAAGAAAGAAAACACCCTGCCCTCAAAATTGGAAAATAATTCATCTCACTAACTTTCCAAATTAAAATGTATTATTTTTGGAGTATTTCATGCTTGTCTTCATGGTTTTGCCATTGGCAAGAAAAATTAAGTATAAGACAGTTTTTAGGTTACATAAGAGCATGCACATGGGTGAAATACAATTAGTATGTATCTCAGCAGCCAAAATTGCTGGAAAAGGGAACAGAAAGAGCATTGCTCATGGACTCATCTTGAAAAATGCACTACTGAATTTTCAAAATAATAGTATTTGCTGTCTAAAATTGTGAGACTGAAATATTAACTTACTATCTGCTTATTTTAGTATAATATGCAACATTAAAACTCAAATTCAGGTAGAAAGGAAAGGTTTTCCCCATTACAATGAAGACTTTTCTAATCACAAAATGAAGCTTCCATTGTGGCACTAGGTTCTCTGATCCAGTGTGTAAATGCTGTCTCCTCTTCCTCTAATCCATACAGAGCCTTCATTTCTAAACGCAATGCTTAAAAAGAGATGCTACCTTTTCTAATCATCACAGTGAATATTGGTCAATGCAAAATCCAAAGAATCTCACTCAAGAGAGAAGGAAATGAGTCCCAGTTTCCTACCTTTCAATCCCTTTCCTTTTGAATGAGCCATTTCTCTTTCTGGGTTGCTGAAATCTCCGGTACTGGCCAGCTTTTCCGTAAGCAACCTTAAAGGGCTCTGGTGTATATAGGTGAGGATGGTCCGTTGCTATCAACTTCACCTGTAGTAGCTGTTTTGGATTTCTTCAGCTCTTGAGCTCACAAACTTCAAAACAAAATCATGCAGTGAGTGACTGAGGCGCTTTTAACTTCTGGGCTGTTTGGGGTAAAGTACTAGGAAATTTTTGGAATTGCTTCCTGATTCCCTTTAAGGTGTTAGAGACATCATTTGTTGGACCGGCCCTGTTTACCACTTCACGGAGGTCACCAGTGACGCATTTGACAGAGCGGTGGGAAATTCCCTTTCCTGTCTGGGCAAGGCAGACGCAGAACAGGTGACCTGATTGTCTAACCACTGCCATTTGGGTTGGTAATAAAATAATCACACACCAATTGATTATCACAGTCAGGTGTGCATGTTTGAATTCCGAAGAGGGCAGAACCAGAAGCAATAGGAATTCCAATGATCCCAGCTTTTGTTAGATTTTTCAAGTAGAGCTGATGAATACTCTCTCTGTCACGTTTTTATTTGGCCTTCTCACAGTACACTTCCAAGGGCTATTATATCTTGTATTTTGTAGCGATCTCTCAACACACGTGGCTGAGAAAGTTGAGTCCACCCCTCCCTTCTAACATTTTCTAGTTTATTTCCCAGAGAAGAGCAAATTCTGGCTGGGTTTGAACTTCCCACCACAAGGTGGCAGCAGACACTAGGATTTATTCCCATCCTTCTCTGGTGCTTTGAGTTTTTCAGTCTGAACTTAACTAGAAGCTAAGAAGGAAAACTCTAGAAAAGTGTTGGGAGATACAAGGATTACTCTGTTTGCTGTGTTTGCACTCATCAGTCATCTGGAGCTGGCTTCTCAGGCTTTCATGAGCACACAAATTACCTGGGGATCTTATTAACATGCAGATTTTAATGCAGTAGTTCTGCCTGATAAGGTCATTGGGCCAGAGAGCGCAACAAGATAAAAGAGTTACTTGCGTGAGGATCTGTCTGCTCCAGGCAGATGAATCAGCAGGTACCAAAGCCCTGAGGTGTTAGGAGTCTGATGTCTTTGAAAATTTACAAGATAGTCAGGGTGGCTGCAGCAAAGAGATGGATGTATCTGATGAGCTGGAGAGACAGGCAGGGCCAAACCTGCTGGATCCTACAGAACAATTGAAAGATTTTGGTCTGGCTCTTCAGAATAATGGAAAATAATTAGAGTTTTTGTTTTGTTTTGTTTTGTTTTATTTTGGCCGTGCAGCATGGCATGCAGGATCTTAATTCCTCGACCAGGGATCAAACCCATGCCCCCTGCAGGAGCTAGTCAATACATATTTATTCTGGGCAGTGAGGATCCAGCGTTGAACAAGACAACTGGAATCCCTGTGGAAGCTCGTAGACTTAACCACTGAACTGCCAGGGAAATCCCTATTAGGGTTTTTCTATCATTAAAATTTTTTAAATATAAAATTAAAAAATTTTAAATTGTGATAAACTAGACATCATATAAAATTTACCATTTTGAAGTGTACAGCTCAGTGGCAGGAAGTCCGTTCACACTGTTGTGCCACCATCACCACCACTGTCTCCAGCACTTTTTTTATCTTGCAAAACTGAAACTCTATGCCCATTAAACAATAACTCCTAATAACATTTCTGTCTCTATGAATTTTTTTTAATTGGAAAAAAATTATATTTTGGAAGAACTCACCACATAAGGTGACAGAATTCCAAAAATCAAATTACATGAAAATATACATCACAATATCTTCATACAATAGGTGAGAAAAATCTGCTGTATAGAAGAGAGACAACGAAATACGAAGGGCTAAGGAGAAGGATATGAGGGTAAACAGCATTTTTATTTTTTTAATTAAAAAAAATTAATTAATTAATTAGTTTGTTTTTGAGTCTTCGTTGTTGCGCACGGGCTTTCTCTACTTGCGGTGAGCGCTTCGTTGCAGTGCTTGGGCTTCTCATTGCAGTGGCTTCTCTTGTTGCAGAGCGCAGCTCTAGGCGCACGGGCTTCAGTAGTTGTGGCTCGTGGGCTCAGTAGTTGTGGCACATGGGCTTAGCTGCTCCGCGGCATGTGGGATCTTCCCGGACCAGGGCTCGAACCCATGTCCCCTGCATTGGCAGGCGGATTCTTAACCACTGCGCCGCCACGGAAGTCCCAAAACAGCATTTTTAACAGCAAACCCAGAAGTTAAGTAGAAAGCCTGTAGCTGTGCATGCTTTATTCATCCAACCTGCACATTAGGTAACTGAAGGGCAAAAGTAAACTGAATCAGAATTCTGTATTTTTGGGGGTAAATTTCAATAATTTGAAATCTGAATTGAATTCAGAAACAACTCTTTTTAGTTCTTTGGGATAATGACTGAATTCAACAGCTCTCAACAACAAAAAAATGTCATTGCTACATCCAATCCAAGAGATGGGTTCAATCTGTCTCTATGAATTTGTCGATAGTTTTTAAGGAGTGATGCCAAAACCCGGCCTCTGTGCACTGATGCCAAATTGAATCTCAGAGACAGACTTTTGGGTGAAATAGAAGAGAACAGCTTTATTGCTTTGCCAGGCAAAGGAGGCCACAGCAGGCTAGTGCCCATAAGACTGTACCTCACCCTGGACGGGGGTAGTGAGGAGTCTTTAACAGTGTTCGGGGAGCAGGGCGTGGTCAGCTCGTGGACATTCTTCTGATTGGTTGGTGGTGAGGTAATTGGGAGTCAGCATCATCAACCTTCTGGTTCCAGCTGCTCTGGGGTCAACGTGCTTGAGGGCAGCATACAATTAACTTCTTCCACCTGGGGGGAGTTTCAGTATCTGCAGAACAGCTCAAAGGACATGGCTCCGAATATTATCTATAGACCTTGGGGAAGAACTAAAGGTCCTTGACTTTGTTTAATGGCCAAAGTATTATTATTTTGTCTTGCTTGACTGTGTTCCTTTCTTTCCGCATTTTCTCACTTCTCTGATTAAATTTATTCTTTGACTAAAGTTTTTCTACAGACGAAAGGCAGGCGGGGCTCTATTCTGGGAAAGCCTCATGGGGTCCTGCTTGGTTACAGGAGCTAGTCAATACATATTTGTTCTGGGCAGTGAGGATCCAGCGCTGGACAAAGCAACTGGAATCCCTGTCCAGGACTGACACTCTAGTGTCATCGAGGGAAGATGCTTTTGGACAGGGAGTATGGTCAAGGCAAAGGCCCTGAGGCAGGACCTGCTTGATATGTCTAAGGAACAGAAAGGCTTGTGTGGCTTGAGCAGAAGGGAGTGAAGGCAACCGTAGAGGAATATGAGGCCAGATAAATAAATGGAGACATCTATCGTGTGGGTCTTGGAGGCCAGCATATGAACTTGGCTTTCACTCTCTGCGAGATGAAAAGCTATTATAGGATTTTGAGAAAAAACGTGGTGTTACCTGATTTCAGCTTTAGCACATTGTCACCTCCGCTCCGAGTTGCTCAATCATGTAAAATGTGCGCACCAATATTTTCTAACATAATCTAAATGGCCCCTGTATTAGTTCTCTTTTGCTGCTGTAACAGATTACCACAAACTTGGTGGTGCCTTAAGACAGCATAGATTTATGACCTCACAGTTCTGCAGTTAGCAGTCTGACACAGGTCTCACTGGGCTAACATCAAAGTATTGGCACAGCTACATTTTCTTCTGGAATCTCTAGGGCTGTACCCATTTCCTTACCTTTTCCAGTGTCTAGAGGCCACCCCCTTCCTTGGCTAGTCACTCCCTTCCTCCATGTTAAAGCCAGCAACTTTGCATCTTTCTGACATTCATCATACCTCCTTCTGATTCTCTTTTTCTGCCTCCTTCTTCCACTTTTAAGGACCCTTGTGACTACATTGGTCTCATCCAGATAGGTGGCCACTAGGTGGCTAATTGAATATCCTTGCCAAACCTTGGTATTGTCAGACTTTACATTTGCTTCCAACCTCAGTTAGGTGCAAAATGCTATCTAATGCTTGTTCTTAATTTGATTTTTGTTATAAGTCTAAACCTCAAAAGATGCAAAGATTGTTCAGTAGTTTGCTTACTGTTTTGTTTTGTTTTTGGTGAAAAAGTGAATCATAGCTGTTCTAAGCATAGGTTTTGTGGTCCAAGAAACATAGGTTTGAATCACAGTCCTTCCAGTTAGTAGCAATGTGACCTTGGGAAAATTACTTTTCTGCACTTTGGTTTTCTTTTCTGTATAAAGAGATTAATAATAATAATACCACCTCACTCAGGGATTGGTAAGAAGATCCCATGAGATAATGTATGCAAAATGCCATTTAGTGCTTGGCCATAAGGAGCAATTAACACTGTACATGTTACTATCATAAATATATTTATACTTCAATATTCAGTGCTAGTGTAGTTAAATTACAGAGAATAAAAAACTATAAGAAAGATTGTCACATTACCATAATTATGTCATACACCAGCTCTAGATAGCTTTAGAAACATTTCAATCATGAAACAGTTTCATGGCATGGAAATAAATCTACAGATAAAGGCACAACTAAATGAGTTAATATGTTTTTACAACATCACTCTATAAAAGGGGATATACTGTTTTATGTGAGGTTTAGCATATCATTATCCTTTGTTGAACTTCCTTCCTTGCAGGATATATGCTTGTTTGGTTTGCAAAAGACTTGGGAGGGGTGACTGGGCAGGCAATCAAACCCCCCCCAAAAAAAGAAAAGAAAAAAAGAAAGAAAGAAAGAAAAAATCCAAAGCCAAACTAGTCTCCTGAAGAAACAATAACAAAGCTTGAAGTGACCTGATTATATAGATACATCAATGAAATGAGACAAGGTACACTCGGGTTTTGTAATCTTCAAATTGTTACCTGTCATTGGGTAATCTAAATGGGGTTGCACAGGCAGTACGGCAAAAGGAATTCAATTTACCCTTCGGGTGTGCACCTTCCGTTCCTTGGAGAGGAGTAATCAACCAGAGGAAGACTTAAACCATCTTCCTGCCTTCTTCCATTGTAAAGTGTAACGAATAGCATTTGCATTTTTAAAAATTTAGCAAGCATTTGTTGAAAAGCCTGATACTGTGGAAGGAGCTAGGGAGTAAGAAGGACACAGCTGCTGCCCCCGTGGGCTCCCAAAGCAGAGGGAACCACACCATTAGGGCCGTCCTGAGTTGAGGCTTGTGTTTCTTGGGCAAGAGTCCTTGAGAACAAGACTGTGCTCAATTGCAGCTTGAAAATCCTATGTATCTTCAAATCAGGCTAAAGTATTAAATTAACTTATCAGGAAGCATCAGAGTTTGAGAAAAAGAAAACGGGTTGTAGAGTCAGGAAGACTTTTTAAATCTGGCTTTAAATCTTAGCTCTGTCACTTCCTAGCTGTGTTACTTCGGTCATCTAATTTCTGGGTCTCAGTTTCCTCATTGGTAGAATGAGGTCGCTGACAGCATTTGCTCCATGGGATAATTGTGAGAATCTAAGAGATGAAATGTCCAGCCTGTGATAAGTGTTTGGTAGAGGAGTGCTGTCAAATATGAATATATTACTGACTTCTCATGGTAGTGGGAGGAAAACACTCAGGGGTAACTGCCAGAGGTGGTGTGGGTCAGTGCAAGAGCCCTGGGATAGACTGACAGGGGTCAGGTCCAAGTACTGCCTCTGCCAGCAGTGTGACTTTCCTAGCTGTATTATATAGTCCAAACTTCAGTTGCTTCTTCTGTGAAATGGGAGTAATAATGTTATCTTCCTTGTGAGTTTGTTTTGATGTTTAAATGATGTCAAAAGCTGAGAGCAATGCCTGGCACATAGAAAGTGCTCAATAAATGTTAGCCCTTGTTAGCATGAGGCTGGCAGGATGGCGTGATGATCCTCTCTTCTCAGGGTCAGTGATTCTCTTACTGAGAAGGCAGACACATTGGAAGTAGAACAGCGTGGTTAAGGGCATGGACTTTGGTGCAAAAAGCCTGAATTCACATCTTGCCTCTGTTCTTTGCTTGGTGACCTCTCTAAGCCTCAGTTACTTCATTTGTAAACTGGGCATACTAATAGTACCAATAACACTGGGTCTTTTCTTTTTTTCAGGGTTAAATGAGTCAAATTAAACATTTGCAGTTGGTACATAGTAAGTGCTCAGTACACGTAAGCTATTAGTATTGCCTTAGAATCCATCATCATTATGGACAACGGGTTCATGGTTTGACATAGAACATCCAAAGACAAGTGGCCAAACTTTCAGTGGGTTTTGCTACTCAATAAAATCTTTATTTTTTGTAACTTTACCAGTGAGAAAAGCTTTAGAAACAAGAATTTCCCAACCCACCCATATCAGACCAGACATGGAAAGGACATTAGCAACAGAACATACAAGGCTTTCATGTGAGGGTGAAGAAATCCAAATTAGAGACCTGAAGGGTCATGGCCAAAGTCTTGGAGCCATTTCATAGTGGACGTGGACTTGAACCCAGTTCTCTTGTAGTTCGACCTCAGGGGATCCCTGAAGAGAGCAGTTCAAAAACCAGTGTGAGGGATTTCCCGGGTGGCGCAGTGGTTAAGAATCCGCCTGCCAATGCAGGGGACACGGGTTCAAGCCCTGGTCCGGGAAGATCCCACATGCCGTGGAGCAACTAAGCCCGTGAACCACAACTACTGAGCCTGTGTGCCACAACTACTGAAGCCCTCGCGCCTAGAGCCCGTGCTCTGCAACAAGAGAAGCCACCGCAATGAGAAGGCCGCGCACCGCAACGAAGAGTAGCCCCCGCTGGCTGCAGCTAGAGAAAACCCACGTGCAGCAACGAAGACCCAACGCATCCAAAAATAAAAAAACAATAAATAAATTTATTTTAAAAACCCTGAAAACCAGTGTGAAACAATCATGGAAAACATAGAGTAAGAGATTTGGGGTGACTGAATGGGGGAGGAAAAGGACTCTTACGCTCCCTTTCTATCCGTTTTTGAGGTGCTAGGCAGTTTAGGCTAATGATGAAGAGCCAGAGCATGAGTGAGACGTCAGATGGAGTCCAGAGCTATTGTATTTCTGTCTGCGAAAACTTGGCTGAGTTGCTTAACTTCTACAAGCCTCAATTTCTGCATCTGTAAAATGCACCCAATAATAGTACCCATAGCAAGGATAGAATGAGCTATTTGTAGAGTGCTTAGGATAAACTGTGACAAATTAGAGTAGGCAAAGGGATGTGATCAGCTTTGTCATTTGGAAGAATAACATGGAAAAGTGGGCTGGATGAAGGGGAAACCATTTGATACAACATGCGTGAATTCTCTGTTCATGGAGGTTTTTAAGAAATCAGATCCCCTTGCTTCCATTTTTTATTTTTATTTTATTTTATTTTTAATATTTATTTATTTGGCCTCGCCATGTCTTAGCTGCGGCAATGGGGGATCTTTAGTTGCAGCATGCAGACATGCGGGATCTAGTTCCCTGACCAGGGATTGAACCCAGGCCCCCTGCATTGGGAGCACAGAGTCTTCACCACTGGACCACCAGGGAACTCTCTGCTTCCACTTTTTAAATACAAGGTTTTTATTTCTTTTTTTTTAAAGTGCTGATTCATAGTGGGAATTATAGATCTAAAACATTCTGTCTACATCTTTAGGAAGCCAGTCATTCATTCCATTATTCTGCATTTAAAAAATTTTTTTCGTTATTCACCACTGGAGTACCCAAGCTGGACTTTGAGATGGTGTCTCTCTACTTCCTGATAATTTATGCCAAAGACGATCAAGGGGCAACAGCCTCACAGACCATTTTAATCCAGATTGCAGTTGTGAATGAGACACCCATCTTCATCGGATCCCTTGCTCAAAGAGACCAAGGTACAGAGCTCTTGTCTTGGGGAAGGAAGGACCCTGTGGACATATGTATGTCGACATCATGCCCTGTGTCCTCTCATAGCATCATGGTTATAAGAGTGATAAGGAGAATAATGATAACAAAAGTAATGATACATGACTGCCACTTACCGGGCACTATGTAGCAGGCACTATGCTAAGAGCATCAGATGGATGAGTTTATTTAATGCTGAGAGCACTGGAGGTACGTTCTATTTGCATTCCATTGTATAGATGAGTCACCAGGCTTAGAAAGGTGAAGTAACTTGCTCACTGTTAAGAATTATTCATTTATCTGTTTATCATGTACTAAAATTATTTCTTTATTTGTGTGATGATTAAATGAACAGCATGTCTATGTCATTGAGTTAGATGCTTCACGAAGGCAGGGATCAAGTCCTTCTTGTGCTCTCTCTCTCTCTCTCTCTCTCTCCGTCTCTCCCCATCCCTTTCTATTTGATTTTCACCATGTCTGAATCTCTTTTTCTCACTCTCGTCTCATTTATTCTCAACTCTGCCTTTTTCTAGGTAGTCAAATATTTAACACCTACATGTGGATATCCATGTTCTTTATTAAAAGCGTAAGCATTTGAGACTTAGATGTTGGGATGGTCACTGACTAGGGACAGGTACTCATTCTGCCTGAGCCTCAGCGTCCCCAGTAGTTAAACTGAGATATTAGTCCCTTCTTGATGAAAGTCACCTGACAGAGTGTGTTCACAGGGCAACCCTAGTGCCAGGCACACAGGAGGTGCTGAATACGTGTTCGTTTTCTTCCATTCCCTTTTCCAAGCAGAGGATAAGCTCCTCAAAAGCAGATCCAAGGTGAACACATGCTCTTCTGACTTCTAAATCAGTGAGCCTGGTGCCAGGTTGCTGGCGGACACGCCATGCACCTTTGCTGATGGGCTGGCCCAGCCAGTGTCCTGACTAGAGTCCAAACAGGCTGTGGATGCCTTTGCTCCACAAATCCTGTCCCCTTGGCAAAATGGTGCAGCAGCTTCTCCGGGGGTGGGTCCTCTCCTCCAGCACTAAGGGGTCTCCCTCTGCCCCAGTGTTCCTGATCCCTGAAGAGTGGTTTGACTAGTAAATATGCAAGTTTATGGTCCCCAATGTTTTAAAAATGGATAGAAAGAAGGCAAACTTAAGGAAAGGACAGACATTAATAATCAGACAATAATAGCACCCAATAACGTATTAGCTGTGTAACCTTGAGTTACTTACTCTTTCTAATGCTCAGTAAAATGGAAATAATAGTCACCAATGGTTTTGAGTGCTTAGCAGTTATAAGCACTCAGGAAATGTTCAATATTGTTATTATTTAAATTTATATACCTCTTTGCCCTATACCTGATACATGATAGACACTTGATAAATGATGTCTATTATTATTATTATTATGATTAATGGGAATCACCCTATAAAAACATCTGTACAGAGCAAGCACAATGCATTAAGTTTTATCTAAGATCCAGGATTGAATGAAGAGTTTCTGGGCTTATGATGGTGACACTCATTCAAGGACGTCTATTTTACATTTTCTGGCAGTTACCGAGATTGATATCCTAGGAGACACTGCCCCTGGCACAGTCATTTACAGAGCTGCGGCCAAGGATCCAGAGGATGCTGTTTTCGAGGTAATTTATGGTTTGGGGCAGAGACTATCAGTGCCTGGTGGTTTTATGTGTGACTGTGTTCACAAATAGAGCCATGGAGATAACCAGATCAATTATGCCCACAATTGAGGTTCCAAACATAAGTTTTGCCTCAATTAATGAGGACATTTCAGGTGAAAATGAAAGAAGGCTGGGTTGTCAGTAATTTCTTCCCTTCTGGTGCATTTCACGGTGTGCAGGCAGGCCCAGCCTAATCCTTAGGTAACTTTTGTCAAAAGATGCCAAGCATTTCATTTCATTCTTGGGGATTTTGGCTACACATACTGTTGCGAAACAGTACAACTTCCCGGCAGAATTAACTTGTATTTCAAAGCACTAGGTCTGGTCCTCAGGCCTGATAATGCCCCAAGAACGCGCTTATTTAGAATAGGTGTCCTCTAGGTATAGATACCATGGGAGGGGGATGAAACTGTGGATTTTGTGCCAAGAGGCTTGGATCTAAGTCCCAACTTTACTGCTCTAAGTCTTTTACACGACCTGCTTCTCTGCTTCAGCTGTAAATTTGGGAAAATGATATCTGCTTTGTCTTCTCTCATACCGCTTTCTCTCATGTTATAATGGACTTAAAAGTAGTTTTTCAACTGTAAAATATCTTGCAAATGACAGGATTTATATTACTGTCTTAATTTTTGATGTCATATGGAATCGTTATGACATTATTAGGCTGTAACATTTTTAGCTAATGGATTGATAGACAAGAATATCATGGCCTTAAATTTTTAATGTTGTATGACTTTTCTAAATTGGTGAAAAATTAGAGAATTGTTCATGCTGATGCTGTACTTTCGACATTTACAATCTACTGGTAATGCTACTGGGTCCTTATCCAAGGCAACTTGACTTTTACAAAATTTTCTTTAAACAATAGATGGCCACTAATATCTGAGGCATTGTCCGTATGGTTTTTTAAGGTATTGAATACACTCAAGTAATTACACGAATGAACATTGCTGTTGTCAACTTCCCCCCCACACATTTGTCTTATCCTCCTCCCAAGAGCACAATACCACATCCAGGATGGGACTGGAAAGGTCACAGCTTCCTTTACAACATGCAATTAAGCCACCTAATCATGTATATTGCTCCAAATCAACCTATTCAAGATTATAGTGCGGAGTCCAGCACTGAGCAACTCCAGCCACATGGGCACCAGATACCATATTGCAATTGCTTCCCTGGTGTTCTGCATGGCAGGTCACCCACCATGTTGACACTTTAGTGTGGAAAACACATCACAGTCCAATAGGGCTTAGCTGTGACTTTAATATGCAATCACAGTGACTTACTAGCCAATTAATGCAAGTAATTCATTTCAAATGAAAGACTCCCAAACGCTTAGTCATAGAGATTAAATGCTTTTGGCCCTGACCCTATACTTTTCTGAGAAGAGAATTGGTTGCTGGGCCATATTTGGAAGTCTCATGCAATGTTCTTTGTGAATTTTACCAAACACGGAATGACATTTCAGTGTTGATATAGGCCATGGAAACTTACACTTAGATCCACTCCTACACACATCCTTCTAACACAGGAGATCAGACCAGATGTGTTATTCAAGTATTCATGACTGGGCAACAACTTTCATTTGCATTTGACTTCACATCGATTCAGAGAAAAACTGGTTCTAATCTGGGAAAGAGCTTACCATTCTTTTGGAGTCTGGTGTATGATGATAATAATAATGACATTAATAACTGTTAAGTGTTTATCAGGTGACAGGCATATACCTTATATCGTTGAATCCCTATGTTAATCCCTGAAGCAGATACTACTGTCTATTATGATATTAAGTAATGGATCAATAAGCTAATGTATTATGCCTTTAATTTATAGATGAGCACCATTAGGCTAATAGGATTAAGCAATTTGCCTAAAAAATAATTAGTGTAGTTGAAATTCAAACCCATGTTCCTTTTGCTCTAAAGCCAGCGTGTTTCTTCTCATACTACCAAAACCACACCAAAGTGTATTCCGCCAAACACAAGTCCCACCAGATGCTCCAAGAGAAAAATAAAACATCCTATGATCAAATGATTTAGGGAAATGATGTCTACTTATCGCCTCTGAATTCTCAATACCCAGCATATTAAATTCCCTGAGGAGTTCTCTAATAGAGAGATGTTTGCTTAATCCGATTTGTTGTAATTATTCGTCCATAGCACTTTTTAAATGAAATGTAACACCTGTTAACTTTTCATGTAATGCCTATCGAGCATCCCACAGGGTAGAAAGATTATACTAGATGCTGCTGTAAGATTGATAAAACATGACATATCTCTGGGGTTGTTATAATGATGAAAGATGAAATTCTAGATGAAGACTTGGCCCACAATAATTAATGTAACACGAGTGGATTTTTATATATCTAGACTCACTACGTTCCAGGACTAAGATTTTTCATGCTGTACCACCATTGCTATTGTACATGTTCAAAGATCCCTGAAACTCTGGTTCATGGATTGTTCTTAGAGATGGAAAAAGTAAGACCTCTTATCCTGAACAAGCTGAAAATCAAAGACTTTTCTTGGACCCATCAGGAGAAACCAGCACTCCAAAATTTGGATAGACTGGTGAATCACGAGAGTCACAGCCAATTTCTGCTTACTTGGAGCGGAAACTGCTAGAGCCATAAGCAGGTATAAAGACTTATCATGGTAATTCTGATGAATTGCTGGAGGCTGAAGGTGGACTACCACGAGACAAAGTGCTGGGTGCCACAGTCTTAGGCGGACTCCACACTTTCATGGTTTTTACCACCAGGAACTCCATTAATGAGGTTTTCACAGTGAAGATTCAAAAAGTATCACCTGTGTCTTGGGGAGAGCGAGAGAGAGAAAAGAATCATTGTGAAATAAACCCAGAGCTTTCTCCTAACAAAGCCTACTCTCTTGGAGAAAAGAATTTTCCTGAACCTTATCTCATCTGGATACACACACATACACACATGCCCTTAGGCAAATCATATTCAAAGTTCAGAAACCCAAAGACAAAGAGAAAATCTTGATAGAAGCCACAGGAAAATGAACACCATACCTGTAGAGGAACAAAGATAAGAAATATAACAGACTTCTTGTTAGAAACTGTGCAAGCAAAAAGAGAGTGGAGTGAAATATTTTAAATGCTCAAAGGAAAAAAAAATCAACAAGAAGTCTATATCCAGTGAAAGTGTCCTTCAAAAGCTAAGGAGGAATAAAGACTTTTTCAGCCAAACACAAACTGAGGAAATTGATTACCAGCATACTTGACCTGCAAGAACTGTCAAAGGAAGTTCATCAGTAAGAAGGAAAATAATATAGGTGAAAAACTTGGATCTACATAAAGAAAGGAAAAACATGAGAGAAGAAAGAAATAAAGGTAAAATAATTTTCTATTTTTAGTTCACTAAAAGATAATTTTATCTAATAGTAACAATGTAGTAGAAGATTATAGCATATTGTTAAGTGAAATGAAAGTCAGCAGTATCACAAGCAGCAGGAGAGAGGAATTGGGAATACCCTGGTATAAGCTACATATACTGTTATTGTTGCAGTCTCTAGAAAGCAATATAGTGTTATGTGAAGCTACGTTTAGGTTAGTTAAAAATGTACATTAGAAATTGAGGCAATAACAAAAAAATTAAGAAGTGAAACTGATATGCTAATAAAGAAGACAAAATGGAATCATATGAAATGTTCAGTTAAAACAAAGAGGGAAAAAACAAAGGACAATTGCAATGAATAGAAAACAGTTACAAATGTGGTAGATATGAATTCAACTAATACAAATGGTCCAAATGCATCAATTCAAAGACAGAGATTGTCAGAGTGGATGAAGACAAAAACAAAAACAAAAACAAGGCCCAACTATATAATGTCTGTAAGAAACATACTTTAAACATAAAAACACCAATAGGCTCAAAGTAAAGGGGTAGAAATAGAAATACCATGTTAACAACAATTCCTGGAAAGCTGGAGTAGCTATATTAATTTCAAACAGAAAGTGGGGAGTAGGCAGCTAGGGAATTTCCAGAAAGGGCAAGTCAGCAATATCTGGGGTCCATCTAGGTGTGATTAAAAAATGGCTGCAGATAGAAGATCCCCCTTCTTTCCCACCCCATAGTACTGAAATCCCTGGGTGACTTGAAGCTGACCCTACTCCTCCCCACAGAGGTCTTTCCAATGCTTCCCTGGGTCTCTACTGTACCCCAACTCCCCATGTCTCACCTCATCCATATTACCAACCCCTCCCCCCGTGTGACCATCTTAAACTTCCTGGTTCCATGGTGGTGAGAGTAGTGGTGGTAAGGGGGTTGCATGTGGCTTTCTCTATTATCTATTACATAGAGAGGCAGTTTTAGAAATCTATGTACATTGTCTCAATTCAATTTTGCTTTAAGAATCCTACTTCCTGGGGCAGTATATATGCCTCTGACTGTCATGAACAAGAAGTAGCAGGGAGAGAGGTATCTTGCTCAACATGTATTCTGTCTTTTCCTTTCTTCATGGTGAAATAAACTTACTCCCTTAAAGTTAGTTTTCAGAGTACTGTGTTGTGCCTTACTGTGTCTATCAAAACAGTTAATTAGCAGCTTGTAAAAATAAGCCCTGGCTTTGAGGACAAGAAATGGCCAGAGAGTGGGAGAGATGAGAGTAGGGTTGAGGGTGAGAAGGATGAAAGTTAGATAAAATGGGACTATTTTCATGAAATAAGATTTAATCACTCTATTTCAAGGTAAAATATCTCATACAAGGTATTCCAAAGTTAGTGACAAATCTTAGAATATAGACCTTGGATATATATTGTCATTTCATTAATAAACTTTTACTTTCTTTTGGGCATTATGTAATAGGATAAGGAAATAATCAGCTAACTAAACCAGCATACTAATAACTTGCTGGAAAGATTTTTTTTTTTAAATTCCAATAAAGAATAATTTCTGGAAGTTTCATGGTAGCCCTTGAAAGATAAAAGATATACCATTTAATGACAAAAAGAAATCTGTTTCTATGGTTTTATTATTTTTCCCTCTTTGATAAAATACGTACAATGAATCATTGCAGCCCACAGATTTTATATGGAAATAAATAATATTTTCCGTTCAGTCAAGTATACTGACTGAAAGCTGACGATGATCAGATTTTTATGGTAAAGTGATATTTGGATCTTCTAAGAGGCATAATTAGTGATGGAATCATCAAAAGACTCAACAGGTATACTGCAGTAGAGATTATAATTACGGACCTGAGGATTTTAATTATATACTCCTATGTTATAACTCAGCTGTAAAAGCAAACATTAAAGGGAGAAAAAGATCAGTCTATTGAGTTAGAAACCAGAATATGTAAGTTTTGCTTTATAATTTGGGGTGACAATTCTGGTTTTAATGGCCTGTTTTTAAATATAATCATTTTAGGGAAAAGGCTCATGTTTCCTTTGGACAGCATCTACACTTTCAATTTTTTAAGTTTCATTTGTGTGTGGGGGGCATTCCTACAACTCAATAGCAAAAAACCCCCTAATGACCCAATTTAGAAATGGGCTAAGGACTTGAACAGACATTTTTCCAAAGATATACAATGGCCAAAAGTATATAAAAAATGCTCAAGGACTTCCCTGGTGGCGCAGTAGTTAAGAATCTGCCTGCCAATGCAGGGGACACGGGTTCGAGCCCTGGTCCAGGAAGATCCCACATGGTGCAGAACAACTAAGCCCGTGCGCCACAACTACTGAGCCTGTGCACCACAACTACTGAAGCCCACGTGCCCTAGAGCCCGTGCTCTGCAACAAGAGAAGCCACCGCAATGAGAAGCCCGCGTACCGCAAAGAAGAGTAGCCCTCACTCGCCACAACTAGAGAAAGCCCGCGCGCAGCAACGAAGACCCAACGCAGCCAAAAATAAATAAATTAAAAAAACCAAAAATGCTCAATGTCACTAATCATCAGGGAAATGCAAATCAAAAACACAACGAGTTTTCTTATAAGGGTCAGTATGGCTGTTATAAAAAACAACAACAACAACCAAACAAACAAAAACAAAGACAGCAAGTGCTGGCAAGGATGTGGAGAAACTGGAAAGCTTGTACACTGTTGATGGGGATGCACAATGGTGCAGCCACTATGTAACACAGTATGGAGGTTCCTCAAAAAATTAAAAGTAGGGCTTCCCTGGTGGTGTGGTGGTTGAGGACCTGCCTGCCAATGCAGGGGACATGGGTTCGGACCCTGGTCTGGGAAGATCCCACATGCCACGGAGCAACTGGGCCCGTGAGCCACAACTACTGAGCTGGCGCGTCTGGAGCCTGTGCTCCGCAACAAGAGAGGCCGCGACAGTGAGAGGCCCGCGCACTGCGATGAAGAGTGGTCCCCGCTCGCCGCAACTAGAGAAAGCCCTCGCACAGAAACGAAGACCCAACACAGCCAAAATAAATAAATAAATAAATCAATTAATTAATTAATTAATTTTAAAAAAAATTAAAAGTAAACTACACATGATTTAGCAATCTCACTTCTGGGTATGTATCCAAAAGATTTATTTCTGAGTTGCTCCAATGGCCTGGTCTTCTACCCTAACCTCACCTTAAAATTTCACCTCTTTGTGACACCAAGAGAAAGGGGGGAAAGGGTTAAATCCTACAATATGACATTCTTGTCAAGTTCTGGTATGTGATGAAATATATCGTTTTGGCATATACTAGCTAAATGAATTTGAGAATTGAGATAATTATCTGAGTTATTCAAGCTAAAGAACAATTTTGCTTAGAATAGTATATAATTGGGGGAAAAAGTGATTTTAAGAAAAGCTTTAATTGCCTAGAAAAAAAAATCTTTAATTCTCCACACGAAAGGCAGATGTTTGGAGAAAACCACAGTCATATTTTTAATAACTATTTTTTTGGAGTATTTACTTTGTAATTACATCACTTGCACCATCCTCCACAAGATGGCATGCAAGTTTGTAACATACTTTAGCCAGCAGTCATGCTCTTGCTCAATGATCTTGTAACAAACAATTACATTGACTCACATCACACAAGTTATTTTTTTGCCTTACAAATTGCAAGTATATACATTCAAGCAATGTTTTCAATAGGTAAAGACCATTGTCTTTCAGAGATGCATATCAAAATGTAATTATTTGGGGCTTCCCTGGTGGCGCAGTGGTTGAGAGTCCGCCTGCCAATGCAGGGGACACAGGTTCGAGCCCTGGTCCGGGAAGATCCCACATGCTGTGGAGCAGCTAAGCCCATGTGCCACAACTACTGAGCCTGCGCTCTAGAGCCCGCGAGCCACAACTACTGAGCCCGCGTGCCACAACTACTGAAGCCCGCGCACCTAGAACCCATGCTCCGCAACAAGAGAAGCGACCGCAATGAGAAGCATGCGCAGCAATGAAGACCCAACGCAGCCAAAAATAAATTAATTTATTTAAAAAAAATGTAATTATTTGAAGAATGTGTGAATAGAAATCAGTAATTTAAGTCTATTCATACAAGGCAACTGAAGATTTGGCCATGACTAGCCTATTCAAAGTCCACATTGTATTGACGTTTCAAGAAAAGACAGAACAAACAAAAGTGTTCTGCTGTTCATGTTTGAAAAGACATTTTTATGAGACTGAGAAAGGAATTATAAATAAAATACTTGGGTTTTGGAGGATTTATTTCGTTCTTTTAAAGTATGCCTGAAAACATTTCCTGGGACAACTGGGAAGCAGCATGTCGATTTATCTGAATATTACTGTGGTTCTTTACCTTTGCGGCAATAATATAGTCACTTGGGATGCTTTAATAAAACACAGATGCCAGCTTCCCTCCTCAGACTAAATCAGAATCGCTGGAGGTGGGATCCAGGCATCAGTGTTTTTAAAAACTTGCCCAGGCAATCTAGCGATATCTTAGATATCAAAGTTCTCTGAGAGTACTTACTGCGATTGCCTACTCATTTGCTTGTGGCACGCATCACTAATCGAACGTGACACTTTTCCAACCGGAGCTCACGGTCTTTCTCAGTAAAATGCTCTGGGTAGCCCTTACCAATCAATTCAGAGTTGAAATGAATCCTCCTTGCTATCAGAATTATCAAAGAATATGGGACAGTGAACTGTTCCGTGGAAGGTGATGGGTTTCTTAATATGGTAACTATCTCTGCTCTCTAGCCTGAGTCAGCCGAACAATTGTTTTCAGCTGCTTGTAACAGAGGACGTTTTAGAGACTGTAGGGGATAATATCCATACTCTTCCCAGATCTCCTTGGATACCTTTGTACCTTTTCTGTGTGATGCTCCCCGCTTCCTTCCGCCAACTTCAATGTGTTTTTGCTTCCTTCAGCAAGAGGAGGACGGTCGTTGGACTTTTCTTGCACTTCCAAGGGCAGGAAGCACCTGGGAATTTCCATCTCTCTGGGGTAGCCCTAAACCACTGAATGAGGGGCGCAAGGGTAGGAAAGCCCCATCCCCTTTTCTTTGAGTGGGGAAAATTCAGAGGCATGAGGTCCCCTCCACAGCTTCTCTGTGGCGTCAGGCTGAAACTGCTTCTGTGGGCTTTGGAGGTAGCAATTTGCTTGGCTTCCTCCCCTTCTCTGTCCTGTTTCCCCAACTTCCACCTTAGTCTTCCTGGAGTACTTAATGAATAAATCTCTTGCACAGAAATTTTCACCTCTGGATCAGTTGCTGGGGAACCCCTAAGACAGAGGTTAAAATTTAAGGCCACTGGACTCTAGGAGCATCTATATAAACCATTCTTGAAATCATGCAGAGTTAACCCATCTGGTGGAAACCTGTGAAAGAGTGTGTGCGGTAACTAACTCTGCTTTCTAGTACAAGTTGGCCCAACAATTGTTTTCAGCTGCTGTAACAAAGGACGTTCTAGAGACAGTATGAGATAATATCCATGCTCTTCCCAGATCCCCTTGGATACCTTTGTACCTTTCAGTGCATGAAAAATGTGGGACCTAAATAGACTACTGATGTGTGAGAAGAGGTAGGATGTGCTGTATCAATAGATCTGAGACGTGACTGCACCGTGAAGATATCCAAAGAGTTTCGAAAATTACTGATGCCCAGGTGACACCCCCCTGCCCCCGCCCAGAGATTCTGATTTCATTAATCTGGGATGTGGTCTGAACATTGGCATGTTTAAAGTTCCCCAAGTGAATCTGCTGTACAGCCAAGGCTGAGAATCACTCTAAAAGAACCAACTTTAGGGTACCTAAAAGTCACTCTTGTCAGCCTGCTAAAAATTTACATTCCCAGGCCTCCCTGCCCCAGGTATTCTGAACCAAGTAGGTCTGTGTATCTAATAAACATTTATGGAAATTTCATCCATATATAAAAGTAGAGAGAACAGTGTAATGAATTCCCAGTGAGTCCCAGCTTTAACAATTAACTCGCAGATGAAGGTTCTTAATGTGTAGGTGGTCCTTGAGCCACAGGCCCGAGAAACATTGCAAGATGGTTTGTAAAGTTAGCTTTTCAGATGCTGTAACTGCTACCAGGTGTATAATAAATACCCGGGCAAGTCCACTGGGAACATCTGGCTCGGTCAGGGATGGCAAATCTGTTTCAACTTGCATACCCTCTCTGATGGATAGAGAAGGATTCTGAGGCAGAGTCTAGGTTCAACCAGCAAAGATACCATGATCAGCACTTCATTAAAGGTCTGTAACTTTAGCTAGCCACTGGGACAATGTGTTAGACATGGTTAATAAGGCTTTGTTCTAGAAAGAATGAGGGCTCTAATATTCCAGTGTAAGTGTATAGGTAGCAAACTATTCCTATTGTTTATAAAGTGAATGTAACAGAGCGCTCTAATAGGACTGAAATGCAAGGTTATACTAACATAATTAATGTTTAGTCTAGAATCATATCCTTGTTTATAGTTTGAAAATATTTTCTTGAGAATGTATCTCTCCTATAAAAAGGTTTTGTAGGTGATCTGTGATTAGCCGGTATTTGTGCTTTAAAACCATCACAGAATGTCTTGTTATGAAAACATTTAGATCATACTTCTGTACTAATTTCCTTCAAGAAAATATTACCTTGGGACAAACTACTAAGTTCGACACAGTATTTCAGCAAAGAGTTCAGATTCTAATGTCAGCTAGCCTAGGTTAAAGTTCAGGCTTTGCCACTTTCTGGCTTTGTGAACTTCAGCAAATCCCTTAGCCACTCTGTGCCTCAGTTTATGTGTAATGAGGTTAATAATAGGCTATACCTTGGGGCTGTTATGAAGATTAAATAAGGTCCTACATGCAGAGGGCTTAGAATAGTGCTTGACAGAGTGTACTCAATAATAGTAGATAATGTTAGGGTTCTTCTTTCACAATAAACTCTCTGGGTTTTTCTTTTATCTTTCTGCCTACTCTTTTTTCTTTCCTGGTTCATCCTCCTCTGTTGGACCTTCAAATGTTAAAAGTTTTTCTGGGCTTCATCTTAGTCTTCCCTTGCCTTGCCTTCCTTTCCCTCCCTTACTGTCCTCTGTAAACAGTAACATTGAGTTACTGTCACTCTGTCTTCACCCACGTAGATTCTCTAATCCCCACCCTAAACATTTAAAAACAAGTTTAAATGGAATGTTTTAAAAATAGAAATATATACTGCCTTTCCCCCGTGGAGACAGTCTCCCATGAGATGGCCAGTATAACATAACGGTTCTGGAGTCAGAAAGACCTGGGTCTGAGGTTCAGCTTAACCACTGACAAGTTATATGTTCTTGGACCATTTCCGTGACCTTTGTAAGCCTCAGCTTCCTCACCTGTAAGATGGGGCTTAGGAGAGTACCAATCTGTTAGCGTCATCTTAAGGATTAAATGAGATAGTTCAGGAAAAAATGTTTAGCAAAGAATCTGGGTCACAGTAACGGGTAGCCATCATATTTGTTTTTATTAACACAGAAAAATCCAGAAGAATCCTGTCACTGCTCCTGAAGCACGGAGGCCCTAACTCTCTTTGCTGGGGTTGGCCTGCAGTTTGGGCTCTGACATTTCTAATTCCTGAGCTTCTCTGAGAGCAAATAGTCATGAACAAGCCTTTCAGAGAAGGGAATAAACTGGATTTTGAAGGTAAGTCCATCCAGAAGGACATAAAGCTCCCCTTGCCATACTTCCCCCCCATGAGATGTTGTCATAATTCTGAACCTGGATGAGACTGCCATTGTTATTCTTATGGCTGAGATACTTCTTCACTAGTTGATGGTGTTGTTATAGATAAAATGGGGAAAAACGAATCTAAGGTGCCTGGTCCCACAGGGAGTTAATTTCTCATCCCTTGGACTAACTTCCTGTCCTGGGGATCGTTCATTTCGGTGGCTTTCCCAGTGATGGCCCTGGCTGCCTAGCAACCGTCAGCTCCAACCTTCTCCGAACAATGGCAGGAGTTGTTCATAAAAGTGCCATCACTTTTTTTAAAGACCATTTCATTTTATGAAAAATTAAACATCATAAAAATACAGCTTCCCACTATATGTTGTTCCCAAACAATTGTTGACAACTCTGTAATGTAGAAATTGAATTGAGAACTGCCAGTTCTTGAGTGGTTACACACATAAATGCGGGTGTCCTTTAAATAATCATGTATTTTTACATATAACCAGTGCTTCTGAGCACTCTCAAGTAATGTAACTACCAGCCATCCTTCATCCTTCCACCATGAAATGGGCATCATTATTCCTCTGTTTGCCCAAAAGTAAGTATTGATTTTCCTGCAGTTCCTGAAAGCTAATTTCTACAACATTGTTCTACAGAAAAAACAGAACTCAATTCCATCTTATTTTTATGTATAGAAATGGATGGTATGAATTTAAATTAATCAGAACACTGTGATTCATCAGAAAATCAATAAATTAAAAGGTCACAAATGTCTCCAAATGATTTTTAGGCAGCTTTGCAATCCTTCTGGGTTTAGTCTTCTCTATTAAATTATCTCTGGGTCTACACAATTATTAAGCCAGTAGTGCTTGGTATAATTAACTCCTGATATTAATCCTCCCATGGATTTTTTTTTGCCCCAGCTTTTTCTAATCGTTTGATTCTTACCTATTCTAGAAACCTTGACCACACCTACCCTCGCTGGCAAAAAACAAAAACAAAACAAAACAAAGAAAGCATTTTTCTTGGGGATGCAGTGTGGTGAGCAAAGAGGCCTTATGAAAAGCTCAGCTCTCAGACTGGAGGCAAGCCACTTGAATTTTCTAAGCCTCAGAATTCCTATCTGTGAAATGGGGAATAATATCAGTATCTATGGCAGAGTTGTGATCATTAAAAGACAATGTATTTGAAGCATTTAACAGAAAACTAGAAGATAGTATAAATGAAAGTCAAAGAAAAAAACAACTTAATAAAGGATTGTCTGTACCTACACACATAAAATGAGATGAACAGACATCCCAATATTTCCGTTTTCCCCTTCCACAGTTCTCTGTCCCTCAAGCCCCCCCCCCACAAAAAGTGTACCTTCAGCACCACCAAATGAACACAAAATAATCTCTAAGTTCTCATTAGACAGTCATCATGTTTTTCTAAATGTAACTCCTTTTTAATTTTAGCTTTGGTTGGAGTGGGAAAAATGTTCAGATAACATAGGCGATGTATTGTATTAGGAAAATCTATTTTTAATATTTAAGGGCAAATGATCTGGCTTGAAGTCAGTTGAATGGAGTACAATTTCATCATCATCATCGTCACTGGCAAACATTTAAGGAGGATCTTCTCACGTGGGGTGGGGGGGAGGGAGGGGGGTGGCCCAGAGCACAAAGAGATTTCAGTCCTGGTTCTTGGAGGTGGGCGTAACCTAGCTATGTCAATGTCTCTGCAATATTTTCCTTTCTCTTTCCTGTCCAGTAAATAGTACTTCCTTTCCCCGGAGGGCTCTGGTTTCACAATCAACAGCACTGGAACAATTTCTACATCAGCAGTTTTTGATTTTTGAGAGCGAAGCTAGAAGGTAAATACTGCTACTGGCTTTTCATTTACTCAAAATGCCTGCCCTTTGGTTCATATTTCCCTTTTCAAGAGTATTTCACCCCATCTGGCCTTAATGTGCTCCCAAATGAGCATGCTTTTGGCATTGCCTTAGATATGAAATCATCATCTAAACTGTAATTGCACAATTACTGGTTTAGGTATAGATGTGGCTATTTTGGCCTTTCTCTGAATCATCCACTTTCTTCAGGTCTAAGCATCAAGGTGATTTCAGTGATGGCGTTTGTGACCTGCCATAGAAGGCGGTGGGGACTTCCCTCTAGATGGCTGGGACCCAGAATTCATTTACGATGTAATCCAGCAGCTTTGAAAAGTTAATGGACTGACAATTTCTCCTTATTTCCTCCATATCTGCCGAAGGGGATTGGTTCATAATTATTATTTCTATTTTTATAATGTTTTTTATGACCACCCTTTTCAGTCTCATGTTCTGCATCAACATGCTCTACAGGAAAACGAAATGGACCTTTAAACCATTCCAATCAGCTTGCTCCTGAATCTCTTAACGACATTCTTCCTGATTATGAAAGTCGAGGATGGGATATATCCTGTCTTAGCATCTTCAGTAAAACAGATTGAGGGTTCAAAAATGGGATGTGACTGAAGTCAGCAGGAGAAGAACACTCCTAAATTTGTATTATCATTATATATTTGGGAGGTAGAAATTGCCAAAATCTTTATCCATTTCCCCTTACGCTCAAAATCCTCTGCCCCCATGTTTATCTGATCGCATAAATAGCTCTGGGAATAATGGATAATGTCTGTAATAGTTTCCTTTTTTTCTTTTGTTGGCCTGGCATAATCATGGAAAAATGATTATGTGTATTCAAGATATTTACAAATCTTAAATTTGTTAACAAATTGGAGTAAAACTTATTAATGAGAGTTTAAGAAATTAACTTTTTTTCTTGATAAGTGAAAACTAAAGCTTTCTTTTTTTTCAGCATCTTTGAAATCAGAGGAGCTGGCACTGAAAGACTGAAGCTCTGTTTGAAGAATTTGAATAAATAATTCTTTGGCTAAAATTTTGCAGTGGATTTTCACTAAAACTTTACAGAGAGCACACTACGCCTTAATTTTCCTAACTCCAGAGTTTCCAGGGTCACTGAGCAGACCTATAAATGAGAGGAAAGGAAATTTTGGAATGCCTCATTGGCAAGGGAATCTTATCAATTCCCTCTCTTTAAAGGAGATATAGGGGCCGTTCAAATCCATAAGAAAGAGTTAGCAAGGCTCATTTCTTCCTTATCCCTTTGCAGTCTGCTCTTCAGCATCCAGCTAGACCAAACGTAATCCTGCCCACACCTTATTCCTTCTCGTCTTGTGGTTAAGACTTCCCAGAATTATGAAAGAAACGTCTTTATTCTTAAAAGTGGATTGGCTTTATGATTTTTGTCAAGAGTTGTCTCCTAAATAATCATCTTTTTGTAAGAGAGATTTTAAAATAAGAGGAAAATTGAGAACTGATTTGATTTTTAGGATAAATAGAAGGAAAACATTCATTCTGGTCTCGATTGTCAGTATATTTCAAGTTAAAATAGATTTTTTTTTTTTCTGGAAAGGTGACCAACCGTCCTGGTTTGCCTGGGAAGTTTCTCTGATGTGTGTGGGACTCTCAGTGCTAGACTGGATAGTCCTGGGCAAATTGGGAACATTGGTGACTCTAGGACACAGTTTATCGGTGTGAACGTTCATCTTTCCGTCAGGATATATTCCGTACTTTCATTCTTCAAACCCATAAATATCTCTGCTGAGATAAAAACCCTTTAATCATCTAACCGGCCTAATATTTCCCCATTGTCATTATGTTACTTTGAAGTGCTTTTAACACCTTCTCCTTTGCATTTATCAATCAGTTTTCCATATTGAAAAGTCAACGTTTAAAGGTAAGAACCCATACCCATAGCTTTGTTTGCTCTACCACTCTAAGGAATTCCCTTCGATTTCGTATGATTGATGGGGATTAACAGACTTTTCTAAGTTTCTGCCTGTCTTTTCAATGGATTTGACTAATATGGTTCCTAACAAAGTGTTAGCCATTTCCAAGTGTTAAAACAACTTGTTTGACTGACATTTTAACTAAATGAATCAATTGTTTTCACTGGTCAGTTAAAGCCCAATAGATTCTATTTCTGTGAAAGTCTGTCAGTTACTATAAAATCTTAGCTGTCTTTCCTGTGGCTGCCCTTTCAGTTTCTCACTAGTTATTAAAGTGATTGATCCTGGAGGACTTTTACTGCTGGGAATCTAAAGATTTTCCTCATCAATGTCAACAATAAGGACCCCATTCTTACCTGCAGGTAAGGAAATAAAACGTATTCTTCTAATTTGGCCTTGAAAATTGAATATGAAGATGTAGTCTCTGAAATTCATTAGTGAAATTTCCATTAGAATGAAATGGTTTCTTTTTTTCTTTTTTTTTTTGCTGAGAAGGAAAATAAACAAGTCAGATGTAAACAATCTCTTAAGATTCCAAAGAAAAGGCTTTCTTAATAACTGAAAGCAAAGTAGTTTTTTAAAGTATAAAATATATTGAAATTGCAACAGAATTAGGTGTTATTAGTGCAATATGTTCTTAGTATCTGATGGGCTGGATTCTCTCTTACTGCCCTCAAGAAAAATTCTGGAGATAATTATCACCAGGGAGTCTATAAAACCATATTGAGGGGACAGCATTTTTAAGAAACTGGTTCTTACAATGTAGGGCTAAGAGCACAATGGTTAAGCATACAGTCTCTAGAGCCAGATACGCTAGGGGTCAAATCCTCTCTTAGCCACCTTGGTATTTACTTCTTAGAGTTACTTAATTTCTTAAAATCTCTTTCCACATCTGTAAAATGGTACCGACTTCTTGGGGCTGCTGTGAGGAATAAATGAGAAAACACATGAAAAGTGGTTAACGTTGTGTCTAGACTCTAGGCAAATGCTCAGTAAATGGGTTAATACCATGGTCCATAGTTTCCACTTTCATCATTACTACCTGTAGCCCCTACCCCTCCACCACCGTAAGAGGTGGAGAGCAATACACACCAAACAAATGCTACTCTAATTGTCTTCTCTTTTAAAACAAGATTATTCAATATGGAAAATGCTATTTTGAGTGTTACCTCTGTAAACTCAAACTCTGCACAATAAAGTCGACATCACACTGGATGAGGAAATTCCAACCGGGGAAACGGTTGGAGTATGCCAGGCAACCGATGAAGATTACTTGGGAGACTTAACCTTTGAACTAGACCCATGGAATGCTTACTTTGCAGTTGACAAAGGTAGGTTGAGATTGTTCAAATTCTCTCTCTAATTTCCTACTCTTATCATCTATATTATGTCTCCTCTGCAAGACTGAATTCCTTGAGGGTAGATACCAGATTGTCTTCATTTTCAGAACCCCTACAAGAAGCAAATGGTAGATGCTTAATATGCATCTGTTGCATAACTTTTGGCAAAACCTAGTTTTTTGTCCACTCATGAGCTAACCTGTGGCTCTTCATGGCCGCTACAGAATGAGGACCTTAGCTCTTCCACTCTACTGACCTTCTAGTTCATCTTTTCAGACCTAGATCATTCTTCTCTCTGCTCCACGTTCAAGTTTTTGTGAGAGAGAATCGGTTTGGACTTTCTAGAGTCAGTCATTCACTTCTTGTCCAATCAGCTGTGGCTGAGGCTGGGGTGGGGTGTGGATCAGATTATGTGAAATGTAAGGCTTCTTCCGGGGCTGAGCAGAGAAGAAAGGTGCTCATCTTTAGCACATCTGTAGGTTTAAGCCATTGTAGCAGGTGCTGTCTGTGTCTCTTCAGGTCTTAGCATTTTGGTGGCCTGACTTCCAACTGCCAGTAAGTATCTGTGTTTCTTTGCTTGAGCGATGATTTGGGGTCTGACATCTGCCCTGCCCCTTCTCCACAAAGAGCAGGTTAGAAATGTTGGGAAAATACTACCCAGCCCCACAAGCTCTCAACCAATCACTGAAGAGAATTGGTGTATAAATACTCCAGCTCCTTGCCCTTGGAGGGACGATTCTGAGTGCGTGTTTTGCGCTGGCTTCCAGAATTCCCCAGGGGTATTAAGCTCTAGTTGCTCAGAGCAATAACTTGTCTGATAATGAATGCATTTTTTTTTATCAGCAGCCTTTGCTTTACTGTCTCACTTCTCACATGCCACAGTGCCCTGGCTCTCCTCCCACATGAACTACTTGCACTCAAATGCTCATCCCAGGTTCTGCTCCTGGGGTGGGGGCATCCCAGTGAAGGCAGCCATCATCCCCTCTAACCCGAATTACTGCATAGATCTCTTAACTGGGCTTCTGCCTTCCCACTTCCCCCCTCCAATACTCTGAGCATAGCAGCTAGAATGAGTTTGTTTAAAAGCCAAATTGGATCTATGTAAAATTCTCCTGTAATTTTCTTTGCACTTGGAATGCAATCCAGACTTCTTACCTCATCCCCAAGACTGTGTTTTCTCTGGCCACTGCCTCTTCTCTCCAACCTCATCCTGTTCCTTGTCTCCCCTGGTCCATTACATTAGTCAGCAGCCAAATGACTAAGCCGACTGCCTTGGGACCTCTGTCCTTGCATTTTTCAGAACCTCACCCTTAGACATTATTTTTAATCACGTCACAGTTTTCATTTCCTTAATAATATGACGATTTGAATTTCTTTTCTTGTTTACACTTGTTTAGTGTTGGCCTCTCAGCACAGATTGTTAATTCCATAAAGGCAGGGATTTAATTGTGGTTCAACAGTGCTCAAGACAGTGTCTGACACAGAGCTGGCACTCCACAAGTGCTTGTTGAAATTGAATGAATGGATGGATGGATTGGGTGGAAGGAAGTCTGATGAGTTATGACCTCATTACTGTGTTTTCATGTATGATGTTCTCTCTGCTGGGAATGATCTTTACTCGCCATTTCCTTATCCTACATATCCTTTAAGGCCTAAAATAAGGACCACCCCTTCTAGAAAGTCTTCCCTGTTCCGCTAGGCCAAAAACCTTTTTTTGTTTTGCTACTTGCTAATAGAATATGATTAATGAGGGTATTTTGTATCTACATTTTGAGTCAGATTCTAATTCTAATGAATAGGGCATAATTCACACTTTATTTTTTCCATCACTATATAATAAAGTAACTTTGAGAGTGACAGCCTGGGCCAGTTTGCAGCAAGATGTGCTGTTTTGTTACAGAGCGTGGGACCGTGGTTACTGCTTCTTGCCTTGATGTGGAGAGAGCTGGGTTTGCATGTGCTCAGTCCTTCCCCGTTAAGGCTTGTGACCATGACCAGCGGTGTGCGGCCATTCCAGTGACTGACTGTCTATATCCACGGCATTAATGACAATGCACCTTCCTGTGATCAATATCTGATTAGGTGAGCTGAGATGGGTGGTCAGGGTTAAAAATTTGAAGTGAGTGGAAAGCAGAGGCGTTGCTATGTTTATTGGCTCAACTGGATATGTGGTTGGCGATCACAATGACTCTTGTTTAATCTCATATTCTGGTCCTCAGAAATGACCTGTTGAAATCTAGGTTTCCTGGATCTGACAGTAAGTTGTTGATAGCTTAAGTTTTGGAGTCACAGACCTGGCTTGGCATCCTGGTTCTATCACACATGAGCTCTGTGATCTTGGGTAATTTACTGAAACCCTTTGATCTTCAGTTTCTTTCTTTATAAAACGGGATAACAGTAATACTTACTCTTTAGGGTGGTTGTGAAGAATAAATGGGATAATTTATAAAACCATTCTCAGCACAGTGCTGAGCATGTGGTGTGAATTTCATAAATGTTATTTGTCACAGTTTCATAATCCCTGATTTGGAAACTTTGGCACTGGCTATGTTTCAAGATAAAGATTTTTTTGAATTTTAGAAAGGTAATGTGTATCTATCATATATTTTGCAAGTACCCCCTATTCAAATCAATGAATAGCACTGCAGTGGTACATAGAAACAGTCACACTAAGTGGGACAACAAAAGATCTGGCAGGTCAGGTTAGGTCAGGCTTTGATGATCTCAATAAGTTATGAGAAAATCCTGAGTTCTGGGCTTTTGGATTTTGGAATTTGGATAAGGGATTATGGGGTAGTATTTCTGTCAGTATGGCTATTTTCATTATTTGAAGCTCAGTCTCCGAACCTACGTTTCTGTCACTTTTCTGTGTCTCCCCTCCTCCCGCCTCCAACCAATCTCTCAACTACACATAGGACGGCTGTCCCACCCGACCCCATGCCCTGTTTCCTAAGCTTTATTCCTGATTATCTAATGAGAACTAAAACCTAGCTTCTGCTAATTACAAGCCATGTGGTTTTGTTTGGGCCCCACTTACTCTGCCTTTGGAATCGAGATGATAACTGCATCTATCTCATAGCACTGGTTTAAGGATCAAATACAATGCTTGGAATCTGTTCTGTATAGCAGTTGGCAGACACTCAGTAAATGATACCTTCCTTTTCCTTTTCTTTCTCCTTCTTCTCCACCCCCCTTCCCCGGGATTAGAGTTAATTAACCAAACACCTGCTACATGCTGACCCCAGTACTATAGCCCCTGGAGGTGACAGGAGTATTTGCTGTGCTCCTTTGCTGTAAGGAGGTTGTATCTTGTCAGGATGATATGATGAATACATGTAAAAAGACAGTAAAAAAATACAAATGATTTTACATTAAAAGAAGAACACGTAGGACCGGAGTATTCAGGGGAGCTTCCTCAAGGGGTGAGATCTATGTGAGTCTTTGAAGAATGACTAGAATTTAGAGGTTGGAGGCTTAAAGGTGAGCATTTGGGGCAGAGGGACCCCAGTGAAGAAATGGGTGACTTTACAGAGATAGAAGTAAGTCCACTATGACCACTAGGTTAAGATTGTCCCTCTTGACCACACCATGCAGATGCTGTAGATTGGAACAATCTCTGAGAATTATCTGATTCCCACCTACGTCTGCTCTATTGAGGTGATGTCCTTGATAGACTTCCAAACAAGTACCCAGCTGGGTGTAGAAAGGAAATACTCCCAGAAAAGGAACAAAGTCAGACCAAATTCATAGCACCCTTTGGGAAGTGGCTCCCAGACGAGGCTCCACAGCTGAACTGTCTGTCCCAGGATAAGCAGGGCTGTCACACATGTGCATTACCCAAACTAGTGGATATTTATGGGAAAAGCATTACCTTTGAAGACTACCCACCTAAAGTGTTTTTTCTCCTTACAAAATAAAACAGGTACACAGGCAAAGAGATGATTGCAAAAGATACAGTAGTTGCAAAACTCTTGTGTCATGACCTTGATGAACCTCCTGATGTGATCCATTACGCTTCTAGCTTGGGGCCAATTGGTTCTGGCCAACTCTCTGAGCAAGTGCCAACTGCTGGAAATTTCATCCAGGTGAGCACCAGGTGGTGCATCTCCAGGGAGTTTTTTTCCCCAAGGAGATGGAGTCATTTCATAGCCACAGTGTAGTTAGTGTTGGTAGATTCTGCAAAAGGAGCTGGGACACAGCAGAGAGGAGTCTGGCCTTCTCTGCTGTCTTGCTGCAAGGCATTTGGGCAAGTCCTTCATTAGTTGTTGCCGGCCATCATTTTCTCCTTCTTGTCATGAGCACAATATAATTTACTTCCTATTTAGCTGGGGAAATGAATCAGAGGCTAAAAATCACGCTGATTTCCTTAAAGATAAGTCTGCCTACAAGTGTGATGATGGCTGATTCTCCTGGCACTGTGAGTGATAGATCAGCTCCTCCTTTCCCCACGCTCTTGAGATTGTAAACCTTCACCGTTAGCAGAGGATGGACACAGTAAGCTTTTTTTTTTTTAAAAAAAGAATACTCTTTTTAAATTTTATTTATTTATTTATTTTTGGCTGTGTTGGGTCTTCGTTTCTGTGCGAGGGTTTTCTCTAGTTGCGGCGAGCGGGGGCCACTCTTCATCGCGGTGCGCGGGCCTCTCACTATCGCGGCCTCTCTTGTTGTGGAGCACAGGCTCAGTAATTGTGGCTCACGGGCCTAGCTGCTCTGCGGCATGTGGGATCTTCCCAGACGAGGGCTCAAACCCGTGTCCCCTGCATTGGCACGCAGATTCTCAACCACTGCGCCACCAGGGAAGCCCATTAAGCTTGCTTTTTTTTTCCCTTCACAAGATGGAATTCTACTTTGGGAGAATCCTCCTTCTAATTTCCACAGGTCTTTTTTTCAAAGTACCCATCCTTGTTAGGTTGGCTTAATTGTTCCTTAACCAAAACATCACCAAATACTCCCCCTCAGCCAGAAGACATGGCTGAGAAAGCCACTGTTGATATATCTCAGTTTTTGGTCCAAACGCTAAATTTTCTGGAAAACTTCACAAGTTACAAGCTGAGCATTTATATATGTTGTGAATTTGGAAGCTTAGGCACTGAGCCAAGAGGTTTCCTGGGTTGATGTTCCTTTTGAAATGCAATGGAAAACTGTCATTTTAAAAATGGAGTTTGATACTCTGGTTTCTCTTCAGATCAAATAAATCTTTTGCCTTTTACTAAAAAAAAAAAAAATGCAGTTTGGATAGAGATGGCAGTTTTGTAAACATGATGCTAACTAAAATTTTGGCCTTTGCATATGTTTGCTCTGCTTCTGAACAACTCCTAATGAAACTTAAGTTTCATTAGGTCCCATTTGTTTATTTTTGTTTTTATTTCCATTTCTCTAGGAGGTGGGTCAAAAAGGATCTTGCTGTGATTTATGTCATAGGGTGTTCTGCCTATGTTTTCCTCTAAGAGTTTTATAGTGTCTGGCCTTACATTTAGGTCTTTAATCCATTTTGAGTTTATTTTTGTGTATGGTGTTAGGAAGTGTTCTAATTTCATTCTTTTACATGTAGCTGTCCAGTTTTCCCAGCACCACTTATCGAAGAGGCTGTCTTTTCTCCATTATATATTCTTGCCTCCTTTGTCAAAGATAATTTGCCAGCATAAACCAAGGAACATTAGACTTGGAAGGGATGGCAGACGTAATTACTATTTTCTGTCATCCAAGAGAGGAACCCATCCCTTGCACAGCATCCCTGTACAGTGGGTCCTCCAGGCTTGGTTTGAATACTTCAAGGGAATTTTCAGGAATTCTATGACCTGATTATTAATAACTATCATTAAAAATAAAATTATATATACTTAGTTACATAAATTATATTAAAAACAAAATTAGTAAATACTCAAAACTCAGAACTTCTTAATTATGTTACTATTATGTTACTATTATCTATACTCTTGATGTTATTTACATCCGTTGGATGTGCATGGGGGAAATTCTGTATATATAATGGTGTGCTACTGCAGCTCTCTTCCCAACTTAGTGTCATTATGTTGATAGCTTAAAGTTGACAGTGGTGGGAGTATTTACACCAGGGAAATAGGCAAATACTACATATCAGGGCTTGATTCATTAATTTTTTGATTATCTAGACTTAAGAAAGTGATAGAGAAAATGTTATCAATGCAGATTAAACTTACATCTGGTGTATCTGCAGCTATTATTGTGAGTACCACAAAAACTGTGGAAATATTCTTCTAGAAATCAGTAACTATTATCCAGTTCAACAAAGAAGTCATGCCCTTCACTGATGAACTAGTGAAGCTCTAGACATTGTTAAAGAGTAAGATGGAAGTGAAACAAAGGAAAACATCAAGTAACATTCATGTTGGAACTACCTTCATTTGTCAATTGCAATGGCTATGGAAAGGAGAGCTTGGCAAAAATCAATTAAAGCATTCCATAAGAATCAATTGTAGGGCTTCCCTGGTGGCGCAGTGGTTAAGAATCCTACTGCCAATGCAGGGGACACGGGTTCGAGCCCTGGTCCGGGAAGATCCCACATGCCGCAGAGCAACTAAGCCCGTGCACCACAACTACTGAGCCTGCCCTCTAGAGCTCATGAGCCACAACTACTGAACCCGCGTGCCCCAACTACTGAAGCCCGCATGCCTAGAGCCCGTGCTCCACAACAAGAGAAGCCACCGCAATGAGAAGCCCGCGCACCGCAATGAAGAGTAACCCCCACTTGCCACAACTAGAGAAAAGCCTGCACGCAGCAACAGAGACCCAATGCAGCCAAAAGAAAAAAGAAAAAAAAAATTAGGTTTATCATTTAAAAAAAAAAAGAATCAATTGTCTATATGGGAATTTACAATAAAGAGTATTGTATATTTTGTTATTATTTGTAAAATGTATTCTATACATCTTTTATATCAGTAAAATTTTTAATAAACTTATGTATTTATGTGGATATATATTCACATACACACTTACAAACACACACATTCACACACTCTTTTTTTTTCTCCCCCAGAGAGCTGGTTGTTAAACATTTGACAGCATATCACTGGGCGAAACCCACACTACTTCAAACCAGCTTATTTCCTTGGCAGACAAATACATTCTTTAGACAGTTGTTCTGAGGCAAGACTAGGAAATCAAAAACCCACGTATTTGGATTTCAGTTCTTTGTTTGCCTCACCATGCCATTTTGGACAAGTTCTTAACCTCTCTGTAAAATAAATAACTATATCCTAGTTCTAGAACATAACACAGTTGAATCTTACAGTATATGACCAGACTATTTCAGAAAAATTACATGTAAATCGAATTATTGTAAACAGGATCCTGGTTTCCCCCCCATAGACTTTTGCTATTCTTTCAGAAGTACTCAGAATTGATTTCTGAGTAATGAGGGAGCCTCATAACTGAAATTTCTTTCCTCCCTTTGCATTCTCCCAGTTCTGTGGTGCTCTTCTAGCTCTAGGGGGTTCTAGAGTTAATGGAGCGTTACCTCCTAGCTTATAAATTGTAAATCTGGACCAGAGGGTCTGAGCATTGGCTTTGAGGGAAACGACCTACAGCCTTCATGAGATTATCAAAGGAATTCCATGACCCTCCAAAGTTAATGACAATCGATGTAGATTTTAAAATAGAGACTTGCATTAAAATAAATTGACTATATTTTAGTGCAGTTTAGGTTTACAGCAAAATTGAGCAGAAGGGAAAGAGATTTCCCACACATGCAGAGCCTCCTCCACTCTCAGCAACCCCACCAGAGTGGAACATTTACTACAATTGAGGAACCTGCATTAACACATCCTTATGACCCAAAGTCCAGAGTTTACATTAGAGCTCACTCTTGGTGTTGTACATTCCATGGGTTTGACAAACGTATAATGACATGTATCCACCATTACGGTATCATACACAATTGTTTCTCTGCCCCAGTGGTCTTCCATGCTCTGCCTAGTCACTCATCCCTTTCCCCTAACCTCTGGAAACCTCTGCTCTTTTTAACATCTCTATAGTTTTACCTTTTAAGACTGACGTTAAAAAAAATCAGTGGTTTATGGGAATCAACTGTTTTATGTCGGTTTCTTTTCCAACTATCCAAAGTTGTCCTGAAATGTAGTTTTATATTTTGAAGGCAAAACTTCCTAAATGTGTTGAACACTTCTACGTTTTCTTAAGGAAAATGTAATGCCTTATTGATAGCTGAGGAGAAGGATTCAGAATTTTTAAATTACAGCATCACCGATTTGGGAGGGCTGGAAAGATTCAACCTGTTTATTTTACTATGAGAAAATTGGGGCTGGAGAGAGACTTGGGTCACACAGCTAGTGAGTGGCAGAGATGACAGCTAAATGCTATCATTTCTGGTCCAGTTCTCTGTTTAGTATTCCAGGCTGCTTTTTTTGGGATGGATTTGGATGACTGTCACCAGAAGTCTGAAAACAAGTGCTGAGAATTCATACAAAGAGATAAGTGAGTCATTCTAATGTGTACTGATCTCCAAATAGCTGGCTACTGACCCGCTGTAGCAGAGAGAAGACGTCTAGGTCTTCATAAGAAAGCAACATGATGTAGCAGAAATACCGTGACGGTTGGGGTCAAACAGAACTGGAGTCAAAATGAACTGGATTCCAATTCTATCTCTGCCACTGTCAGTTAAATGACCTTAGGCTATTCCCACAACCTCTGTGTGCCTTCGAGGTCACATCTGCAGAATGGAGCTTGTAAGAATTATGTCATGGAGTTGCGATGAGGATTAACTCATCATTGTAGGTACTGAAATTACATGATACATACTAACAGTAGCCATGACAGCATGGCCAATAATAATAGTAGTAATAATAACAACAATAACACCAATAATTAAAATAACCACTAACATTCACTGAGTGAATGTTACACTCAACGTTCTACAACGTGCTAGAACCTTTTCCTTGCTTTTTAAAATCATCCCTTGATTTTCCCTACCATAGTAAATAAAATTAGGGAAAGGTTAGTGTTTTGAGGCGATGCCCATCAGAGAAGACAAAATCCTCACAACTTGGTGGCAATTTGCTTTAAAGGAGGAAATTGGCAAGTTAATACTACTCGGAAAACAAACTCTCCTCAGAATATCGAACATTTAGCCTATAGACCTTGAGGATATTAAAAATCTATTACCGTGGAGGTCTTTTTTCCTGCTGTGTTGATTAGCACAGAGGATTTGAGTGTGCCTTGAGGACTACGTGAGTTTTTTCATCTTAAAAAAATTATGGGTGTCTATCATCTTTAAAGTAAAAAAAAAAAATTTCTGATGGTATGTAGCGAATACCTGAATCTCTCATTGACAAAAGGCTTCTGGAGGGAGGGAGGCATAGGCAAAGAAATTCCTTTATCAGAAATGACTGCGGGGGAAACATATGAAAATTAAGTCACGCTGGGTTGCAAGTCACAAAGGAAAACATATTTCATTTCCAATGGTTTTTTTGATGAGGAATTTTGGCAGACTTACAGTTTCATAATTACTCTATTTTAAACTTAGCTAAAGATGTTCAAGATAGCTTTTAGTTTTATTGAAAGGTTAATTTTACACCTACAGAAAAATAAGCTTCCCATTTTACTTTGCCAGGTGTTAAATGTGAAAATGGCACCATCTTTGCTCAGGAATGTATGCTAGAGATGGCAAGTTTACCCTTAATCTATTTTTACGTGGTCCTGTATCAGTTATGACACCTTTCTCTTACTAGTGATGCTTTCACACAACCAATAGGTTGGACTTTTTAGATTCTGGATTTGCCATAAAGAAACAGTAAGTCCTTTTTCACAAATGCGTTTTCTCTGTTCTTGGTATTCTGGGTTGTGTTCATTGCCTGCTTAATGATACATTTTCAGAGACTGATGAATCTTGGTAAAGGAAGAATGCAAACAGAGAAAGAACCCCCGTAGGTTGAAAGGGGTGGGGACAGTACATGAAATGCTGTCTTCACCCTAATTTTCATTCTTGGTTATCAGTAACCCAGACGTCCTAGATCAGGGGTCCCTTACCCCCGGGCCGTGGCCTGTTAGGAACCGGGCCACACAGCAGGAGGTGAGGGGCCGGTGAGCGAGGAAGGCTTCATTTGCTGCTCCCCATCGCCCCCCATCGCTTGCATTACCACCTGAACCATCCTCCCCGCCCCCCCCTCCACCTCCCCGCCCCATTCCGTGGAAAAAGTCTTCCAACAAAACCAGTCCCTGGTGCCAAAAATGTTGGGGACCGCTGTCCTAGATAATACATGTTGGTGAGCATAGTCATTGTGTGGTGGAATTTCACTAAATGGAGAAGGTCAGGTATCTTCCCTGGAGTTTTTTATTATCCAGGCAGAAAATGATTGAGGGGTAACTCTGTTGTGTCAGTTATCTATAAGTATGCCATGTAACGAAACCCACAAACAATTAGAGTAACGCAACAGCAAACATTTATCTAGCCCATGAGTCTGAGAATTGGCTGGACTGTGCTTGCTCAGAATCGCGGGAATTTGCTGGCTTTTTGTGGATCTAGCCTGGCTTCAGTGGGCACGGCTGGATGGTCTGGCTCCTCTCATCCTCCAACAGGCTAGTCTGAGCAGGTCTCAGGGCAGAGGAAGAGGTACAGGAATGAGGCAAGCCTAGTCACACAAGGGCTTTTCAGGCCTCTGCTGGTGGCAGGTTTGCTCATGTCCCATTGGCCAAAACAAGCCACGTGGGAGGGCACTATAAGGTTACACAGAGAAGAGCACGAACATAAGAAGGGTAAAGAATCTGAGCCTATTAATGCAACCCATCTACCACACCTGTGTTTCTTCTAGAAGATTATTTGGGAGAACTGCACACTGAACTTACAGCAAGTCATTTCTAAAATGTGGGCTGTAGATTCAGCAAGCACAGATTTGAATCCTGACTCTACCTTTAGTAGCTCTGTGACCTTGGGCAAGTTAGTACCACTGGGCTGTAGTTTCCTTATCTATAAAGTGGGGACAGTGATAGCACCTACATCATAAGGCTGTTGAGAAGATTTAATGAGATAATGTGCATAAATAATAGCTAATTCTTATATAACACTTAACTATATACCAGGCACTGTTCTATGTCTTATGTATTTTAACTCATTTAATCCTCACAGCAACTCTCTGTGGTAGATACTGTCATTATTCCTAGTTTGCAGATAAAGAATATGAGGCCCAGAGAGATTATAGAACTTTCTGATGAGTTACAGCTAATGAGTGGTAGAGCTGAGTTTCAGAACCTAGGCAGTCTAGTTTCAGAATCTGTGCTGTGAGCCATTATCTGATGCTAATCTTAGCATAATGCCTGGAAGAAAACAAACATGCACTACATGGAAGCTACTTATTATTTTTATAAAGTTAGTGTTAACTCATATCATTTGACCCATGCCATGTGGCTTAAAGTGGACCGTCTATAAATCCACCTTCCATCATATAGAGTTGTGCTTTTCAGACACATTGCATTGCCCAAAAGGATGCAGGTTGACCCTCTGAGAAACTATGATACTATTTGGAAGGCAAAGACATGTTAAGCTTTTTAAAATAGTGTATCTGCATGACAAGAATGAACCTTAATAAACATTATTGGCAGCTTTTTACAAAGTTGGAAGAGTGACAGCCATTGATGAAGACCACCCACCAAACTGTGTGATGTACAAGATAACCAATGGTGACATCCAGGTTATACAAAGATTCTGGATTCACCCTCTCTCTGGAATGATTGAGCCCATCACAGAGCCAGACCACGAGACTGTGAAGCAATATAACCTCACTGTGGAGGTGTCATCCTTGTACAGCGACGGCCCTGGTAAGTAGAAAGCCCCAGGTTTGTTTTGTTTTTTTACAATTAAAAAAAAATTTTTTTTTTTTTTTGCCACACCATGCAGCATGTGGGATCTTAGTTCCCTGACCAGGGATCGAACCTGCACCTCCTGCAGTGGAAGCACAAAGTCTTAACCACTGGACCACCAGGGAAGTCCCTAGAAAGCTCCAGGTTTTGATGTAATAGAGATGATGTGTTAAGTTCTAATTTATTACAATTGAAATTGTCAAATCATTACAACAATAGTTCTCATGAGATTAAAGAATTATAATAATAGCAAATATACATCTAGCACTTGTGCCAGTTCCTGTTCTAGGTACATTTTATACATTGATGTAGTTAATCCTTACCTTTAGTCTTCAAGGTGGACAACATTATCATCATTTCTACTCTACAGATGAGGAAACTCAGGCACAGAGTTTGGGAAACTTATGTGAAGTTACTCAGGGTTTGTAGAACTCGACTCATACCTAGGCTGCCTCTCATTAAGAGGTGATGTTTAGAATGAAGGTAGTTACCCAAGGTGTGTTCTTTTGACATCACAGTAGGAGAAAGTGTGAGGCTCTAAATTATTTTAGCAACAAAGGACTCTTGAAAAACCTCCAGAGTGAATACTGCTGTATTGATGATGTGGTACGTGTTTTTAACGACTCTAAGGTTTTGTCATCAGAGAAGAGACAGAGGTAGGTTTGAAGAATATTAAGGTCCTCATTTGGCCTGATGATTCAGTATACGTTTCCTCTTCCTGTAAGAGTCCCCAGGCTTGCTGCTTGTGTAGTGATTAGGCTTCCTGAGCGTGTCATTGTGAGGAAAACATCAGGTCCACTCACATCAACAGTCAGAATGACTTTCACAGGGACTGAACTCCAGTCATGTGGACAGGATTAAGTGTCTTGATTGTCTCAGGAAGGTACCTATGAGAGTGATCTTTACACCTAAGTACCTGTGGTAGTTTTTATGAACTCCTAAAATTGTATAGAATGCCACCACTTGCAATGATCATCCACTTACTACAAAAATGTAAGAGAGGAAAGCAGATAATTAAAAAACAACTTCAAGTGACTCTGTTCTTACAAAAAGGATTTTTTTCCATTTTTTAAAATTGAAGTATAGTTGATTTACAATGTTGTGTTAATTTCTGCTGTACAGCAAAGTGATTCAGTTATACATATATATACATTATTTTTTTAATATTCTTTTCCATTACGGTTTATCATAGGCTATTGAATACAGTTCCTGTGCTATATATCAGGACCTTCTTGTTTATCCATTCTCTATATAATAGCTTACATCTGCTAACCTCAACCTCCCACTCCATCCCTTCCCCAGCCCCTTCCCCCTTGGCAACCACAAGTCTGTTCTCTATGTCTGTGAGTTTGTTTCTGTCTCATAGATAGGTTTATTTGTGCCATATTTTAGATTCCACATATAAGTGAATCATTTGATATTTGTCGTTCTCTATCTGACTTACTTCACTTAGTGTGATCATCTCTAGGTCCTTCCATGTTGCTGCAAATGGCAGTATTTCATTTTTTTTATGGCTGAGTAATATTCCATTGTATGTATGTACCACATCTTCTTTATCCATTCATCTGTCGATGGACATTTAGGTTATTTCACATCTTGGCTATTTAAGAAAAGGGTGTGTAATTTAACTAAAGATAAAGCAGGAACTTATTCATTCCCTCTTTCTTTTAACAAATATCTGTTGAGTGTGCACATCATCCTGGATTACAAAGAAGTGTAAGGCACCATATATGCCTTCAGGTAGCTTAACTTTTTAACACATGCAAAGTTAAACAGTATATAGCAAGTAAATTGATGCTGTAAATAAATGTGACTTTTGAGTTCAGAAAAGGTAAATAGTTCTTTAGATCCCAAATTATAGGAACCCATAATCATCATTGTGGTCACCATCATCATCATTATCACCCACCCTTTATTGAGAACCTAATAAAAGCCAAGACTACGATACCTCATTTTGTCTCAATCCCATCCCATGAGGTAGCTACTGATAACTCCTTCTTATAGCTAGAAGAATTTCATTTCCAAGGTTTAGAAGTTAAGCAACTTATCCAAGTTTACTCAGCTAGAAAGAGGTAGAAAGATTAACTCTGGGCACTTAATCACTATCATGTACCCTAAATTATCTCTCTGATCCATCAGCAAATCCTGTTGTCTCTACTTTCAAAATGTATCTTGAATGCATCCACTTCTCAGTGACCCACAGCTAACACTCTGGTTGTGCCACCATTGTCCCTAACCTGGTCTAGTGCAGCAGCCTCCTAACTGGAATCTTCACTTCCGCTTGTACTCTTTATGATTATCTATGATAATCTACTGTTCACATAGTAGCCAGAGCGATCCTTTCAAAGGACAATTCACCCTCCTCCTCAAAGCTCTCCAATGGCTTCCCATCACAATTAGCAAAGTTCCAATGTCATTTCCAAGGTCTGCATTGCTCTGTGTGAACTGGACCCTGGATGTTTGTGTTCAGCTCCTAGCTCTCTCCCTCTTGCTTCAATCCAGCCACATGAATTTCTTGCAGTTTCTTCAACACATCAAAAATGTTTACACCTCAGAGACTGCCCAAGGCTGTCATGCTTGTCCTCCAGACAGCCACATGACTCACATTCTTACCTTAATCATATTTCTGCCCAAAGGAAACTTGCTCACAAAGATCTTTTCTGTTTCTGGAATTTTGAAGCAACCCATGTGTTAATCATTAACAGAATGAATAAGTAAAATATGGTAGATGCAAACGACGGGATACTAAGAATCAAGAAGAAATAGAAAGTTAGTTCTATAAACAGCAACATGGGAAAAGCAAGAAAAAATGGTGCTGGATGAGAAAAGTAGGAAACGGGAAAGATCCATAGCACAATATCATTTAAGCAAATCAAAATCATGCGACCAAACACTACATACTCTGCAAGGATACATACTTGCTTAAGGACATGTATCAAATATAGGGGAGAAGGAAGGAAACAGGAGAGAGTCAAGAAAGAAAGCCCTTCTTTAAACACTCTATTAAAACAGTTCCGTCAACTATTCTCTATCTCCTTAACCTGCAGAGCGCCAATTTCCATATGACATTGCCTGCTATACTATTTTGTTGACTTGTTTATTGCTTTACCTCCTCCTTTAGAATATCAGTTGCCATGGGAGAGGGACTTAGATTTACCTTTGTATCTTCTGTGTCTAGACCAGTGCTTAGCATATAGTGTTCAATAAATGTTCATTGAATGGATGAACTGATCCTCCTGACAATCCTAGGAATGGAGGGATTGAGACCTCCCTTTTACAGATGAGCAAAGTGACATCAAGTCCCTTGTACCAAACAAAACATCTGACAAATGGAAGGCCCAAGGTTTTAATAAAGAGTTCTGATTCCAAGTCCTGTGCTGTTTCCATTATATCACAGCAATCTTCCTAAAATCATATTAAACAGAACACATAGCTATACTCAATCTATAGAAGTAGCATTAAAAATGAATTGTTCCCCAGGAATTTAGCGGTGTTGTTAAAACATTACAGAAAACATTTTTAAAAGGTAGTACTTGAAAATATGAGCACACCAGAGATTCTTCTGTGATTCTTCTGTGAATGTTGCTGAGAAAGTTATTACTCATGTAAGAGGCGGGCAGATAATCTTTCTAGGCTAACTGGCATTTGATCACTGACATTTTAAAATCCTTGATATTTTGATCTTTTCCCATGTAAATCACAGTTTCCCGGTTTACGGCATTTTAATTAAGAAAAGGTTGCTAACAGCCCCTAATTAAGGTCAGAGCATACTTTGAAGTAATCATATTGTTACTAAAAAATATACTGTGCTTGAGAGAATTGTTCAGAGGAGGCCCCTAGGTTGAGAAGGAGGCAGCAAACTTAGGCTATGTTTGCCATTAAGCACAGAGATTTAAAAGATTCAAGGGATTGCAATTTTTAGAGACATTATTCTTCAGCTTTCCTTTTCTTACAATTTATGTAACTCGTGAGCTTTCCACAGGTCCTTCTAATAAGCCCAAAACTCTCCCTAATGGCCACACTGCATGTCACAGTTGACCCAGGAATAATAAGCCAACTGACTAGTTGATTGGCAGCCAGAACCCAAATCTGCAGGAACATTTCTTCCAACTCAAAATCCCAGACTTTTAATTCTAAATGATCTGTCTCTACCCAGCTGCTTCATTCCGATTTTGTGTATAAATAGTCACATGACATGGATGTGTTGTTTCTTCCTCCCTCACTGCTGACAGGTCACAGTTGACATCTTAGATGACAATGATGAAGCACCTGTCTGCACGCCCTCTCTGTACAAGGCAGTCATTTGTGACAATGTTGTCGCTGGGACAAACGTCAATGGTTTCCAGCTACACTGCCACGACAGAGATCCACAAGGTTTTGAAATGCGCTTTGAGATGGTTTCTGGTGGATACTTGTATTATTTCTTTTAATCATGAGCATGCATCAAATTGATATAACCTCTTTGACGTAAATAATATAATCTTAGAAATAACTATGTTTACAAAGATTAAACTATTTCATACCTATGACATTAAGTTTCCTCAAGGAACCTTTTCACTTCTATATGTCCTATCTAATTCCTCCTGTGGTGGAACTATCCATGATTTCGATGATACTTGACAATGAAGAGAACTTGGACCTGCCAGATTAAGTTACAAGTAACAATGTCCGCTGTCGATGGTACTGGCTGAAAATAGCAGCTGTTTTTCTATGTGATGCTAATACAGATCCACTAGGATAGATGTTTTCTACTGCATTAATGTTGGATTTACACAGATCCATATCAACTTCAGGCATGATCTTGGGGCATATGGAAGAAATGTATTGGAAACCAAATATGTGCTAGAAGGAGGGTACACAGAAGTGTACAAGACAGAGATCTTGTATTCATGGAATTCATGGTTCATTAAACTAGTAGTAACATCAACCACTATAAAATTGTAAAATATGACAAGTTTTATAAAGGAAAACTACTGGGTATCATGAGAGAATATAACAAGAAGTACTTAAGGTATGGAGGTCAGACCTGCTGTCATGTAGATGAAAGAAAGGGAGCATGGATGTGAGTTACTATGTTCCCAACTAATTGTAAAGGCTAGTTCAATGTCTCCTCCTCTTGCTAGATGATAAGCTTCATGAAGGTGGAGACTGTATGCATCTTATTTACAACAGTGTCTCCAGGACCACTGAGACTTGACTTGAAATTTAGTAGGAGCTCAATATATATTTGTGGTCTGACTGGCCCATTTGATATTGATCCAGACTAAGCTGAAAGTGGGAATAAAATTCTCTGAGTGGGAGATAAAGGAAGGGAAAGCATTTAGGCAGAATAACTTGATAATAGTGTGAAGCTTGCTGACCACATATGGGGATCAGTCTCATATGATCTTAACCTTTAAAACAATTTTTTCCAGCCAACAACTTATTGCTTACTTGATTTCAATGTTATTTTCAGCCTTGTATAGGTATAGGATTCAGAGAATAATAAAAATTCTATTTATTTACACCTACTGTGTTTCGGAATCTGTGTAAAGTAGCTTGAGAAAACCTTTTAACATATATTAATATACTTATAATTTTTGATTTATCTCTTTTAAAGGAAACGTGAACCATCATTTTGGATTTGACTCAACTTGGGGTTCAAATACTCCAAAATTAATTGCGAAGAATCCTTTTAAATTTGAATCTGGAGCTGAACTGCAGCGGTAGTACCATCTTGTAGTGTGCATAATTGATGACAACCTGAAATATGGCAAAGCCACCAAGCCCAAGACAGGCACCACTATTATACATATTTATGTGACAAGGGCCAATACGCCACCTCCTCCAACCACCAGCTCTGAAGTAAGGAGTTATGGAATTTAATTTGGGTCTGTGTGTGGGAAATGTCCTACTGCAAATTCAAGTTGCATCTAAAAAGGCTAAAAGGCTACTCAGGGCAGTACCTTCACCCAAAGGCCTTTCACCTGGACACCACCCCATCCAGCCACCAGGCCACATTTTAGAATGTACATCTGTGAGAATCCACTGGGTGGGTAAGAGAATTTGTGATCATTGAAGGCGGAGCATAGAGGACCCCTGAGCAACTGATTGTATGTAAATGATCTGAAAGTCCTGCCCACCAGGAAGTCACACTCATCAGTGAATTCTATCCATGAAACATCTCTATAATTGGGCACTTTTAAACATTATTGCCTAGTGGCAATGTTATTCATAGCAATGGACACCTACCCCGTGCCAGGCACTGTGCTCCAGGGCTTATATTCTTCATCTAATCTTTGATCTAATCCTATGAAGTTGAACAGACCCTTCAGCATTTTGTTATTTCAAAAAAAAGATGTGCAAAGCCTCTGCAGAACTCCAGAATGGCTTCTGAGTCACCCAAGGATGAAGTCTGTTCAGTAGGTTTTATGGTTAGTGTATTTTACTGTCTTCTGTTTCAAAGGATGGATTATCCAAACATGGATGTAAATCTTTCCACCAGGATATTTGATTTTCAAGAACACACTATTCTCTCACACTGCACGAAAGGGTTTACCCTGCTCTGAGTAGATAATAGAGGCATACAAGCCTAAAAGAACGTCAGATGTCATCTAGTTCAACTCCTTGATTTTACAGATGAGAAAACTGAGGTCAAAGAGGAGAGATGGTTTTGTTCAAGTTCACAGAGCAGTCATTGTATGCAATTCAAGTCTTCAGATCCTTAAATTGCTGCCTTCTCTAGGCATGTGTGTTCCTTAGTATCATCTGTGGTATTTAAAAATTCCACATGTCTGAGTCAATACCCCACTGTCTATAGGACCATAGCTCTGCACTGGTGCTATTACGTGTAAACAGATGCTCTCTGGAAACACAGACTAATGCTGTTTGCTTTGAAAGAATATTTCCCAGCAAAGAAAAAGTCTGACCATTGTGTACACAGCTAGCAACACATAGAAATCCAGTGACTGGTTCATTCCTTTCATCTTCACTCTGATGATTATTTTCTTTTGCTGGGTTGGTTTCCTAGATATGTTTCCTGCTTTGGAGATATGGGAACACAATAGGATGCTGTCAGAAAATGGCCAAGGAAGTCTCCAAGACCAAACCCAAGTATGTGAGTTTTCTTTCTAAGCTTCTTTTATAAAGAGTTGAAGTCATTTCAGGTTTGGCGATCTTACTCTAAAAGCTTCTGCCTAATTTTGCCAATTTTGAGGGGCACAGAGCCAAGTACTTGGGATACCAAACTCGATGGTCCCTTTCACCATTGCTCCAAACCTACTGTCAGAAACAGTTGGGGAGATTTGTTTAAACATCAACAACATATTCTTGGGTTCTACCTTAGAACATGTGAAACAGATTTTCTGTAAGAATGTATTTTCAACAAACCAATTTGTGAGCAGACATACCCAGCAACTCCCTGCGTTATTTGGATGCATGGGCAGTGGTTGACAACCACTGGGAACTAGCCCGGAGGCAGGTGATAAGGCCAGGTACCCTCTCCATATTTTTTTTGAATCTGTGTGAGGCTGGGCAGAGAGACCAAAGAAGTGGATAGAAAATTCAGCCGCTTTCATCACCATCTGAAAACAGTTCTTCAGGGCACAGAATGCCATGGCTTCAAAAATAAGAGTTGGATATGAATTTTTATTAGCTAAGTAGAGACAATGTATGATTCAGCGTGGAGGGAAGTGATGGTTAATGAGACCCGTTTATTACTCCCCATACAGCATTTTTTTAAAAATGAGAGTGGGAGAAGACTGGGTAATAGTCATGTGCTGTAAAAAATTGAAATATGTTTTTTGCCATGTATTAGCATAATGAAGCTGATGTTTTGTCAAATTTTTCTTTTCCTACAGAGGAATAACGTATATGGCAGGTAAGATACAGCTTGCTAGTTGTCACACGATTATCTTGAATTGTGTGGTTTAAAAAAAAAAAAAGCCACCCATCCAATAACTGCCATTTATTTATTTATTTTTGCAACAGGAGATAGAAATCCAAAGGAAAAGTTTGTCACTGGAAACAGAAATAAAAAACTAGAAGTATTAACAGTAGGTACATTTTTGCAATCCCTCCCCAGTAGAAGAAAGAGGAGTACATTTTCTCTGTAATTATGGCTCAATGGAAAATTCCTCCGTATTAACATATGGTAAATCTAGTCAGGTATCATGGAAAAGAGATACAATCCTTTCAATTCATGTGCTTCTGCTGAATTTCTGTGTATTAACATCTGGGATTTCAGATCCAGTCTTAGAGTTTGGCTTAGGTCAAAATTTGCCATAAATATTTTATGTGTATTCAGCACAAACAACTCTAGGAAAACGGAAATCCAGCTTTATCCACCATTTCTTAAAAATAAGATCTAGATTTGAAAATAGGTTATAGACGTCATAGAGCTGCATAAGTTCTTCAACCCTGGAGTTTCTTAATAGATGGTAAAATCTATTGCTAATCTCCTGTATTAGTTTGCTCGGGCTGCCATTACAAAATACCACAGACTGTGTGGCTTCCACAACAGACATGTATTTTCTCTCAGTTCTGGAGGTTAGAAGTCCAGGGTGAAGGTATTGGCAGGTTTTGTGTCTTCCGAAGGCTCTTTGCTTGGCTCGCAGATGGTGCCTTCTTCTTATGTCCTCACCTTGTTCTTCCTCATCTGTGTTGTCTGTGTCCTAATCTCTTGTTCTTTAACAGCACCAGTCATATTGGATTAAGGCCCACCTATATGACCTCATTTTACTTTAATCACCTCTTTAAGGTCCTATCTCCACATTCTGATGTACTGGGGGTCAGGGTTTGAACATATGAAATTTGGGAGAACCCAATTCAGCCCATAACACCTCCCATCCAAGTGAGAGACTTCACATCAATACAAAGATCTGAGTTCAGGGAGAGCGTGGTGGGCAGACTGAGTGGAGACTGGGGCTGAGAGGAGACAGGAATAGCAAGGAGTTTTTGGACCTTAGGCTGCTAGCCTTCTATACACTAGAAAGATGAGGTAATTTATAAGAAACGATCTGCTCAAAGTACTCAATATACGTCAAAACTAATTTTATCAAACTGACTTTACTGCTAACATTTTGTGCCTTTTAAAAGGAAACCACTGTGTATGAGACTGTGTTTCATGGAGAAGCCATTGATCCAGGTATGGTGCTTGAATATCTTTTGAGTTTAGCACATTTTGTCTATTTGGATGTGAAGCCGTGTGAACGAATTACTTATTCATTATGCTTTGCATAATGAGACTCTGTCCTAAAGCAAACCATTCAAGGGCCAGGCAGGTAAAATAAATGACTGAAAGGGCCCACGTAAGACACTAAGTTCAGTTATCAATGGCAACTGATGCTTGGGAGACATGGCTATAACTCGACTCCATCAAAGTATTGTGTCCATTTTATACACATTGAAACAGAGGCTCAGAGAGGTTAGGGAATGTGTTTAGGGTCACACAGCTTTCTTTCCTTTCAAAGAAAGGAAGGAGAAAAGTTGGTGGAGCTTTTGGAACAGAGACTGAATCTTAATTGTGGTAGAACAGAGGCAGATGGATGGAGGTAGGTAGGTACTTGGCTACAAGAGCACGAGAAAACTGTCATGTGCTCGCAGTGGGTGGAGGGTCTTGTACCAGACCTCTTGGTGGAGGAATGGCAGAGTGGCCTGCAACAGACCTTAGGGCTCTTCTCCTGGTTCTTTTTGTACTTAACTATTACTATTGAAAATAATAAAAATTACTACCTGCCATTTCTTGTTTCCATCTAAAAGTTTTTTAAATGAGTCTTTAATAAACAGCTATTTAGCACTTTCAGTGTACCAGGGTTGTTCTAAGAACTTTATAATTATTAACCTATTTAATTTTTTTATTGTGTTAAATATATGTGACATAAAATTTACCATTTTAACTATTTTTAAATGTACATTTCTGTGGTATTAAGTACATTCACATTGCTGTGCAACCATCATCACCATTCATCTCCAGAACTTTTTCATCTTTCCCAACTGAATTCATTAAACACTAACTCTGCATTCCTTCCTCCCACCCAGGCCCTGACGATCACCATTCTCCTTTCTGTCTCTATGAATGACTATTCTAGCCACCTCCTATAAGTGGAATCATACAGTATTTGTCCTTTGTGATGGCTTTATTCACTAAGCATAACATCTTCAAGGTCCATCCATGTTGTAGCATGTTTGAGAATTTCCTTCCTTAAGGCTAAATAATATTCCATTGTATGTATAGATCTCATTTATCCATTCATCCAGCAATGGGCATATGGATTGCTTCTACCTTCTGGCTATTCATGTTGCTATATAAACTATTTAATTTTAATATTATTCCTTGCACACAAAGATTTTATATTGATGCATTTGTAGACTGATTACAAGATGTTTTTAGGGCATTTCTAATATCAAATCCTAGCAAACATTTGTTGAATTCTTAGTATGGTTAAAAATGCTTTTATATGAATTGTTCATTCTCACTGCTATTTAATGAGGTAGTGACTACTATTATTACCCTCATTTTACAAATGAGAAACCGTGGCACAAAGACACAAGGTAACTTCCCCAGAATCATAACTTCCCCAGTGAGAGGAAAGAGTCAGGATTAAAAGTCTGACATGGGAACACTCCCCTTACACAAGTCATGACCTTTCCTGCCAATGGCCTGGTAAAAACCAGTGCATTAACAAACACTGGGCCCTAGATTGCTCCCTTCTACAAAACAAAACCAAAAACAAGTGTACGTGGTCTAACAAAGACAACAAGCAACTGCAATCCCTTTTTGCCCCTTTAGCATTTGACTGACCCTCATTGCCTTTGGTTTTCTCAATACTGAGGACAGTTACTTGTGTGTTTAGACCCATGCATTTGGCTTTATTTTGAACCTGGATGTTTGATGTGTGACTCAGCAATCAGTTTTCAAGTTCCAGTGTGCACTATTGAGTAACGGTGTAGATTTTTTTGGTGGAGGGACAGGTCTGTGAGGGAAGTGCATTGTCCACCCTAGCCCAGGGGCCCTGGAAGAAGAATCACCTTTCAATTAATGGATTTTTGAGAGGTGACTCAGCACTTTGAAGTGTCACATGACACTTAGAGAAGAGAAACGTTTTAAAATAAAAATAAGGTTAGCTGTTTGCGTTGGGACATTCCATCATTTATCAAATGTTCTGGGGAACCCAGAATATGATGCATAAGGCATTGCTTTATTCATGGAGTCTAATCAAAGTGAAAGAAGGCATCCCCCTACCCTAGGTGGTTAGTGGTTACAGCTCTGTAGCTGGACTCCCTGGGTTCAAATCTAGGTCTGCCACTTACACATGGCGTGGCCTTAGCAAGTTACTTAACGTTTCTGTGCCCCAGTTTCCTCATCTCTAAAATGTGGCTAATAATATGTATATATCTCACAAGGATGTTGAATGGATTAAATGAATTAATATATAAAAACAGTCTAACATATAGTAAATAAGAAGTCAACTGCTATTATTGTTATTATTATTTTATTTATTAATTATACCCTAGTCACCTAAGAAACAACAATTGGTTGACTTCCTACTATATCAGGCCCTATTTACCCTGTTTATTTTCTCTTATATTATTCTTATTTCATTATTGTTTCTATGAAGGATTGACTGATTAAACTCAGACACCGTAAAAGGCACACCACTTTAGGGACAATTAAAAAAATAGCTTGGTGTATTCTTTTTTTTAAAACTTTTGATTTTACAATAATTATAGGCTTACAAGAAATTGCAAAAAATGGTACAGAGAGGATTGTGTACTCATCACCTAGCTTCCCCCAAAGGCAACATCTTTCATAACCACAGTACCAAAACCTGGACATTGACATTTCTACAATACAATTAACTAGACTACAGCCTTTGCTCTGACTTGACCAGTTTTTACATGCACTTATTTTTTTATATGTCTCTGTGTTTAGTTCCATGACATTTAAACACCTATATAGATTTATATCACCACAACCACAGTCAAGAGAAAGAACTGTTCCTTCACCGCAAAAGTGCTCTCTTGTGCTAAAGGGGCAATGTTTAATGCATGTGAAATCACATGCTGCTTCCAGTTTTGCTTCTAATTTTTCTTTTGGTAACAAAGCAAAACTTGAGAAGATGAGCAGCTTGTCACTAGGCTGGCTATACAGCAAACGTTCAGTAGACTCTTTGTGGGACGAATAAATGCTTTGTAACTTCATTATAATTCACTTTCTCTGTGTTTTGGATCCTTCTCCCCCCGGTCTCTGGGAACGTGTATGAATATAATAGCAGAACAGATGCAAGAAAATGGAAGAAGCCCCCAGGCACCGGGAGGGGTCCTGGGCAAACATATACTTGATCCCAGAGGCCCATCCTTCTGAGCAGTCTACATCCTTAAAAATTCCTGTGCAAGGCTAGTGTCTTCCTGGGTCTCTGATTGCTTTTTTAGTGTCTGTCACTATCATCAGGCACTTTACCCTTGGCTATCTAAAATTAAATTGTAGATGTGAGGCCAGCTGCTTTGTTTGTGTTTATAGCCTTCTGTAATCTTCCAGTTCAGTGCTGACTGAGGGCAGCAGGTATGGTCAACCTTGAGTCTCTGAATATGCTTTACTGCAAACTAGCGACTCAACTGATTCATGTTCCTTGCCTGACTTTGCCCAGTGGAAGGCATGCTTGTTACGACTGGAGACTTTGTTTTCCTCACTGCTGTAGCCCCAGCATATGCTTGACACCTAGTGGGGACTCCATGAATATTTGGTGAATAAATATCTTTGAATATATGAATTCAGATCTCTTGCCTTTAATTCACATTACTTGTTACTCTTATGACCCATGGAGCAGAAATGGGAATTATCTTTAGAAAAGAACTTTTTTGGTTTTTGGAAGTCATAGAAAAATGCAGGATTTTTCTCAGCATTTTTAAAAAGCACCATTGACCTTGCTTTTAATTTTCTTTTTATAGCGCTCTGGAGAATGACCACCTGAAAACTTTACTTATTAATGAATTGCCAAAGAAACGTGGGCATCCAGTCTTTTGAGAGCTATGTACTTAGACTAGTAGTTCTTAAATACCTAGGAGCTCTCTGATGATCATCCTTGGTTGTAGAAGACACAATAGCAGAGACCAGAAGGATTGTTGATGGTAGAGGGTAAATCCACACTTAACCCCAAATAGAGTTCAAGCTGGGATAATTTGTTTAAAACAAATTTAACCCCAAATAGAGTTCAAGTTGGGATAATTTTTTTTAAAACAAATCTTATTCAAAGTAAAACTGACCATGAGCAAAGAACTAAAATATATTTGAGTCAGAGGATAATGGGGACTTGGATGGTCAGAAATATCAGCCTTGATATTTATGCCCCTTTGCACGTGTACACACAGATTTCTTTTCAGTCCAGGAACACCTCACTTCCCAACAAGAGAGCACCTGAAAATAAACAGGCTCCTATTTTATGTATGTAGCTCACATGGGTCGATCCTCAGGAGGTGCTGGTGTGGAGGACATCGGTGGATTTGAAGTTTGGAGCTTGGACACGTCATACCGCCTCTCAGAAATTCACTTTTCTTCTTCTGGAAAATGTACACTGTCATTCCTGCCCCATTTCTATCTCATAGTTCTGTTGTGAGAAACAGCATAAAACGGTTGAGATTCTACACTTGGCAGCACTTTTTGAACTGCAAGCACTATTTAAGAGTAAAATAGGATTAGTTTCATTAAGTCAAAATTGGCCGCTCAGAGAACAGTGACTTGGAATACAGAGACAGTCACTGCATGTTTCTAAGCCAGTCTATGTTGGAATTGGTTGATAATTAGCTTCACAACTTCTGTGAAAGGAATATACTGCCTTGTTCCAGATGGCAGAATAATTCTTCACCAGGGGAGAGACCAAGGATTCTCTGGGAAAATGCTCTACCCTCTCCAGCAAGGCTCTCACTGGATCAGTTATGCTAAGATGGATGTAGATATGTGAGTCTCCATCTGCCATCACCTGAGCTTTTGTGAAAAAAAAAAAAAAAAGCAAGCTTTTATAAACTTCCTTTTCAAAGTCTGGATTGGATCAATTAGTACTTAATCTGCCTGTGCCAAATCAAGAAAAATTGGTGTTTACTTTCTTGAGTGTTGAGTGTTTACTTTCTTCCGTTGAGTGTTTACTTGAGTGTTTACTTTCTTCTGTTGAGCTGTTTTGGGTCTCAGTTTCAGACATGGCCGAGGAAGAAAGTCTGAGCTGGTGACAGAAGTAAAGGAGTTGTTGGGGAGGAAGCTAAAGAGGTCTGCTTTCAGGGGCACGGCTCTGGAATCTGACCTCTCTATTAGGTCAGAATCCATTTGCCTCCAAACTCTAGATGTTCTTTTCTCTTCCAGTTTAATAAGGATTGTATTAGTTTGCTGAGGCTGCCATAACAAATCGCCAATAAACTGTGGCTTGAAACAAGAGAAATTTATTCTCTCACAGTTCTGGAAGCTAAAATTCTATACTTGATCTTAGTCAAAAGGCCGAGAAGCGATGGAAGCTAAAATTCTAAAATTGAAGGTTGGCAGGGCCACATTCCCTCTGGAGGCTCTCAAATCCATTCCTTGCCTCTTCCAGCTTCTGGGGCCTGCCGTGGCCTTCCTGGGTTTGTGGCTGCATCCCTCTCCTCTCTGACTCGGCGTTACTTTGTTTTCTCTTCTAGGTGTCTGTCAAATTTCCCTCTGCCTCACTCTTATAAAGGACATTGGGTATTGGATACAGGGCCCACCGGATAATCCAGGTGGATCTCCTCATCTCAAGATCCTCAACTTACATCTGGAAAGGCTTTTTCAAATAAGGTCATCTTCAAAGGTTCTGAGGATTAGGACGCGGACAAATCTTTTTGGGGGTTATCATTCAACAAACTATAATAATTTTGGAAATCTAGGATCTTCCTGGTGGCGCAGTGGTTAAGGATCCACCTGCCAATGCAGGGGACACGGGTTCGAGCCCTGGTCCGGGAAGATCCCACATGCCACAGAGCAACTAAGCCCGTGTGCCACAGCTACTGAGCCTGCATTCTAGAGCCCGTGAGCCACAACTACTGAGCTTGCGTGCCACAACTATTGAAGCCCACGTACCTAGAGCCCATGCTCCACAACGAGAAGCCACCACAATGAGAAGCCCGCACACCGCAACGAAGAGTAGACCCCGCTGGCCGCAACTAGAGAAAGCCCACGTGCAGCAATGCAGATCCAGCGCAGCCAAAAATAAATAAATGAAATAAAAGAAAACCTTTAATATGAGGTATATAAATCAACACACTCTTTCTGGTGGACAACATTACTTTATTTAAAAAATATTTGAGTACCTACAGTGTGCCGAAATTGTTTTAAGGCCTTTAATCAATAAAAGTGCAGATGCCTGTGACCTGGTAGTTTTACTGATTGGAATTTCCCTGAAGATATGCTTACAAATGATCTACAAAAAGTTATTTTTTAGATGGTAGCTGATGGCAGCATTGTAAGAGAAAAACAACTGGAATAATATCAAAGTGTCCATTCATAAGGGATTAGTTGGAAAATCACACTGAGTTTATATTCTTATTATGGAATGTACGATGTGGCTATTAAAAATAATTAGGCATATATTGATATGGAAGATATATTAAGTGATAAAGTTTGGCAAACTACACAATCCTTATTAATATACGTAAATAAAAATCAGCATCTGTATAGATACATATGTTGGTATATGCATAAAGTTTAGGGGGCAGTGAGAAATCACAGAGAACTCTAAATAGTGATTATCTTTTTAGAGAAATTCTGGGGGAGGGAAATGCAGAGGATGAAGGAAGTATTTTACTTTTCATAGTTTTATGAACCACTGAATTTTCTAAACTTATACATGTGTTGTTTTTATTTTTTAATAATGTAAGTAGAATTTATCTGGTGGTGAGAATTTAGGACATTCATTTCTTTTTTTAATACCTTATGGTGAAGTTTTATAAGAAGTCTGAGGCTTTTCTTTCAAATCAACTTGAAACTAGGATCAGATCTTTCTACTGCTTCGTATATTTCCTTCCTTGATTTGTATAATTATTGCTGCTCTTCCATCTGCCTCTTTTTCTCCTTGTGAAACTGATTATTCTCCTGTTAGGTCTCCAGGATTTAGTAGCTAATCTCTTATCTTTTCCGCTCATGATTTCTAACACATTGAATTATTGCTCTGCTGTTTCAGAGATTTCTTTCACTTGATCTTCGTCACTAATTTGGGTCTCATCAGTGACCACTCAGTTTCAGCTCATCTGATGACTTTTTAAGTTTTAAAATCATGTTTTCAATTCCAGGAAGGGGTGTGTGTGTGTGTGTAGGGGAGGTGCGCACACGTGCACATTATTCATGGAATCTAAGTCACCTTATTATCTATTTTTGTTGAAGTTGTCCATTTTAGTAGAGGTCTGTTCTGAATATTTTATATTTTATTCCTCAAGGTTCCTGGTTCCCATAGGCTCTTGGACCCCTTGGGCTTGTCATTTTTGTCTGTCTGCTTTGGGTCTGAGGTCGAGTTGCTATGGGCTTTTCTGAGGCAGTGGTGGAGCCACTGCTGTCTCTCCTGGGTGGGCTGATGGTACAGCAGAAGCAGGCATTCAGACCTCTTGTGACAATGGGGCTTCCCTTGGCTTCTCAGTTGCAGGGACAGAGGACCTTCTCCCAGACTCTCTCAGTGCTTCTGCAGGTCTATGGGGGTCAGGGAGACATGGCATCTCTATATTGGTTAATGTCCTATTCTCTCTGGTGGGGTAGGGGGTGCCCAGTGAGCTTGAGCTCCAAAAGTGAGATCTTCCCTTTCAGGTCCATGCAATGAGGCTCTCCTGTGCTGGTCCTGTGGTTCTCTTCTGGTCTGAAGGGGAGAAAATCTTGGCAGACTTTCAATTACTTCCTCCATGCCTTATCTACACACCACCTGGAGCTGCCCCACCCAGTCGAGCCCAGCCTCAAGCAAGAACCCCAGCCAATCTACAGATGCATTCGTCCAGCTCAAGTGAGCAGAACTGCCCAGCTATGGCCAGCCTAGATAACCTAACCTTTAGCTGACCCTCAAGCATGTGAACGACAACAATAAATGAGAGTTGTTCAAAGCCACTGGTTTGTTACATAGTAACAGCTAATTGCTATGTAACAGCAAGGAGGTGGGATGCTGTCTTTTATATTTCTATTTCAAAAAGAGTTAACAAGTAAGTGTTGTTAAAAAACAAAAACAAAAACAAAAAAAACGGAGACCAAAGAAAATATTTAACAGGTGGAAAAAAGAGATCTGATATAACTTGCACTAAGAGAAGTTGTAGAACCTCAGAGTTAAAAATACTGGACTGTATTTTGCTTCAAGATACGGGGCTGTGTCCTACCCAAAGTTCCATTCCATAGCCCCTGGCCCAAGAGATGGGCCCAACATTTATTAAATAACTTCTGAAATATTCCCAGTCAAATCCTTATCTGAGAGGCTAAGTGAGAACAGTTTTCCCTGCAGTATTTCCATTCTTGGTCCTGGGTCTGCTTAAGCATCTTCATGACAGGGTACTCACTACCTACCAGACAGCTATTTCCTTTGTGGGATAACAATAATTATAAGAAATATTTTGTTGAAGCAAAGAAGAAATCTAGTTGGCAGCGTGAAATCTAAACTCAACAATTCAAAAACGTGAGTTCTTCCCTCGTTAAGACGCCCCCTTGGATGAAACGGGCATGTTTTCACGGGCTGATAAACAAGCTGCTATGGATCAGAACATCTGCATAATAGTGTCCACTTATCATTACTACCTTAAATTCTATCCAGCTCCAAAATTACACTCCTTCATCTGTAATAAATGATTTACCTTCAGCTGGAAAAAGCAAAACGATCCCTGTTGGATTAAAATTACCTAAGAATGTAATTAACGGCACGTTATTTTGTTAGCTCATCATCTTAACTCTCTGGAAGTCTTTAAATAGGAAAAATTGGCACTTTTATTGTGTTCTTGATGTATTGTAAACATTGCTTACGAGTACACATGGTTACAGGGCCAGTCCAGGCACTCCATTGGATCGAAAACAAATTTGTGTTTACTGTAGTGAAAAATAACGTTAGATTTAAACAGTTCCTATTTAATGTTACGAGGTATCTTAACATTCACCAACCTGCCTGATTGTAGGTAAGGCTCAAGGACAAAGACTATTAGTTGAGTTCTCTCTCACTCATCCTTTCAGAGTAAGTCAATATGAAAGTCTCTATTCAATTTATATTAAATGATCAGTAAAATATCTAATGCACAGTGTTGGAGAAAAGTCCTTAATTGTATTTATTATAATAATAATTACTAGCCAGTAGTACTGTGATTGTTCTTAGCTTTGTGAGCTTTCTAGATCATCACACAATATACTGGATCCTCAAACTCTTTCCTACCAGCACATTCACTCTCTCCTTCCCAGACAAAACTGAGTTGTTTTCATCTAGTCCAAGAACTAACATAACTATGGCAATAAACCTTCTTGGCTGCCTTCCGAGGTCAAAAGCTAGTGGAGGCTTGGCGGAGAGTGTCAGGTAGAATCCCAAAGGCTCTGTTGTTATAGTTCTGGGTTCTCCTAGCTCAGGCTGTAGAGACTGAAGAAATCCATGGGCTGATGGCACAAACATTTAACTGGGTAAAAGCCAAATCCAGCAGGCAAGAAGTGCAAGCCTGATGACGCAGGGGTTAAAATCATCCATTACTTATGGCTTGCTCTGCACTGTTGTGTTCCAGCATCAAGCTCCATGCATGGCGCATAGTGGGTACTTAATAAGTGAATATGCAATAAACAATGGAAGGTGAGATTGCTTATCAGAAACCAGAGGAGTGTTTCCATTTTCAATCTGGGCAACTTGATAGTTAACCACACGGCAGGCAGGTTGCATTCCCCTTTTGACTTGTATGCTTTTGGGTTCTCTTCCAGATCCAGTCTATTTTGGGCTATCACCATGATATTGCAATTATAGGCCTTACCCATTGCCCCTGTTACTAATGCAGGGTTGCCAAATATCTGGCACAGATGCTGCTGTTCTGCACATGGACCGTGACAGACATTGCTAATGGATTGCAGCACCGCCTTTTTGTTGAGTGTGTACACACCCTGCGGCAGACACGGAGTTGCGGCATCCAGATTCCCTTTCAAGGAAATATTTGCTGTCCAGCTGCAAGGAGTATGGTCAGCAGACACTCTAGCTGCTAGCATCTTTGAGGTCAGCTTCAGCTGCAGAGTGTCCCCTGCCTGGAAGGCTTCCCAGGGCAGCCTTCACCTAGTGACTGAGCCAGGTAGGTGGTTGAGGTGGGGGTGTGGGGTGTGGGGAACGGTGGTCATAACGGCCCAGCCATTCCAGGGCACTGTTGGACAACTCTGATGGAAAAAGCCAGCTCCAGAGCCCTGCTCATCTACAACCTGAAGTTGGCTGATGCTTTGTCAGCCTTTCTTTGTGCTTTGTTTTCTCCCTCTACCCAATACTGCTTCTTTCCCCTTCTCTTCCTAGGTGTTGATCCCTAATAAACACCTCAAACTCCAGACTCTCAAGGTTTCAGGGTCTGCTTCCGGAGAACCCAACATGGCAGTCCCTGCCACTAGATTGGGGCTGGCATGTGGAATTAAGTCCATTTTCCATGCCTGTCCTTCCTAAGGCCAGTGCTCACTGATAGTGATACAATCAAGATACTCAGAACATTCCAATAATTCCCCAAAATAGACAAGCCCAAATCCTTCTTTGGCCTGCAGGCCACAGAGGATACAGCCAGTTACTGCTGCTTTGACTCATTTCAGCAAAAACTCATGCTTTCCTTCAAACCATTCAAATAACGTCCTTCATTGTCTAAGAGAGGGTTTCTCAATTGTGGCACCATTGACATTAGGGGCTGGATAATTCTTCGTCGTTGGGGGCTGTCCTGTGCATTGTAGGATGTTTAGCAGCATCCCTGGCCTCACCCACTACATGTCAGCAATACCCACCTCCCACCAGTGGTGGTGACAACTCAGTGTCTTCAGACATTGTCAAATGGCTCCCAGGGGGCACAATCTACCTGCTCGAGAACGACTGGTCTCAGAGTTCTGTCTGGGGAGGTAGTCTCCAGGTAAGGGACATGAAACCCTGAGTATGTTTCAAAACACTCCTTCTCTGGGCTTCCCTGGTGGCACAGTGGTTAAGAGTCCGCCTGCCGACGCAGGGGACATGGAATATAGCAAAGGAAACTTGCAAGGCTGGACTTATTTGACTGTAGAACACTTTTACAAAATGGAACACTGTTCACAACTGGCGTTCCATGGAACACACTGTGAGAAGACCCTCTTCTCTTTTTAAATAAGAAAATGAAGTCATTTTTCAAGGTCCCCCAGGTGCTGAACTGAAAGATTAGTCTGAAGCAGAGGTGTGCCTCCTTTTAGGGTCATCATCTCTCTCCCTACGGCCAGGCAATGTTTGAGAACTGTATTCACTCTTGATACCAAGGTGGAAATAATACAGAGAAAGGTCCATTTGGTTATTTCCTAAAGCACATGGGGGTCCTTCTCATTTGGTTATGTAAACCCCCAGTTGATTGCTCGGTTGTGTCTGTGGCCCTCAGTCCTCTCAAACTCACCCCGCCATCTGCGGCTGGATTCATTTCCAATTTCACTCTTCTCACTTGTATAATTGCTGCTTTAATAATTAACTTCAAAGCCCATCTGATCCTAAGCTCTTTGGGGCCGGAGCTCCCAATGCTAAAAAAGAAGCCAAAACGAGACGGGAAAAAGCTCCTACAATTTAAAGCCAGGTGTGTGTTGTTTAAAAGCAAACATGAACACTAGGATTTAGTGGGACAGTTTCGATTAGAATCAGAGAGCCCCTTGATATTTATAGGACATTCCACCCAAAAACAACAGAATATACATTTTTCTCAAGTGCTCATGGAACATTCTCCAGGATAGATCATATCTTGGGTCACAAATCAAGCCTTGGTAAATTTAAGAAAATTGAAATCGTATCAAGTATCTTTTCCGACCACAACGCTATGAGACTACATATTACAGGAAAAGATGTGTAATAAACACAAACACATGGAGGCTACACAATACACTACTTAATAACGAAGTGATCACTGAAGAAATCAAAGGGGAAATCAAAAAATACCTAGAAACAAATGACAATGGAGATACGATGACCCAAAACCTATGGGACGCAGCAAAAGCAGTGTTAAGAGGGAAGTTTATAGCAATACAAGCCTACCTCAAGAAACAGGAAACATCTCGAATAAACAACCTAATCTTGCACCTAAAGCAATTAGAGAAAGAAGAACAAAAAAACCCCAAAGCCAGCAGAAGGAAAGAAATCATAAAGATTAGGTCAGAAATAAATGAAAAAGAAATGAAGGAAACAATAGCAAAAATCAATGAAACTAAAAGCTGGTTCTTTGAGAAGATAAACAAAATTGATAAACCATTAGCCAGACTCATCAAGAGAAAAAGGGAGAAGACTCAAATCAATAGAATTAGAAATGAAAAAGGAGAAGTAACCACTGACACTGCAGAAATACAAAAGATCATGAGAGATTACTACAAGCAACTCTATGCCAATAAAATGGACAACCTGGAAGAAATGGACAGATTCTTAGAAATGCACAAACTGCCGAGACTGAACCAGGAAGAACTAGAAAATATGAACAGACCAATCACAAGCACTGAAATTGAAACTGTGATTAAAAACCTTCCAACAAACAAAAGCCCAGGACCAGATGGCTTCACAGGCGAATTCTATCAAACATTTAGAGAAGAGCTAACACCTATCCTTCTCAAACTCTTCCAAAATATTGCAGAGGGAGGAACACTCCCAAACTCATTCTACGAGGCCACCATCACCCTGGTACCAAAACCAGACAAAGATGTCACAAAGAAAGAAAACTACAGGCCAATATCACTGATGAACATAGATGCAAAAATCCTCAACAAAATACTAGCAAACAAAATCCAACAGCACATTAAAAGGATCATACACCATGATCAAGTGGGGTTTATCCCAGGAATGCAAGGATTCTTCAACATACGCAAATCAATGTGATACACCATATTAACAAACTGAAGGAGAAAAACCATATGATCATCTCAATAGATGCAGAGAAAGCTTTCGACAAAATTCAACACCCATTTATGATAAAAGCCCTGCAGAAAGTAGGCATAGAGGGAACTTTCCTCAACATAATAAAGGCCATATATGACAAACCCACAGCCAACATTGTCCTCAATGGTGAAAAACTGAAACCATTTCCACTAAGATCAGGAACAAGACAAGGTTGCCCACTCTCACCACTCTTATTCAACATAGTTTTGGAAGTGTTAGCCACAGCAATCAGAGAAGACAAAGAAATAAAAGGAATCCAAATCGGAAAAGAAGAAGTAAAGCTGTCACTGTTTGCAGATGACATGATACTATACATAGAGAATCCTAAAGATGCTACCAGAAAACTCCTAGAGCTAATCAATGAATTTGGTAAAGTAGCAGGATACAAAATTAATGCACAGAAATCTCTTGCATTTCTATACACTAATGACAAAAAATCTGAAAGTGAAATTAAGAAAACACTCCCGTTTACCATTGCAACAAAAAGAATAAAATATCTAGGAATAAACCTACCTAAGGAGACAAAAGACCTGTATGCAGAAAATTATAAGACACTGATGAAAGAAATTAAAGATGATACAAATAGATGGAGAGATATACCATGTTCCTGGATTGGAAGAATCAACATTGTGAAAATGACTCTACTACCCAAAGCAATCTACAGATTCAATGCAATCCCTATCAAACTACCACTGGCATTTTTCACAGAACTAGAACAAAAAATTTCACAATTTGTATGGAAACACAAAAGACCCCGAATAGCCAAAGCAATCTTGAGAACGAAAAATGGAGCTGGGGGAATCAGGCTCCCTGACTTCAGACTATATTACAAAGCTTCAGTAATCAAGACAGTTTGGTACTGGCACAAAAACAGAAATATAGATCAATGGAACAGGATAGAAGGCCCAGAGATAAACCCACACACATATGGTCACCTTATCTTTGATAAAGGAGGCAAGCATATACAGTGGAGAAAAGACAGCCTCTTCAATAAGTGGTGCTGGGAAAATTGGACAGCTACATGTAAAAGTAGGAAATTAGAACACTCCCTGACACCATGCACAAAAATAAACTCAAAATGGATTAAAGACCTAAGTGTAAGGGCAGACACTATCAAACTCTTAGAGGAAAACATAGGCAGAACACTCTATGACATACATCACAGCAAGATTCTTTTTGACCCAGCTCCCAGAGAAATGGAAATAAGAACACAAATAAACAAATGGGACCTAATGAAACTTAAAAGCTTTTGCACAGGAAAGGAAACCATAAACAAGACCAAAAGACAACCATCAGAATGGGAGAAAATATTTGCAAATGAAGCAACTGACAAAGGATTAATCTCCAAGATTTACAAGCAGCTCATGCAGCTCAATAACAAAAAAACGAACAACCCAATCCAAAAATGGGCAGAAGACCTAAACAGACATTTCTCCAAAGAAGATATACAGATGGCCTACAGACACATGAAAGAATGCTCAACATCATTAATCATTAGAGAAATGCAAATCAAAACTACAATGAGATATCATCTCACAGCAGTCAGAATGGCCATCATCAAAAAATCTAGAAACAATAAATGCTGGAGAGGGTGTGGAGGAAAGGGAACCCTCTTGCACTGTTGGTGGGAATGTAAATTGATACAGCCACTATGGAGAACAGTATGGAGGTTCCTTAAAAAACTACGAATAGAACTACCATACAACCCAGCAATCCCACTACTGGGCATATACCCTGAGAAAACCATAGGTCAAAAAGAGTCATGTACCAAAATGTTCATTGCAGCTCTATTTACAATAGCCAGGACATGGAAGCAACCTAAATGTCCATCGACAGATGAATGGATAAAGAAGATGTGGCACATATATACAATGGAATATTACTCAGCCAGAAAAAGAAATGAAACTGAGTTATTTTTAGTGAGGTGAATGGACCTAGAGTCTGTCATACAGAGTGAAGTAAGTCAGAAAGAGAAAAACAAATACCATATGCTAACAGATATATACGGAATCTAAGGGGAAAAAAAAAAAAAAAAGGCCATGAAGAACCTAGTGGCAAGACGGGAATAAAGACACAGACCTACTAGAGAATGGACTTGAGGATATGGGGAGGGGGTGGGGTGAGATGTGACAGGGTAAGAGAGTGTCATGGACATATATACACTACCAAATGTAAAATAGATAGCTAGTGGGAAGCAGCCGCATAGCACAGGGAGATCAGCTCGGTGCTTTGTGACCACCTAGAGGGGTGGGATGGGGAGGGTGGGAGGGAGGGAGATGCAAGAGGGAAGAGAAATGGGAACATATTGTATATGTATAACTGATTCACTTTGTTATAAAGCAGAAGCTAACACACCATTGTGAGGCAATTATACTTCAATAAAGATGTTTAAAAAAAAAAGTATAAATCATGCTTCAAAAATGTCTTTGTAAAAAAAAAAAAAAAAAAAAGAATCAGAGAGCCTTTTGAGAAACTCATAATATGAATGACTCTTGAGGCCTCAGGAGCTAAAAGACTTAAGAGTGGAGTAATGTCTTATGTGGGAGTTAGGGTGTAAAGTCAGCACATAAGGCAAAAATTGTGTAGAGTCAAAATTACCCTTGAAAATCTTTTAAATCATCAATAAAGTGTCAAAAAACCCACGACTTTGTGTATACTCAGTACTCTCTCAGTTTAAAAAGCTACAAAGTCATTTTTCTCCCCCTCTCATGTTGAGCTCCAGATGAAGCAGTTGGCTTGCATTTAAGGGCCTTGCTGTACAGAAACGATCTTGTCCTCTTTGGTGGTTGAATTTCCCTGAGAGATATGCACCTCTGATGTGGCCTGTTTGCCTTGCTAAGTCTTTTCATAAATGACTTTAGATAAATCACACTGGAAAAAGGTGATTTTTCATCTGTTCTCCTTGGAGGGTCCCAGATTTCTTTTGAGTTTAAGTTCATTTATCACCATCATAGTGTCCTTGGCATTGCTGTGATGCTGTGCTTTCACAGACCCTGGCTGGATGCTTTACTGACTACCGAGAGAAGATCCTGAAAAGGACGTGGGTAAAATATAAGGATGAGGAATATTGGTAAGGTCCATTTCAGCTGGAAGCGTAAAAAGAAGGAAATAAAGGTGAAATGAAGTGAAATAAATTTCTCATGGACCCTAGTCTCCACCCCTATCCCCACACATATACAGGGTAGAGGGAAGGAGAAAGATATTCTGTTCTTTTTTTTTTTTTCGTTGTCTCACCAGGGTGATATTTATTTTTTTCCATCTTTATCGGATTATAATTGCTTTAAATGTTGTGTTAGTTTCTGCTGTACAATAAAGTGAATCAGCTATATGTATATATATATCCCCATATCCCCTCTCTCTTGCGTCTGCCTCCCACCCTCCCTATCCCACCCCTCTGGGTGGTCACAAAGCACTGAGCTGATCTCCCTGTGCTATGCGGCTGCTTCCCACTAGCTATCTGTTTTACATTTGGTAGTGTATATATGTCCATGCCACTCTCTCACTCCGTCTCAGCTTTTTAATGAGTTGGTAAAGCAGATCACAGGCAGGAAAAGAGAGAGAGAGGGAGAGAAACCCAAAACCTTTCTTCTAACACAGCAACTTTAACTACAGCTGAGATATCTTGGAATTGAAAGTATCACTGATAACTGGCTGCCTGGAAGTTATCCCCGCCCTTAATTCCTTATCCATCTTGTTCCAAGGCTTGTCTGTTCCATAGCTTGTTTTACCGGGATTTAGTCCCTGGCTGCAGAAGGGCAGAATAATGGTCTCCAAAGATACCCACATCCTAATCCTCAGAGCCTGGAATATGTTACTTAATGGCAAAAGGGTCTTTGCAGATGTGATTTAAGGATCTTGAGATGGGGAGATTTTCCTGGATTATTTGAGTGGGCCCAATGTAATCACAAAGGTCCTTATAAGTCAAAGAGGGAGGCAAGAAGGTCAGAGTCAAAGAACAAACTATGATGACCATAAAAAAAAAAGAGAGATTAGTCAGTCCACTGCTGGGAAGCAGCCATGAGCTAAGGGATCAGGCAGGTTCTAGAAGCCAGAAAAGGCAAGGGACAGACAGATTGTCCCCTAGAGCTTCTAGAAGTAATGTAGCTCTGCCCACACCCTGATTTTAACCCTGTCAGGCCCATTTTGGACTTCTGACCTCAAGAACTAATAGTTATAAATTTATGTTGCTTTAAGCCACCATGATCGTGGTACTTTGCTACAGCAGCAAGAGAACTCATAAATTGGCCTCCGGCTCTTCCTTTCCAGAGCAGGCTTACCCACTTAAAGCCTCCTGACTTCAATTTCTACCTGTATACCAAGGACTCCTTAACCTTCACCTCTCTCTTATGGTTGAGGCATAGCTCCACCTGGGCTCTATGTACCTCCAACGCCACGGGCACTCTTCATTACATGACTGGTTGGCCAGATTATTGATTTGACGAAACCACACTTCTAGCAACGTGTGTCACATGAGATGATTTCAGTGGCTTTTGAGGATTTGGGCGGTTTCTTTTGGGGAAGGACAACTTATTTGCTTGTTTTTAAATTTCACGTGAATTGCAAGTTGTGAACGTCATGGAGCTTAATGAACACAGGTGTGTGCTTCTTGGCCAGTTTGTTTCCAGTGAACTGTTAGGCTTCTATATAATAGGCTGCTCCCCCTAGAAACCTGGGTATTTTCCTCAGCTCCTTACTTTCAGCCACCCTCCATATTCACCAGAGTCCAAGAATATCAAGTTGTAACAATTTCACCTTGTGCATATCACTTGCATCTATCTTTTCTCTCTTCTCCATCATTTTACCCTCCCCAGGTGAGGCCCGCGTGACTACTCACCTGCATCACTGCAGGGTCTTCTATCTGACCTCCCAGTCCGGCTCTCCAGCAGTCCATCTTCCCTTGCTGCCTGCGGGGAAGGCACACTTGATTTTGTAACTCTTTCCTACAACTCGACAGTCCGTCCCTTGCATCGTACCTGGCCAGGTTTCTAAATCCCCTAACACAGGGGTCCCCAAACCCTGGGCCTCGGAGTGGCTGCACAGCAGGAGGTGAGCAGCGGGCCAGTGAGCGAAGCTTCCTCTGCCCCCCATCACTCGTATTACCTCCTGAACCATTCCGCCCCCAACCCCGGTCTGTGGAAACACTGTCTCCCACGAAACCAGTCCCTGGTGCCAAGAAGGTTGGGGACCGCTGCCCTAACAGGTCCTTGATGATCTGACCCTGATCACTTTCCCCATCTAATGTACCATTTAGCTCGGGAACACATTTCCCACTCCACGCCCACCCTTCCTTCCCGGTCAGGTACTGTATGAGGCTCCATTTCTTGTACTTGTAGCTTCTTCTGCCTCCTTGCCTGTGCTCCCACCGTTTCCTCTGACTTTCTTTGCCAAGCTACTCCTATTTATCCTTCCGGACAATGAGTCTGGCTCCTCCAAGAAGCAGATGCCAAGATAGAATTAAACACTAAAGAATTTTTTAAGGAGAAATACCTGAATGCAAAGAGTTTGGGAGGGAGCTGGAAAAGGCTGGGAAAGCCGCCTGACTGGAAAGCAAGGAGACAAGGAGAGAAGACTGAGTGGAAGCATCTGGACTGCTACCCCACTACCCAATCTAAGAAAGGTTCAGCAGTCACTGAGGAGTCCTTGAGCCAAAGTCAGCCCGTGGAGCGTGGCCTTGGTCTAAGTGCAGAGCAGCGGCGGCTGCAGCCCTCAGTCAGCTACCCTCCCTGGAGCGGAGGTCTGTCTGCAACGGTCATTTGCATGGCCGCCACGAAGATCAAGCTTGTGTAACCTCCTTCAGACTTGCTCTTTCTCTCCCACCCCATTTCTTTCTGTTCTCTTAGCCTTAGGCGATTGCCTCTGCTAGAACACCATTTCCATTGTATTAAAATCCCTGGTTTACTTGTCTTCTGTTAGATAGTAAGAGCTTTGCAAATTAAGGCCTTATCTGCGTTATCTTTCAGTTCCTAGCTGTACCACAGGATATGTGGCACACGTAGAGGCTTATGAAAAAATGTTGCACTCAGAGAGAGGTCCTACTGAACTAGGTTCAGTTTTACCTGACGCTCAGCAAGCCAAAATGCTGAAACGCAGAGGTTCGTAGCAAAGAGAGGTTTTTTTTGCAAGGAGACCAACGGTAGAGACCACAGAACAAACCTCAAACCCACCCCCCCGGAAGACAAGAGGTTGGTGGGAGGGTTGTATTTATAGGACGAGGAACAAAGCAGCAGGGCGGGCTGAGGCGTGGGGGACATGCGGGGCGTGGGGAAAGGTGATTGGAAAAAGGTGCAGGAATCCTCCTTCTGCGCAGGCGTAACGAGGCTACAGGCCTCTGCACGGGCAATGCCCGGGGCTTAGCACGATCTGAGGGTGGAGCTTTTAGCCCTCTGATGTCAAAAGGTCACGGAGTGGACACAGGCGCATGCCCAGTTGGAGGGTCAGTGCTCCTATTCAGTCTTAACCAGCTCAGCTACAACCAGACACAGCTGATTCCAAGTTTCTGGAAAACAACTCAGGCAAACATCTTATTGTTTAGGCTCCGTGCAGCTTGGAGGACATGCAAGTCTTAAAACGACCTTGATTAGTGGAGGCAGGTGAAATGGATCAGAGTAATCACTACCCACAGTTTCAGAGGCAGAAGGTGTGCAGACATCATTACCATTTCACAGATAAGGAAACAGAGGCTTGGTGGGATGTGTGACTAGGCCAGGGTTAGTCTGGGGTGCACTGGGGATTTGAACACTGGTTGCCTGACTTTACCTCGAGCGAAGAACCTAAGGGTGTACTGGAGGCATCGCCAGCTTTTCTTCACCAGACCATTCTGCTCCGGGGTCTAGGAAAAGGCCTCCTGATTAAAAATATTCAGCAAGGAAATGTATTGGCTTAAAAACGAAATAGACTCGGGGTTTATCTAGATATTCTGAACTCCTAATGGAATAAAAGAAAAACCAAATTGCCAGTCTCTTTTCTTTGCTTCTTCCTGTGTGTCAGAATCCTGTTCCTTTTTTATTGGAGTACAGTTGATTTACAATGTTGTGTTAGTTTCAGGTGTACAGCAAAGTGAATCAGTTCTGCATATACATGTATCCACTCATTTTTAGATCAGAACCCTGTTCTTCATCCAAAGTTGGAGTGGATGCTCTGGGTACCTGCCCCCCTCCGCACTCATCTCTGCACACAGAAAGATCCTGACTAGGAGCGTCTGCAGTCTCTGCCTGACGGTTTTTTCCTGGCTGTAGGAGCACGCTTGGCCCTGAGCAAACCAACAGCACCGTCAAGCTAATGCTCTCAGGAGCGGTTCTCAATCAGTGCCGGACAGGGAGCCTGTGGGTGAACACTCCAGCTTCCTCACTGCGCAGCTGGGATGACCAAGGCACATGTGACAGTGTCCTATGGTTCCCCAGCAGCTCTGAGCTCCACTGTCCACAGTGAGATCTGCTTGATAACACCCCTCCCTGGCTGCCTCCCGTTCCCTGTCTCACTTCCCCGACTCCCGCACCCACATTCGTGGGACTACTTCCCACCTCAACTACTTGCACTCAAATCTGTCGCAGGGTCTGCTTCTGGGGAACACAAATCAAGATGAAACTCTAGCTCAAGTCTCACCATGTTTCATCAACATTTTATCTAAATTCCCTTTTGAATCTGAAGGGGAGGTGTGTTGCCAGGGCTGCTCCAGGTCTTGGCTCAAAACCCACCAAACCCCACCTTTAGCAGGAGTTAACATAAATCTTTAAGTTAAAGGGTCCAGAGATAAGAAAGGAAGCTACAAACAAAAAACCCAGATGGAACCAGCTGGGGCCAAGATGGCAACGACTCTCCAACAGAGTCTCATTATGCTGATTCTACTGTATTAGCATGTTAAATGACACACCTACCGGTGGCCCTGACCGGACATTAAGGACCAAAAGAGGATAAAAAGGGGGTGGCACCCCACTCCCTAGAAAAAAGCCCTGGCCCTTCTCCAGTAGACTAATGCACATGCCTCCCCGTCATTAGCCTCACTCCTCCTCCCTTTGTTTTTACTCTTTAAAATTAAATCCCTCTCCCCACGTGGTGAGAAGGTGATCTGTGAACTTAGTTCTCACTTCTCCATTCTTTGGCCACTGAATAAAGCTTGTGCTGTGTTGATCTCAGCTCCGGTTTCATTATCTCAGCTCCGGTTTCAAAACCCTCAGGCAGAGACTGCAGACCCTCCTAGTCAGGATCTTTCCGTGTATAGAGATGAGTGCGGAGGGGGGCAGGTACCAAAAGCATCCACTCCAACTTTGGATGAAGAACAGGGTTCTGATCTAAAAAAGAGTGGATACATGTATATGTAGAACTGAATCACTTTGCTGTACGCCTGAAACTAACACAACATTGTAAATCAACTGTACTCCAGTAAAAAAGGAACAGGATTCTGACACACAGGAAGAAGCAAAGAAAAGAGACTGGCAATTTGGTTTTTCTTTTATTCCATTAGGAGTTCAGAATATCTAGATAAACGCCGAGTCTATTTCGTTTTTAAGCCAATACATTTCCTTGCTGAATATTTTTAATCAGGAGGCCTTTTCCTAGACCCCAGAGCAGAATGGTCTGGTGAAGAAAAGCTGGCGATGCCTCCAGTACACCCTTAGGTTCTTCGCTCGAGGTAAAGTCAGGCAACCAGTGTTCCCCAGACTAACCCTGGCCTAGTCACACATCCCACCAAGCCTCTGTTTCCTTATCTGTGAAATGGTAATGATGTCTGCACACCTTCTGCCTCTGAAACTGTGGGTAATGATTACTCTGATCCATTTCACCTGCCTCCACTAATCAAGGTCGTTTTAAGACTTGCATGTCCTCCAAAGGGAACCCAAAGGGAAAAAAGAACCCTCCCCTGCCGAGGCAGAGAGCCTCGGCCAGGCTGGGCCCGAACTGGGTCCATTCTTATTTCCATTTACACATAAAGAAGATGAAGCGCTGACACATTAAGTAACTTGCCCGAGATTTCCCCAGGATTCAATTCCGGGGCTGGCTGCAGACTCTGTGTTCTAAACCACTGACATATCATCTGGCCTAAATCATGATGTGACTTTGGACATATTACCCTAAGTTTCCTGGCTTATAAAGTGGAGTTTATGCTATCAACTTCATAGGGTTTCTTTCAAGCCAATGTTTAGAAAATTTTTTAGCATCACACTTGATATGTAGTAGCAATGCAGTCAATAGACTGTATTTTTATTGTTGCAAAATAAACACAATAAATACAACTTCTCATGAATATTGTAAGTTCCATGGCACTCTAACCTTTTTGTTTATGTTGCCAGAACCTTGCAAGGTCATCCAAATATGTTATCTAGAGGTTGGATGATTGCACTTTATGGATGGACTGTCAATGATCACCCCACTTACAATGAAGGGACTCCTGCAGCTGTATTTAATTTTCGGAAAGAAAAGAAGCACCTAACTCACTTGGAAACTTGCTTATAGTCCGTCCTTTTTCTCACTTTTCCTGAGCCAGCACAGTGTGGCCAATTTAGAGGGTCTCCTGAATTGGGATTCATATATAAAAACATTGTTCTGAGAAACCTTGGTGATGTCTCTCAGTGTTCTCCATAAACATCCCTCTTTGCAGTAGACAGTTTCAACGTCCTGGACAATGGGAATTTGTTGTCTTTTGGAGGGGGTTGTCCCTAAATCTAGTTGCCGTATTTGTTGACGTAAAGTTGTTTATAATACTCCCTAATTCTGGGTTAGGCTGGGTGGGTCTAAGCTGCAAGTCTGCTGGTCAGTCAGGTAATTCTTCATTATGTGTCTGTCATCATATTAGGACCAGTGGGCCGGCTGGGGCACTTTCCTTGCCTGGGTAATGCAGACACACAAGAAAGTAAGCAGAAGTCTGCTGTGCCTCTTCACGTCTGGGGTTGGAATTGGCACATTGCCTCTTCCACCTTCATGCCATTGGGCAAAGCAAGTCATATGGCCAAAGTCAAGGTGTAGGGAAATATACTCAGCTCACACCGAGGCCACAGAAAAACTGTACATGCAGGGAATCTGGCATTCTTTTTGCTTCATTTATTATGAAGTTCTGGTGTTAATATATTTATGATTATTATGTCTTCCTGATGAATTGAATAAATCAAATTCCTTTGATCATTATGAAGCATACCTCTTTGTCTTTGGTAATATTCTTTATCTTTTTTTTTTTTAATATTCTTTATCTTGAAGTCTTTTTCATCTTTTATTAATATGGCTACTCTAGACTTTTTATGCTATTGTTAGCATTGAATATATTTTCCCATCTATTTTAACCTATTTGTGTCTTTATATTTAAAGCGCATCTCTTGCAGGCAGCATATAGTTGGATCTTAGGACCAATCAGAGAAAGCCAAATATGCTCCCCTAACAAATCACACAGGACGCCCCGCTCCTAGACAGCCCTTCTCCAGCTTCCCCGTGCCAACAGCCTCCTATCTGGTCACGCCTGAAGCCTCTCTTTTTTCTACTACAAAGCTTTTTCATTCCTCTGCCTGCCTTTCAGTCTCTGCCACATGCAAGTGATGGTGGCCAACTCCCTTGTGTAGCAAGCTCTGAATACATAGTCTTTGCCTGCTCTCAGTTGGGTGGTTTTTGGTGATTTCCACAATATTATTATCCATACTTTTTTCCTATGGATATTTGTTCATCATGTATATTTTATCATATGAACATGCTATATACTTTTGAGAATGTGTCAAGAAATATCTTCAAAAAGATGATTTTTAAATGGCTGCATAATAGTCCATCTTGTCGACCTATCCTCAGTTAAACATTGCTCTGCTGTTTGGCCCTTTAGCCTCTCTTTACTTATCTGTAAAATGGGAACACTAATAGCAATCCTATATGATAGCTGTGAGAATGAAATAAAATCTAATCTGTGTAGCTTCTAGCAGAATTTCAGTCACATGATAGACACCCCATAAATGTGAATCTCGCTGTCAGTCAAACAGGAGGCTTCATGGGAAGGCTCCATCCCTCTCACTCTCCCACCCCTCCTTCCCATACTCTGGGTGCCTTTGCAGGACCCCAGTCTTCCCCACTGGGGTCAAAATAATTCCATTGCCTAGGAAAACAGTCTGCGAGTCAGAGATCAGCTTACTTAGCTTCTCCCATAGCTAGGAGCTACTTAGAGAACTTGGTGATGAGTAAATAAAAACCCCAGTAGGGTCTCTTCCTGTTGACATGGCAACCTGACTACCAGCTGTCAGGCAGTGTTGTCAGGCCATGCATATAGGGGACTTTACCACCCGTACCTGATTAACAATTCTCAGCTGGGGGAGGGGAGTGGCGGATGTATAAAAGCCCTTGTCCTAGGGCCTCCTTTCCCACCCCGCCCCCCGCCAAGCTAAAGAAGCCCCCCCTTTGAAGCTTAATTTAGGGTGCACTTCTTATTGTCCTCCCCCGCCCCCAGCAGCTGCTTAACCCAAGACTGCAAATAATATCTGCTTGAAGACCTTTTGTCTTCGAGTTTCCACCTGGCTGGCTTTCAAAGCTTTCCCAGCCCATGCTTCAGCCCATCCTTTGCGGGCACATTCTGCAAGTAGAACTACAGGGAGACACAATAGGCAAGAAACAGCCAGTTGTCAAAAACACAAGTGATTGGAAGACAGAAATCACTTCCTTAAGGAGCAAGTTACTGCTCTGGAGTCAGAGACAAGTAGTCTGGATCTCAGTTACCCTGAACACGCTGCACAATGGGGCCGAAGATGTCTGATGCAACTGATTCACCCTCTCTTTTATCCCTTCAACTTCAGACAAATGGTCTGATTTCTTTCCTGAAGGGTCAGACAGTTGTCTCAGGGTGGCTTTGTATGGTGGCACAGGTTGTGCACTGCACAAAGCTGCCTGACAAAGGGAGCCCAATAGGGAGATCCAGTCTGTGCATCACTCACCACTCTGGCATGTGGTCCCAGAGTGGGGAACTTTCCTAATTAAGTCAAGGGCCTGAACAGCCTCACAGGGGCTCCGCTGAGGCTGTATTACTTTACCAAACCCTATCATGGAGGAAAATGGGTTTGGGGGTGTGGGTGAGGGAGAAGAGGAGAGCTTTTTTGCCTGGACCTCACATTTCCAAAGGGCGTCAAGTTTAGACTTTTCTCATGAAGTCCAACTGAGTGTCTAAATACAGCACAGGGTTGGACCAATAGGATTGAACAAGTAAGCTAGCCCACAATTTTTATAATGTGGTTTTGGGATGTTTCCATTTTCTAGTACAAGAGGGATCTCTAGGTGTGAAAGAGGTTTGAGCCACTCTGGGAGGCCTTGCTCGGCTTCCTAGGCCTAGATGACCCAGCCTGGGTTTCGTCCTGCAACATGGGTAGGGGTGTGGTTAGGTGTTGATTCACTCACATTGCATTAGAGAGAACCTTCCCCTGTCTACTCTTTCCACTCTTTCTTTGAGCCTTGGAACCAACACTACTGTTAAAGACAAGAGGCCCAAAATGGAGTTACTTGTGCTGAGTCCCCACTCACCAAATCAAGACTTAATTCAGTTTCAGCTCTCTCAGAAATGGAATCTTAAACCAGCCAATCAGGAATTGCCCGATCAGCTTCAGTTAGGTCATGTGCCTGATAGACACCTACCATCCCTAAGGGAAAGTAACCTTGCCATAACCCGTCTACTTTCTGCCTAGTATAACTTCCCTGTTCCCGCTCCCTTCTGCCTGTAAAATCTCTTGCCTTTCTCTCTACTAGATTGGCTGCTGCTTGACTTATGAATCACTGAATAAAGTCAGTGAGATCCTGAAAATTTACTCAGTTGAATTTTGTTTTTTAACACTATCTACTTTGCTGTGTTTAGGAAAATCTGTTGAATGGATAATTTGGGCTTTTTCCCCAAGCATTTTCCCTTGGTCTCCTTTCACAGGCCTTTTTGCATTGTCTGCCCTGGGGTGGGGGACAGTGTGGACACAAAGCCAAGAACAGGAGTTGTGGGCGGAGGCACCTGTCTTCCTGAAGAGCATCCCAGCCTCATAAAGACAAAGACTTGGTTTTCTGCACTCTGGAAACGTCATTGCCTGGCATTTAATAGGTCGGGTGATCAACTGTCCTAGTTGGCCCGGAATTTTCCATGTTGTAGTTCTGAAAATGCCACATCCTGAGAACCTGCTCAATTCCAGGCAATCTGGGATGGTTGGTCACCCTACAAAGCTTTGCTAAACAAATGAATGAAGCAATAAATGGCTTTTGTTTTCCAAAAGTCCACACTCACTGAAGAGATTAAGTTTCTTTGAGGACAAGAGGCCGGAGCAGGGATTGGCCAGTTACTTGTCGTGTGCCAAAGCTGGCCCGCTGTCTGTTTTTTTTCAGTGTCCTGAACACTAAGAATGGTTTCTCAAAATCCAGTTCTAAAAAATCAAATGAAGAATAAAATTTTGTGACATATGAACATTTTGTGAAAATGAAATTTGAGAGTCCATAAGTAAAGGGTCATGGGGATGAAGGCCTCTTCATCCATTTATGCCTTGTCTAGGGCTGCTTTAGCGCTACAACAGAGCTGAGTGGTTGTGACCGAGATGGCATGGCCTGTGAAACCTAAAGTATTTACTATCTGGCCCTTTGCAGAAAATGTTTGCAGAGCCCTGGGATAGAAGAAGCTGTCTGGACTCAAGAAGAGACCAGAGTCAGAGGGTGAGAAATGTCAGGAGGCTTACATTGCAGAGTGGCAGTACCTCCCAGGGCAGCCAGACATCAATGGGGTGGCCGGACTGAAGAAACCCAGGGTCTCCGCTTTCATAGGAGTTGTGTTCCCACAGAAGCTGAGCGCTTCCGAGAGTGGGAGGGACCGCTGCCAGCATGGCCCATGAGGAGGCTGGTGAGGGCCATGGGGATGGGAAGTTTGGTGCCCTTTCTCTATCTCCTGGGTACCACGAAAATCTCCTGGATTCTAAGGTGACTCCCAGAGAGGTAAATGCTCAATGGTGACGGAGATGGACGTTCTACCCAGCCTGGAGGGGGTCAGGCTTGGAAACTGATTTAAACTGAGTTTGATTAAAACAAAGAAATAGCAGTGTCTTACATCTGAGCATGGGGCTAAGACTGGCACGTTCTAGGGAGGATTCTGCTGTAGGAGTTGAAGTGTTGGAGTCTGTACTGCAGAATCTGAGTGCCTACGTTACCTAAGAAGTGCACCAAGCCAAGAAGGCAGCAAGGATGAGAAGCAGGAGTGAGCCAGGAGAGAGAGGAACACGTTCAACGTCCATAGCCTTTTCTGGCCTCCGTCTCCCAGGACCAGCGCAAACCCAGCAGGTAGTTGTTGCTAAAAAAATGCTTAATGAGTCATTATGTTTTCTGTCTCCTTTCTAGCCCTTCAGAATCTGCTAGACTCTGATATGGATCATTTCTACCTTAGTGTAAATTTAAGTAAATTGCTACCCCTCCTAGATATTTGTGGTTAAGCCTGACCTATGATGGTGGAATAAAAGCCAATTCTCCACCTAAAGGGATTCAAACATGAGCAAATTAGTTGGGGGAGCAGGTGACCTAGAGACCCTTCCAAGGCTCTTGAAATCAGAACCCCAGGCATTATACAGACAGCTACTGTGCACTCATTAGGTGTCAGGTTCTAATATAAGCACTTTAAATGAATTGTCTGGAGTCCTCACAGAATTACTGCAAGGTAAGTATTCTTCCTGGACAGATGAAAATGAAGTTCAGAGAGGTCAAGAAACAAGCTCAAAGTCACACAGCTACTGTTTAACATTCTCAGGCTTCTAAGGCCCTAGTGAGAGAAGGGATTTAACTACTTAGAAGGAAATGTTTGACCACCATTTCCCAGAAGAGTAACAGGTTGCCAGGACTAGTTGCCTAGCCTTTTCTTGTATACATTGAATTTCTGAACAGAAGGAGTTACAGAGCCGTGACAGACTCAGTGCTGGAGGAAACATATTAAGCTTTTCTCCCAGTTGTTTTCCCACTTACTTGCAGCTGATTTGTTCATCAATCATCTCGGAAGAAACACAGATAAACCTCTGCTTCATTAACTTCATCTGAAGCCTGGGGAAGTTTAGCCAGAGAACTGCATTATATTGAATAATCAGCTTTCTACCTTAGCATTTCCCTATGTGTCAGAAAGTACTTGCATTAGATTCCTACGTCTGGCCCCCTTACACGAAAGCCTGTCTCACGTGGAGTCCAGTTTGGTGATATTCCCAGCAACGTAATGAGGTGCGAATGGAGGATTAATTCCTACCCCTGTTACTAGACCTATTACAGAACAGACTTCTAGATCCAATGATAAATTATAATGCAATATAACATATTCCAGAATCTCACAACACCTTAAGGACTTGAAGAGATAATTTACCTGGGAGTTATTTACATTTATTGCTTCTTGTTTTCATAATGCCAAATACCTCCTATTTGTTATTTAAGGAATTTTTTTTTTTTAACTGAATCCTTGAGCCCAATTTCCCTGTGTTATCAGCTTATGGAAATAAGGAACTTGTTTTCTGCTGGGGGGACAGAGGGTTCTCCCAATGAGGGTGCATCTCAAAAGGAAGTTTGTAAGGGGCATACTTTTTTGCTTTCAGAGTATTTCGGCATTCGTGGAATGCTGAAGACCCAGGCTTTTAAAAAAAATTATACGTTTTTTTCTGAGTATAACATGCAAAACAACCAAAAGAAGTCATTGTAGACAATTTGAAAAAAATTAAAATGCATACGATGACACCATTCAGTTATAACAACTATAAACATAGGATTTGGCATATTTATATGTGCAGTATTTTTTAGGTGCCCAGCACTATGCTAAGTGTTTGCATGGATCAACTTATTTAACCCTTTCAGTCACTTCAGGACATGAGTAATATTACTACCCACACTTTATAGATGAGAGACGGGGCACAGAGAGGTTAAGTAATTTGCAGGAGGCCACCCAGAGGGAGTAAGAGGTAGATGTGGGATTTAGATCCACCCAGGCAGTCTGAAGCCAGACCTCAGACTCTTCAACAACATCCAGGGTTACATCAATATTTCCATGCAACTGTTCAATAGACATTATATCAATGGTCATATATATATGTTAATGTAGTTACTTACACTGTATATATAGCTTAGTATTCCTCCTTTTCTTCTACTTAACTTTTGTCATAGCATTTCCTCTTGTCATTAAATTGTTAAACAAACCACCCCCCCTTTTTTTTTAAGTTGTGGCAGGGTCAATTGGTTACATTTGTAGAAAATGTATATTTGTACATTTGTAGAAAACAAAATACTGATGTCTCATTTCATGTCATGTTCCAAAATAAATTCCAGAGGGATTAAAGATGTTTCAAAACTCTAAAAAGAAAACTAAGAAAACATAAGTGAATCAGGCTCACCAGAGCTCAAATAGAATCCAGCCGGAAGCTCTGTGACCTGGGAAAGTGACTTAACATCTCTGAGCCTCTGCTTCTTAATCTGTACAAACGGAAATGATATCTAAATTAGAGGGATGTTTTTAACGGATTAAATAGAGAGCTTAGCACCGTGCCTGGCATATAACATGCTTCCAGTAAATGCTAGATATTGTTGTGATATGTAGGGAAAGAAAAAAATTTGTCCAAAATTTCGGGGGATAAACAGCCCCTCCCCTGCCCCAAAGATTGACTCTTAATAACCCAGTCTATCTAAATAACCAGACCCCCCCGAACCTCCACTCTATCGTGATAAGAGAGGTTTGCGCTAATTGGCAGTTAAGGAGGAATTGCTCTTATTCTTTTCCGTGGCTCAGAGTGAGTTAAGCCAGCTTCAGATTAAGTTCAGAAAGGCGAATGTTGTCTTCCTTCCTCTCAGCTTCTTTTCTTTATCATAGAATCACAAATGAGAGGTTTGGAGTATGAGTCTGCATATTTAGAAGAGGCATAAATGCGATTTCCATAACCAGGCTCCAATCTCCAAGGAAAAAAAGCTGGCATAATTGCTAAGCAGAAACGGTGGGTGAATTCTATTTCCAAGCTTCAGGTTCCATTTAGCCCAACCCACTCACCCAAATGAAGCCAGAGTTGTTTGCAATTCAATATCAGGTCGTTGACACTTAAACATTTTTAATTTGTTTGACATCGTGGATGGTAAATCTGTCTGTAAACCCAGCTTTATGCTCTGCGTGTTTAGGTCTGGATGATAAAGTTAGACAGTGGCATTTCATCAGAAAGTGTGAAACAATATGTGGGCGATTAATGAAGCAGTTGGCACTTCCAAGAGATTCTAGAGCAACTATTTCAGCAACAGAAGCACTGTGTCCTAGGGTTAAAAATTACCTTTCAGAAATACACAGTTTGAACAACAGACTGGTCACCAATCTGTTGATAGCCTGACAGAGTACTTGAAGAAGTAGGAAAGTCATTGTTAAGAACACAGTAATGTGACAACAGTCTAAAATTTGTTGAATATTATTAGTGTGACAAGATATATAAGAAACAACCGCAAGCAAATTGGGATAGGTTTTGTTGAAAGCTGTTATTAGCGCAAACATTAATTTGGTTGAGAATACATATATATAGGAAGAGAAAATGCGGGGGAGTATAAATACACACACACGTGTATACACACCACACACACGCATATACATATGCAATATATAAATATATAAATATGTAGAATGTATAAAAATATATCCCCCTACCCCCATGTTTTAGTTTTTAGTTTTAAATTGGCATCCTTGGTTAACTAACTCATTTGGGAAGTCGTGTGGGCCGTTTAGGAATTTTGTGGTCTTATTTTTCCCAGGTTCACATTTCTGTACGATCTTCACTCTTACTGAGGTTATTGGTTTCCTATTTGGGAACAATGCAAGTCCTCCCTGTCACCTTTCCCTAAAGAGGTGTATCCCTTAATTATTATGCACTTTGTAGAATTATAAAATGGCACTTGTTGCTTCAACAGTTACAGACACCAAGTGCAATGGAAGACTATTAGAAAAACAGTTGGGTGAATACAAAGACAAAAACACTACAAACATCCCCAGAGCAAATATCTAGTTTGTGCATCTGCGGCAGACTCTGTGAGCTGTCTTCCAGCATTCATTCATCCCTTGTACTTCAGTAATAGAACCCCCCTGATTTTTTTTCACTTCTTTTTAATTTCTATTTTTGCTCTTATGATTACAGGCAGACCTCATTTTATTTCTCTTTGCTTTATTGCACTTTGCATTTTTAAAAATTTAAGTAAAGTTGACTTACAATGTTGTGTTAGTTTCAGGTGTACAGCAATGTGATTCAGATATATATATATATATATTTTTTCAGATTCTTTTCCATTATAGGTTATTACAAGGTATTGAATATAGTTCCCTGTGCTATACAGTAGGACCTTGTTGTTTATCTATTTTATATATAGTAGTTTATATCTGCTAATCCCAAACTCCTAGTTTATCCCTCCCTGCCCCCTTTCCCCTTTGGTAACCATAAGTTTGTTTTCTATGTCTGTGAGTCTGTTTTGTAAATATGCTCATTTGTATCATTTTTTTTTTAGATTCCACATATAAGTGATATCATATGATATTTGTCTTTCTCTGACTTACTTCACTCAGTATGACAATCTCTAAGTCCATCTATTTCGCTGCAAATGGCATTATTTCATTGTTTTTTTATGGCTGAGTAATATTCCATTGTGTATACATACCACATCTTCTTTATCAATTCAGTGGTTGATGGACATTTAGGTTGCTTCCATGTCTTGGCTATCATAAATAGTGCTGCAATGAACATTGGGGTGCATGGATATTTTCGAATTAGAGTTTTCTACAGATATATATCCAGGAGTGGGATTGCTAGATCATATGGTAGCTCTGTTTTTAGTTTTTTAAGGAATCTCCATACTTTGTTCCTTAGTGGCGGCACCAATTTACATTCCTACCAACAGTGTAGGAGGAGAACCTCCTGATTTTTAGTTGGGCTCATGGCTTCCTGGAAGAAGGATTGCCTTTTTCCATCCTCCTTTTCAATTCAGTGTGGCCGTGTGATAAATCTGTCCAAATGGACAGTAGGTGTGGCTCCTGGGATGTGTTCTTCAAAGCTGGGCACGTCTTCCTCCTTCCTGCTGGCTGGAATTAGACATTTGAGCTTAAACCATCACATCCTAACTTGGACCATGAGAAGAAAACAGCTGGGGCAGATGGCAGATCAACTCCCTGATGACTGGGCGGTGTCATGCTAGCCCTGCACTTCTCAACAGTGTGCTTCTCTAGAAAAAAAGAGAAATAAATATCTATCTTGCTTAAGCCATCTTTATTTTGGGGTTTCTCTCTCTTGCAGTTGAACTTACTCCTAACTGATATACTCTTCTTCCTGCCCTCCTCCTTTCCCTCCTTTCCCTTTAATTGAACTGGTCCAAGATTTTGGACTAGTTCGGAATTTCTTAATTTCTGCACTATTGACATTTTGGGTTAGATGATTCTTTGTTGTGTGTCCCGTGCATTGTAAGATGTTTAGAAGCATCCCTGGACTCTACCACTAAATTCCAGTAGCTTCTGCTACCAAAAATGTCTCTGGACATTGCCGCATGTCCCCTGATGGGGATGGGGTGGAGAATCGCCCCCAACTGAGAACCATTGGATTAATTCAAGCAGAGAGTTCTTCTCCTTGAATTTAGGAAAGCTGGTAAAAGCTGAGAGTCTGGTTCCTTGACCTGTACCTCTGAGAAGTTTTGGGAACTCATAAAAGCATGCAGTGAGATGGCTAGAGATACATCGGGTACCCTAGAAAAGACAGTCTTGCTGTGAACATGTTAAGTCACTGGGCCTCCACTTCTTCCCTTATAATCTGACAGGATTGCTAAAATCTTCAAGTCTCTCAGTCAATGAATATGACATTTTTTTTTGACCGCAGCAAACTTCAAGACCATTGCTTTGGATAAGTAATGTACAGAAAATAAAAGATTAGGCAAAAGGTGTTACTCTTCCCTGATCCAATCAATTTTTGGATATTTTTCCTTCCTTATCACGAAGTAAACTCCTTGAAGGCAGGACTATGTCTTATTCATGTCTGTAGCACTAGTGCCAGACACTAGGACGTATGCGGTGAATGTTTATGGAATGATTGAATGAATGAATAAAAGAGTGAGTCAGTGAGCTGTCTGTCATTCCTCCTACCACATTGTAGGTCTTTGGTATGTTTCTCAGACTCTTTTAAATGTTTTCAGCTTTTTATTTGGAAATGATTTTAATCTTATAGAAAAAGTTTCAGGAACAGCACAAAGAACTCTTACGCACCCTACACCCAGATTCACCAGCTCTTCACATTTCGTTGCAATTGCTTCATTATTTGCTCTATGATTTTTTTCTGAACCATTTGAGAATAAGTTGTATATACCAAGCCCCCTTGTCCATAAATACTTCTGTGTATATTTCCTAAAAAGAATATTCTCTTCCAAAAACCCCAGTAAAGTTAAAGTGTTGAGGAATTTGACAAACTTTTCTTTAACCCATCATCTATTTTCCATTTTTGTCAGTTGACTTATTAATGCCTTTTAAATTAGTTTTCCCTGGTACAGGATCCAGTTTAAGACCAGGTTTAAACATTTAGTTGTTCTGCAAAATGCCATAAAGATTTTAGGATAAAAACAATAGCACTATCAACCAGGTCACTGCCTAGGTGAAGCTTCCAAATGGTACCCTCCTCCCTCTTCTGTTCTCCTTCCCTATTGACTGCACTTTTGAGGACAGGCAGAAATAGCCTTTTTGGCTCCCATCAGACCTTTAATCTTGGGGACCTCAGACAGGAGTTTTGCAGGGAGGTTGGGAGTTAACACACTGCAAACATGAAAACGTGAGGTCTAAAAGTTAAATGAAAGGGAGGTGTTATTCCCCCTCCTCAGCTGAAGTGGGGTGTGGAGCCTTCTTAGTACAGCTGTGCAGAGATGACCTTCCAGCAGGTGACAGCTTCTCAGCCACTATGAGCTTTGGGTCACTCCCTCTACTGGAATTCGTCAGAGCAGAGCACAAAACCTAATCATAGACCCTTATGGTTGAAGTGGTAGGACTTCCAGTACAAGGTTGAATAGAAGTGGTAGGAGTGGGCATCCTTGCCTTGTTCTTTTTTTTTTTTTGAATTTTTTTAAACATCTTTATTGGAGTATAATTGCTTTACATTGCTGTGTTAGTTTCTGCTTTATAACAAAGTGAATCAGCTATACATATACATATATCCCCATATCCCCTCCCTCTTGAGCCTCCCTCCCACCCTCCCTATCCCACCCCCCCAGGTGGTCACAAAACACTGAGTTGATCTCCCTGTGCTATGCGGCTGCTTCCCACTAGCTATCTACTTTACATTTGGTAGTGTATATATGTCCATGCCACTCTCTCACTTTGTCCCAGCTTACCCTTCCCCCTCCCCATGTCCTCAAGTCCATTCTCTAAGTCTGCATCTTTATTCCTGTCCTGCCACTAGGTTCTTCAGAACCATTTTTTTTTTTTTTTAGATTTCATATATATGTGTTAGCATATGGTATTTGTTTTTCTCTTTCTGACTTACTTCACTCTGTATGACAGACTCTAGGGCCATCCACCTCACTACAAATAACTCAATTTCATTTCTTTTTATGACTAATATTCCATTGTATATATGTGCCACATCTTCTTTATCCATTCATCTGTCATTGGACACTTAGGTTGCTTCCATGTCCTGGGTATTGTAAATAGTGCTGCAATGAACATTGTGGTACATGACTCTTTTTGAATTATGGTTTTCTCAGGGTATATGCCCAGTAGTGGGATTGTTGGGTCGTATGGCAGTTCTATTTTCAGTTTTTTAAGGAACCTCCATACTGTTCTCCATAGTGGCTGTATCAATTTACATGCCCACCAACAGTGCAGGAGGGTTCCCTTTTCTCCACACCCTCTCCAGCATTTACTGTTTGTAGATTTTTTGATGATGGCCATTCTGACCAGTGTGAGGTGATACCTCATTGTAGTTTTGATTTGCATTTCTCTAATGATTAGTGATGTTGAGCATCCTTTCATGTGTTTGTTGGCAATCTGTATATCTTCTTTGGAGAAATGTCTGTTTAGGTCTTCTGCCCATTTTGGGATTGGGTTTTTTGTTTTTCTGATATTAGGCTGCATGAGCTGGTTGTATATTTTGGAGATTAATCCTTTGTCAGTTGCTTCCTCCTCGCTGGCTCACTTCACCGAGAGGTAAGGGGGGAGGCTGGCTTCATGGACTGCTGCCCTCCAGCCAGACTGGAGTTGGGGGCTCGCACAAAGTCGGCATGAATCCATCTCCACATCTCTGAGCTCTGGGTCCTTCCGTGGTGCTTTCATTCTCAGGCGGCTCTCTCCAGCTTACATTCCAATGGCTTAGAAACCCTGGCTGAAAAAGAAGTCCTTTTTTCCTTTAAAAAATTTATTTTATTTTATTTTATTTTTATTTATTTATTTTTGGCTGCATTGGGTCTTCGTTGCTGCCCACGACTTTCTCTAGTTGCGGCAAGTGGGGGCTACTCTTTGTTGCGGTGCACAGGCTTCTCATTGTGGTGGCTTCTCTTGTTGCAGAGCAGGGGCTCTAGGTGCGCGGGCTTCAGTAGTTGCAGCATGTGGGCTCAGTAGTTGTGGTGCATGGGCTTAGCTACTCTGCGGCCTGTGGGATCTTCCCGGACCAGGGCTCGAACCCGTGTCCCCTGCATTGGCAGGTGGATTCTTAACCACTGTGCCACCAGGGAAGTCCAGGAGAAGTCCTTTCACTAATGAGTAACGACACTAACATTTTCAACACTAACTCTTTGAATTGGATGCATGCCCATCCCTGAACTGGTCCTTGTGACTGTGGGCCCACCTAAGGTTCAGGGAGGATGGTAAGCTCTGTGGGTGCCTCTGATGGCCCACCCCATTCATTTTCCAAGAGGAAACTGAGGTACGGTCGTGAGAAGGGGGAATGGACACTAGGTAAGCAAAGACAGCAGATGTATGCTCCCAAATGGTGGAAAGGTGGCCAGTGAAAGCCTCTAGAATGAAGGGGCCCCTGTTTAAAACCATGGAGTGTGTTTTATTTGAAGAACAACAAAAAAGATCAAGGGGGCAGCACGGACTAGAGGTGGTAGAGGCAAGGAGATGGGAATGATGCAGTAATACATTCAGAGAGTTTCAGTTTTCCAAATGCTGTCCCCTATGTTTTCTTCTTTGAGCCTCCCTTGGACCACCTGGGTGGGAGACTCAACTCCAGTTTTCTCACCTGTAAATGGTAGATAGTATGTCTGCTCCAGAAGTGGTACCAGCAGCTCCCACTGTCACTAGGTGCAGGGTGATACATCACCCCTTGTTGGTTTCTCTTACCCTGTCCACACTTCTGTAAATGGTTCCTTTGTTAATGTCTCCTCAACTAGCCTGCTTGGGTGTGTTAGCTGTGCCAGGCAGGGGCCTTGATTGGTACAACAGCATGTCTGGTTGGGAGTAGTGTGCAGTAGAGCTGGTCCCCCAAACCAGGTGTTTCTCTGGGCAAAGCCCTGTCTCATCTCCTCCCAACATATAGAAAGGGGTTGTCAAATAACAGTTACGTGAATCTTGCAGCATGTTGGCCAAAAGTCAGCAGGAGAAAGAAATGAATTGCAGGCTATTTGTCACTAACAGGCAAGCCAATCAAGCCCCTTCATGATTTGTAATGCAAAGTAGGCTTCAACAGGAAACATTTATTTTAGCTTCATCACTCCTTCCTCCTAATGATGTTTACTCTGCAAAACGCTTCTCATAATTTCCTTTTTTTTTTTTCTTGGCAACTGCATCCTCTTGTCAGTATCCTCTTTTATGCCAAGAGCCTCAGCGGTTCCAACCTTTTCAGAAGACATATGACTCTATTAATTACTCTCTGAAATGAGACTTCTGAAACTCACCTGTAGAATGAAAGAAGAACCTAAGAAATATCACAGGAGGATGAATGAATGATTCTATCCAAATAGATACTAGAAAGTCAAGGTCAAGACACTTTTCTAACAGCAACATTCAGAGGCCACTGATTCCATCCACCTTTCCTTCCTTTTGTCCATCCATCCATTATATATTTATCCGTTGCTAGGGAATTAGACTGGGCTCTAAAGAAACAATAGTGAGCAAGACAGACATGGTCTCTGCCCTCCCGGATCTTATGGTGCAAAGGGGCACTTGGAAAATTAAATAGCCACAGTGTAGTATGATCTGTTTTAAATAGGTACAAGACATTCATTATATGAGCACATTAACAAGGGGACCTCAGGCAGTCCAGAAGGGAGGGCCAGCACAAGCTTCCTGGGAGAAATAATGTTTAAGCTAAACCTGGAGATGAGAAGGAATTAGCCAGGCGAGAGAGGAAGCATGCACCAGGCAATAGGAACAGCATGAACAAAGGCTTCAAGGTGGGGGTCGGATACAGATGGCTTTCTACATCTCATTACATTTCCAATTGCACCTTGTCCAGCCGGTCTGCACTTGAATCTGGCTCTGACTACATCATCGCAGTAGGCTCCAAATCCTTCAGCTCTGTTCCAGTTTATCTTCAGTCCATATCCTTCTCACTTTTGTCAGAACACCTCCCCCCAAGTACATCTGGTCAGACATACTGTGGCTCCAAGTCCCAACTTCTTAGGCTACCGCTCGAGGCTGTTCGCGTTTTGTCTGTAACCAACCTTTGTAGTTGAAATCCTACTACGCTCTCAGCTCACTCCTCTCGTCCAGCTTTGAGCCTGGCTTCTGCGCCCTTGGTTGAGCTCTTCCTTTCACCTGCACTGTCCTCATCCTTTTCATAGCTGTGTGAGTCAGGCTTCCAGCACATTCCTGTTGGTACCCTCAAATGAGGCAGCTCAGAAGGATTAAAAAAGAGACTGCGTACTTACATAGATGTTGGCAGGGTTGAGGTGAACCAGCATGAGATGGGACGGTCCCCACAGCTACCCATGACCACCTCCAGACCAGAAGGGGCAAGAGATGGAGCAGCTACCGTAAACAGAAGGAGGGGCTCTATGGAGAAGTCTCACACTCCACCACCCTCCCATCACCTCGGAGGTCATTGGCCTAATCCAACAAGAAGCCAGAAGGCAAGGTTGCCTGTTAATGGCATCCACACAGGTCAGCTGTCCTGGACACAGAGCAGGGGAGAAACGAGTGCAGAGAAGACCCGGAGGGATAAACAGAGAATAAGCATAAGACCACCCCCCTTCCCAACTGCTTTCACCATTCATCTCAACCTTTTAAAATAACATCCATTAATTGAGACCCAACATGGATGCCAATTCATCCACGATTCCTCCCACCTATGCCCTTCACAGCCCTCCAGCTGGATGTACTTTTCCTCACCTCTGAATGTGCCAAGTGCTTTCTCAGGATCTCTGTCATAGCACTTCTCATTCTGAACCTCACTTCCCCATAACTTATATGCATGGGTCTTAGGTTGGGTTCCCCCAAAGCAGACTCGGACATGAGATTTTTGTGTCAAGGTGATCCATTAGGAAGTGCTCCAGGGAGAACCGGTAGGGAGGTGGGAAGAAGGATGGGAAGGGAACCAAGGTAGGGTGTGACTCAATGCTGCAGGGGAGGTTGGTCTGGGGGTCAGTGCACAGCTGGCTTCAGACTTGACCCCATCAGAGGCAAGGGGCCAGTTAGATGGATTCCCACACAAGTCAGTCACTGGTGAAGGACCTCGAGTTCTCTGAGCTCTCAGGCAAAGTGGCTCCAGCAGCCTGTGGTCAGACATTAACAAAGGGATGGAGGGTCTGGCTGTTGAATATGGTTGCTCACCGGGATCTGATGTGGACAAAAACAGTAAAGAAATCGAAAATGATGGGGTGAAGCGCTGATAGGTCTTTTATTACACACATCTTCCCTCCCTCCTTGGACAGTAACTTCTCTAGGGCGAGCAATGGAGTCTTCTTTGTAACAGCACATATATCTTCATAACATCAAGCACCAAGGCTGGCTTCATGGGTGTGACATATGTAATCACATAGTGCTTAGAAGGAGTCCATACTTGGTTTAATGCTCTGCTGTCACCACTGAAATTCTTAATAATTATTGAGAATTCTTAATAATCAATGCACAAATTAGGCATTTAAAATGTGTTTACTGAATGAAGGAATGAATGCCTGGCATTCATTAGGTGGTCAATAAATGCAGGTTAAGTGGGCGTATCAGGAGGGACTATTGTCCTAAGTCTTCAACTTCAAAAATAAAGAAGAGGGAGCAGGGTCCTGCCACCTCACCCCCTCCCCTGCTTCCCCCAGTCTTCACACCTTTCTAGGCCCCTGCTGAAGTGTGGGTAGGACTTGTTTATTTCAAACTGCTATTTATTTTTTTCTCTTCCCATGCCATGGAAAATTCCTGGCATCAGGCAGCCTCAGGACAACACTATTTTTATTTCCCCAGCAAAGTAATTAAATTTAGGCTCAGTTAGTTTTCCCTAGTAGAGAGGCTGTGGGCAAAATGGGATGAAGAGGCTGCTGCAGAGGGCTGGTTGGGATGGGTTCCAGAGAGACTAGGCACCATGATCTGAGACACATTTACCATGGAGCCACATGGGAAGGAGGTAGCGAAGGCTTTGTAAAATCACTCAGTCAGAACTTTCTGCTGAGCAGGACAACCACAAACATGTTTTAGAATCTTAGAGCTGGATGAGCTGTAGGAGTGATCTAGACCAGGGGTCAGAAAACTATAGGCCAAGGGCCAAATCTGGCCCCGCTGCCTGATTCTGTAAATAAAGTTTCACTGGACCGTAGCCATGGCCATTCATTTGCATGTCGTCTATGGCTGCTTTCATGATACAACAGAGTGAAGATGCTGTAACAGAGACCATATGGCCTGCAAGCCCAAACATATTTATTGTCTGGCCCTTTATAGACAAAATGTGTTGACCACTGACCTAGACAAGGAACGCTCTCAATGTGTTATGTGGAAACTACTAGTCTTTCAGGATGCTCTATACAAAAGTATGATGTGGTCAAATATATCTGGAAAATGCACAAACCTTGTCTCCCCTCCTGAAACTTCACAGACCCCATCACCCTACTGCAGCAGCCTCTGTCCATGCTGTGTCCACATGCACTGCACACTCTGATTACTGTACGCACCTGTGGCTCTTGCCCTAGGTTCTTGTTCTGTTATTTGTTGTCTTTTCCTCCTGACCCAGGGCGCAGGGCAAGCTGGAAGCCCTGGAGAGTCAATGACCTTGAAAGCAGACATCAATCAACGATAGACAGTATAAGGGAGAGAATTCCTCAGCTTCCTTGCCTGTTGGTTGGGAAAACTCTGAGGCATGATCTACACTGTCTCCTAGAGCTCACCTGAGGGACCAAGACCCCACTGTCCACAGGGATCAACCTGCTTGTTAATGCACCTTTACTGATTGTCCTCACTCCCCCTAGTGGAGTTCTTTGAAATCACCTCCCAAACAAACTAATTCTATTCTGATTCTTAGTGTGCTTCTGGTGGAATGCAAACTAAGATACCTACCAATTAAAGGCTCTGAGAAGTCCTGTAGTAAACATATACATATCTTCTTAATTTGGTCCTCAAGGCTTTTTTTTTTTTTTAAATCTGGCTTCTATCCAACTTCCCGGCCTAATTTTCCTCAAATCTCCCCCACTCATCTCAAGCTTTTTTTTTTTCCTATTTTTCTTCTTTTTATTTCATTTATTTATTGAGCCTATTCTGCTTAAATACATATATACTTTGACAGCAGGAATTTTGTTGATCTTCAATACCTATAATAATGCCTGGCACATAATAGATATTCAATAATATATTTTGAAAGAATAAGTAAATGAATGAATATTATAAAATATTCAGCTGACTTGATATCTAGGTTCTGTGTGCAACTATGTGTGGCCAATTTAAGGAAATATTTACTTATAAAAATAAAGTATAATTCCATTTTCATATTTATAATCTTCATAGACTTTTTTAATGTAATAAACATACAGTGTACATTAAAAAGAATGTAGCTCACAATACCTTTTTTTCCACTATGAATAGGAAAGTGTTCTTTCTTTTTTAAAAAAATTTATTTATTTTTTAATTAGTTTTCTATTTTATACATATTAGTGTATATATGTCACCCATCTCAAGCTCTTTTTCAATTTCCTGAACCCACCATATTCTTAATGATGTTATGCTCCTTCCTCGTTGCCTTGCCAACACCTACTCACCTTTAAGGCTTTAAATACAATGTCTTGTCATCCTGGAAGTCATCCAAAAAAAAAAAAAACTTAACCAGGGCTAGGTGTTCCTGCTGGATATTCCCGGGCTTCCCGTATCACGGTGTTTACCGAACCACGCAATTCCCAGTTTGTGTCTACCTTCCCTCCAAACCATGTAGCTTCATAAGAATAAGGACCGTGTCTGTCTTCCTCCCCCACTGTATCCTGGAACCCAGCAGAAGTGCTTCATAAGAATCTGTTGACAGTGTGGATGGACGGTTGAATGCTTCACGTACTCTTTGTGTTGGAGCAGAGGTAGCACACTGGTAGGGTTTGACCAGCTTCTTGGTCAAACTTTAACCTGGCGCCTTTGAGCCCAGCTCTTGAGCAGGCCTCTCCTGTGGCCGCCAAGCCCAGGATTAGCAAGTTTAGTGAGAATCCTCCCACTCTTGATATCTAATCAATCTCTTCTTACTAATTTTTCACCTACTCCCTCACTCTGACCATTGCCTCTAAACCCCCGCTTCTCCCTTTTATATTTAGAGTTGAGTTCAGTTTCTCTCCCCTATTTGAATAGTTTTGATCAAAGTCTTCTTTGCCTGTTTAGGTTAGAGTTGAGCTCAATTCTCTACGGAAATCTCCTTTACTGCGGTACCTGGAATAAAATGAGTCAATAAGAGGGAGAATTGATAGATACCTATTTCCTGTCTCCTTCCCCACCATTCATCTACCACCTACCCAAGTCCCAGGCATGCAGAACTATAACCTTTCCCTGCATTTACCACACATGGTCCTGCTTTCATATATATGCTGTCCCTCTTCTTCGAAGAAAGGGAGTATTTCATCTTCTCTGTCTCATGATCTCCAACTGTGAATCATCTCCCAAAGGATTCTAAGGAATAGCTGGAATTACCATTAGCAAGATTTCCCAAGACATCCACATGTACTTTTTGATTACTTATGATGTACGAAAAACTGTTCTCAATCTCCCAATTCATCCCACCACCCCCCTTTCCCCCTTGGTATCCATAAGTTTGTTCTCTACATCTGTGTCTCTGTTTCTGCTTTGTAAATAAAATTGTCTATACCAATTTTATCAGATTCCACATATATGCGTTAATATACGATATTTGTTTTTCTCTTTCTGACTTCACTCTGTATGACAGTCTCTAGGTCCATCCACGTCATATATACACTATTGATACTATGTATAAAATAGGTAACTAATGAGAACCTACTGTATAGCACGGGGAACTCTACTCAATGCTCTGTGGTGGCCTAAATGGGAAGGAAATCCAAAAAGGAGGGGATATATATATACGTATAGCTGATTCACTTTGCTGTACAGCAGAAACTAACACAACATTGTAAAGCAACTATACTCCAATAAGAATTAAAAAAATAAAAAGAAAAACTGTTCTTGGGCTTCCCTGGTGGGGCAGCGGTTGAGAATCTGCCTGCCAATGCAGGGGACACGGGTTCGAGCCCTGGTCTGGGAAGATCCCACATGCCGCGGAGCAACTGGGCCCATGAGCCACAATTACTGAGCCTGCGCGTCTGGAGCATGTGCTCCACAGCAAGAGAGGCCGCGACAGTGAGAGGCCCGCGCACCGCGATGAAGAGAGGCCCCCGCTTGCCACAAATAGAGAAAGCCCTCGCACAGAAATGAAGACCCAACACAGCAAAAATAAATAAATAAATTAATTAATTTAAAAAAAAAAAAAAGAACTTTTAAAAAAAAAACTGTTCTTAGTATAGGGGTCAGGGGAGGGGCTCTCTCGGTTTGGATTCCACACTCACCCACCCCCTACAAAGCAGACCGTGAGACAGGAAACTAGGTGCAGGAAGTTTATAGGAAGGCGAGCCTAGGAAGCAAAAGTAAGGAAATGGGGAAAGTGAATTAAGGAAAGGAGGAAAAGTAATAAAAGTATATTAACGGGTAATTTACCACTGGAGGCAACTGGGTCTCAGTCTCCCTGGGGACCTTCTGAGAAGCTGTGAAGGACTTGCCTCATAATCAAAGGGTGGGGAGGCTTTGAGGATTTAGTCATTGACTTTCCTCCTCATTGGCTGAGAGTTGCCTCTGGGGGTTTTAACTCTCCACATGCCCATATGTCCCCTGCCGGCTATAGAGCAAGCTCCCAGGGCTCCAGAGAAGAAAGACGTGTGTACCTGAGGTAGGAAGTGGTCAGCGAGCTGGAGATAGTCTCCTGAGGTGACAGGGGGACTCAGATGTGCTGAGAAGATACGTGCTGGGCATCAGCATCATCTGCTACTTAGTGACATTCAAAATCTATGACTCATATGACATCAGCCCAGAGCAATGGGCATAGATGCTGATTGTGAATGTGTGCTGTGTACATGCCAACGAGTACAATCAGCCCATCCTCGTAAGGATACAGACAGGAGTAAGAGTCTTAGTTCTCAGGCTGAGATGCTCCAGGCACAACTGACATGATGTCTCAGGTCATCTTTCTCAGGAAGAGCGATGACCTCCTCTTCCTGAGGTTTTGCATCAGCCCCGAAGCAGCTCAGGACAGTTGAAATGAAGATCAGAACTGACATCATAAGCAAGCTGGCTTCGTGTGTGGCCTCAGGGTGCTAACAAAAGCCTCCCATTCCTCTGAGCCCCCGATCACCTTCTTCGAGCTTAATTTCAAAGGGGTTTCCTGGTCAAGAAACCGCAGTTCATTCCCACATGGTCACCCAGAGATTAGAAGTAATTTCCATTCTTCACCTCTCCTCCCTTTCTGATTTCAGGGAGCGGGTGGGTGGAGGGAATCCAGCGTGGACAGCTCATGAGTCATAAGCCCCGTTGCTCTGCCATTTAATGTCTTCACTATTCCACACATGCCTTGCAGGGGGAATCGAAGCTCTTTCCTTGAAGACCAAAGTGTCAGAGTAATCGAAGTTCTCCTTTTCCCACTTTTAATTTCGTTATTGATTTTCATTAAGTCCTTCAGAGGCTCCCAATACCTCCAGCTTTCTTTCCTTCAAAGAGAGAGATTTAGAGAAAGCAGCCAGTTCCCAGCTTTCACAGGCCACTAGAGATGTGGCTGCCTTGCGACCAGATCAACCCGGTCCTGCTCCTGAGGTCTCCATCTCTCTCCCTGGTGAAGGGTCCAAAGCTTTCCCAGGATTAACCTGTCCCGCTGTGGGCTGCAAATCTGCTTGAGGTCAAAGCATACTCTTAAGGTAAAAGAGGACAAGAAACTATAATGAGAAGCAGATGAGGCCAGTGAAATTTCTTGGAATATAAAGACAAATCATTGCATTTTGAAAAAGCTTCATCTTATAATAAAAATGTGCCTTTGGATCTGGCTGAGGTCCCATAATAGATAAGACACAGAAGGAGCTGGAAGTGCACTTGAGGCTCTGCCCCCAGATAATCACAGCTGGAGAGCGGTTCTGGGTTCTGAGCTCCACTGTCTTGATGGATTGTCCACTCTGCGTGGGCTTTATTGGCCCCTAGACAATGGGGATGTTTCACTCTCTGTGTCTTTGATCTTGACAATATACTTTGCACGGCTGATTTGCTGCTTCTGAGCTAAGCTAAAGCGAAAGCAATCTTAAACTGAGTATAAATCTTCATTCTTACCGATTTTTAAAGCTAGCACAGTCTTTGTCATCAGACCCAGTTTGCTCATGTACCATTAAAGCACACCATGTTTTCTTTTTTTTCAGCAAGACATTAAGCTGTGTCCAAGCAAATATCTTCATGTTCCCGTTTTCCACCTCTTCTGTCTGAGAAGGACTCATTCATTCATTAATTTTTTTTTGTTTCATGTTCATCAAGCACCCCCTACATTCTAGGTGCTGTTCTAGGTGTTGAGGATACTATACAAGACGGGCAGGGCACTTACTTTTAAAGACGTTACTTACAAGCCAGTAAATGGCCACATGAATTGTGTGACTTACGTGGCACTTTCAAAACTTATATAAAGCATAGCTACATGTTTTTAATCTACAAAGCATTGAGAAATCATCAGCTTTTTTTTTTTTTTTTTAAATCTATCTCTTTTTTCTCTGGGACACCTCTTGCTTACGGATGTTTAGCCCTCTGTGTATTGGGCTTATACCACAGACTGCCAAGGTCAAACTTAGGAAAGAGGAGTAGAAGAGACAGCTTTTTAAGTGATTAAAATTTGTCCATATGGTCCCTGGCACTTGCTATAATTTTCTTAAAAAAAAAAAGTCCTGGTTAATACAAAAGATTATTTCAGAATGGGAAGGGATTTGGGGGACATCTGGTCACAGGGCACCCTTTCACTAAGTAAGGAAGAATCTGAGACCTGGAAGCAGGGGGTCAGGAGGAGAGCTGGGAAGCAAAGTCCGGGTTCTGCCCTCCACATCAGCATCCACAACGCCCCACCTAGCAGGTGCGTGTCGGGACCCCCTTCCTCTCCCAAGGGCCCTTCTGCCCTTCCTTCCCTTCTTCCATGGCCTCCCTCCTGCCACTTATACTTTCTTCAAGCAAAATCATGGGCTACAGACCACACAGATTTTAAAATTCCATGGCCTTTCCCCAAAGGAAGAATTGCCTTCCTAAATGACACAGAAAGGCAAGGAAAACGAAGTTATACTGTTACTGCTTTTTCCCTTAATGCTTCTTGATTCCCTTTGGGTACTGGACGCGTGAGATGCTTCCGCTGCTGCTTGCTCTTCCTCTTTCTCTCTTCCTCCTCCTTGTTTTGGAGAACAGGTAATTATAATCAGGTATAAGCTGTAAATCATGGCGATGCTCTCCTTTGGGGAGTTTTATATCCACACTTGTCCTCACAGAGAGGAGCCAGACTGTGGCACGAGATAGATGTGGATGGGAAGCCCGGGTTTTATCTTCCACTTATTGCTCTGTGACCCTGGTAAGTCACTCGACCTCTCTAAATTTCATTCTCTTTGGTGGAATAGAGATCATAATACCAATCTCTTAAGGTTGTTTAGGGAATTAAGCAAAGGACCATCTGGCAATACCTGAGTGTAGTAGATGCTCTATTAGGGGCAGCCATGAGCAAGAATAATGAAAATGACCATTTGTCCAGAATTAGACAAATCAGAATGGATATGAGACATGTACACAGGCCCACTTTGCATTCCTGAAGTATTTCTATGCTTCCTTAAGTCTCACAGTGACTTGGCTAAGAAAATAGGTCCCACTCTGATCCCACATTTATATTTGAAAAAATATGAGGCTCCCTCAGAAAAGGTGGAGGGCTTTTTCAGGGCCACAGGGCTGGTGGTGGCGGAGCTGGGACCAGAGTCCAGCCCTCTGGACTGGTCCGCTTCTCCAGGACAGCGATTCCCCCAGAGGCATAGACCCCGCAGCCGTACCATCTGAACACTCGTGCGAAGTGGGAGAAATCAAGACCACCAAGAGCCTCTAGTTAGTTATGGTTTATGTTTTGTCACCAAATGAATACGAAAAACGTCAGCGTCCACTTTTCTTACATTGAGAATTGTGGACGAAGTATTGAACATGTGGGACAGGAACGTAATCCTCAAGTGCGCCGTAGAGGAGACCAGGCAGAGACCCCGCTTTACACCAGAAGTTGGTCATTTCAAAACCATACCCCACAAAAGATCAGAGAGAAATCTGAATCCATGTGTCCTAGATTGAAATTAGAGGAAAGAGACTGGCACAATAAGTCTTTCAAGGCCACTTTGCTGGGTTACTTTCACCCCTTGTCCGTGGACTGTGTCAGCTTTCGCCAGATTCAGCGAACTGGCCTTCCTTCTCTTAGCTCAGAATTCCGCTGAGAACTCTCGTTAGCTTTACCAGTGCCGAAGGTCAGCTGATGTGCAGAACTCCTGTTGGTTTCCTTCCAGCACTTTCCCCCTTTCTCACAAAGGACTATTTAAAGCACAATTCCTGATCTCATACTCGGACCCATTTTTAGAGGCTAAAATAAAGAAAATTAGGAGTTCCAGGACTGGGTATGTTTCTGTCATGCTCACCAAATTGCAAGGGTGCTCACAGCTCTTGTACAGGAAGATCTTAACTATATTTAATCACAGGAAACCTTCCCAGGGAGGCTCAGGTTTGCTCCTTTTATACAGTGATGCAAGAAAGGTTTTACCTGGAGTAACAAAGGAGATTATTCCACCAATTCCTATGTTTGCTGAGCCCATGCCTGAGAAGCAAATAACACTGCCCTTCTTGTCCAAGTTATGGATTTTGTATTAGAGATTCTTATAATTTTCTGTCAGTCATTTCCTCCCTGGCTCCTCCCTTCCTTCACTGAGAACCTGTCCATATACTTTGCAGAGTCAGTTCCCACAGGCCCTGCTGAGGGGGCACATGACTTGCATCCCTGAACACAGACAGCTAGATCTGGAGTGATCCCTACTTGAATCCAGCCAATCAGGTTCTCGTGCTGGGGGATTGGAATTGGGCTTCTGAGATGCTAGTGAGTGTTGGCTGAGCATTTAAAGAGAGAAGTGAAGCCAGCAATGGGGACAATGTGTTTGGCTTTTGGGCCTAGAATCAGAAAAAAACAAAAACAACCAAAAAAACAACTAGTCAAGAGGTAGAGATAGAAATGAGGGAGAGACCACATGCAGACAGAAGCAGAGCCAAGAAACCAATTCATTTAAGAGACACTAAGAGCAAAATCTTGATTTTGCTTTCTATCGCTGTTTCCAATGTTTCGTGGACATTAGTTGCATTCTCTGCCCTTTCATTTTGTTATATGCTGCTGTACTTTGTTGATAAACACAACCTGTGCCTTTTTCCTTCGTGTGTGTGTGTATATGTGTATGTGTGTATGTGATTCCGGTGGGCTTTGTTCTTTGCAACCAAGGGATCCCAGGACAGATTTGCATCCATAATCACCTGTGATGACCAGTAATATTTTCAAGATGGAACCTTTGTTGGAAGAGTAGAGCTCACGGTCCTGGGACCAGAACCAAGAGGTGAGGCTCCTGTGATCTAGTGTCTTAGCGTAGGGCTCATCGATTTACCTGTCACTGATGCTCCAAGAGCTTTTTCTCTGTTTTCATTCTTTGCATTGGGCTAAAATAGATTTTATAGTTGATTTCCCCCTCAGAGGAGTGTGATTTCCCATCTGGGATGGAGATTCATAAATCCTTTGGGAGCCCCAAGGGTTGGAATGGCTCCAAGATTCCTCCTCACACCATTGGCCAGGGTCTCTTTTTTCCTTCTCTGAAAGGTGTGAATCTGACCTTTCGATTGGTCACCAAGGTTGCTGTATTCAGCTACTTGTGACTAAGATACAAAGGGCTTGGAGGGAGCACAGCCCACAGATTCTATTTGAGGAATGCCAAATGGTTCTCCAGGACCCAGCTGGTACCACGCTCTCTCTCACACAGTGCCGGAAATGTGCACAGTTATTTTTGTTGAATTATATTATTGCTCATGAAGAAGTCTAATATTAAAACAAAATTAGCAATGCCCACAGAGAGGGCAGAGAACTCTCCAACCTGCCAGCTGTGTGACTTTGGGAAAATCAAAACCTCTGTGCTTTGGTTTCCTCATCTGTGAGATGATAATACTAATACCTACCTCAGAGGGTTATGATGGGAGTTAATATCTGTAAAGCTTCTAAAACAGTACCTGGCACAGGGGTTGAGTCTTGTTGAACACACATTCCTCCTATTAAGATGGTGACAGAGTAAAGTCTGGGGCTTTCCCTGACATGGTACATAAACTCTTGGACTTAGAATGCCTAAGGTTTGGAAAGTAGGGAGGGCTAAGGAGTCGGGTCTTGGTGGATTTGGAACACTGCAAGATGAGATAACGCTTCTCCAGACCAGGGTCAGGGGTCTCCCTTTAGAAAGGGTTCCTTAACGTTTTGGGCTGGGAAGAAAAGAGGAGATGAGGGAGGGAACTCAGGAAGCTACAATAATATTATAATGAGTAAAAGTCTTTGTGCAAGTCTATCTCAAAGATTCAGGCATTGATGGGTGTGTGTGTATAATTTAAACTCAGGAACACAGGTATAGCCATAGGGGATGTGTATCCTTAAGACATGCCCACCTTCAGATCATATTCTCAAGGAGTTGTTGGTTAAATCATGGCCAGAAATTACAAAAATATTGGGATTTGGGGGTTTTAAGTCATATTTATTTAGGTAGAATTCACATACAGTAAAATTCACCCTTTTTAGTGTGCAGTTCTAAGAGTTTGACAGATGTGTGCAGTCATGTAACCATCACCACAATCAAGCTATAGAACATTCCCAACCCCCCTAAAAGTTCCCTCGTGCCTATTTGTGGACAGCTCCATTTCCCACCTGCAGCCGTGGCAAGCACCGCTCTTTTTTTCCCCCCTATAGTTTTGCCTTTTGCAGAATGTCAGTAGAGCTTATCTGACTTTGATCCCGGGTCTGGTGATAACAGCTCTTTTAGCATCCTGTAGCCCTTATCACAATTATAATTATACTGTATATGCAATTGACTGATAAATTGTTCATAGCCTATCTCTACTGCTGGACTTCTGCAGGCATGTCTGAAGGCAGAGATTGGCTGGTTCATTACTGTATCCTCAGCAGTACCATCAAGTAGAGGTTCAACACACATTGTTTAATGAGTGAATGAATGAGGGACTCAATGATTATAAGGAAAGTGCTCTAAGACACTACTGATGCAGCAAAAGCAATGCAATATTCAGTGGTATCAAATCTATCATACTGTAAAGCACCACAGACTATATTATTTAAACATTTTTGAAGAGTATGCATAGACTTTTTAGTTACACTGAATATAGTTACACTGAATAGTTGAATATTAGCAATCAGAACCATCCTAGGCAACCCCAGGTGCATGATCAGTACCTTCAATTAATTAAAAATAAAATGAAAAAAAATTCAATAATTTAATACTGTCTTTTGCCCTTAATTTGTCTAACTATATATTTAAAGCTGTTTATTGCATAATTTTTACACTCCGTATATTTTGTAGCAAATCTGACATTACAGTGATGCTTAACAGTAAGATCATGAAATCCTCAAAATCCAGCTTATTTTCTGTATGTTCGTCGAGTTCAGAAAGGACTTTGTATCTTGGTTTGGTTTCTTGTCCCTGTAAGCATAAAGAAGAAAAAGCAAAAAAACCAAATTCATCATGCCACCTCAGTTTTACAGATAATACGCAATAGTAAACACGCTATTAACAACACGTCAAGTTGCTACCGTTGCTACTAGTTGGGCGCTGTATTAAATCTTTTCATGGGTTATCTCGCTGAGTGCTCACAGTGACCTTATTGAATATGAACTATTATTTTCCCACCCTACAGAGGCAATGCCAGAGACTCAGTGAGAATGAAGTGATTTGCCCCAAGCTAGGCAGCCATGAGTTGTGGAACCAGGATTCAGCGCATTGGCTACCTGATTCTGGAGCCCACACTCAACTGCTACCTCACTTCTCTACAGATACAGATACTGTTATGGTTTCAGAGTACAATCCCTTTGTTATTGGAGGTATCCACTATGTGCTCCACTGAGCATAAGATTATCCAGAAATATGGAATAAAATATGCGAAAAGAAAATATGTGCTGTGGAAGATTGTTCAGCCCTAAGTTTGATCATGAATCAAACCCAACTTCATAGTCCTCAGCAACAGAGTGAAGGAAAACACGTGAAAACACCTAAATGGAGGGGATTTTCAGTTCCAGCCATAGCTCGTGACATATCTTCCCAAGTGCATCAAAAACGTTAAGGTCATTTGATTCACTGCATTTAGTTTAACCCCAAACACTCGTCCATGTGCTGGCTGCAAAAAAAGCCATCACAGCAATGACTAAGGCACTTTAAGACTGATGACACATTCCTCTTCCAGGCTTAGACCTTCCATGTTTCTCTAGGCTGTTCCTCAAGGGGTCACACCTACCGGTGAGGGTGAAAGGACCTGTGTCTGTCTCCCTCCAGGAAGAGCTGGAGATAAGACAGAGAGAGAAGCCCTTTACTAGCGTAAAGCACTCTTTGCTCAAAGGTCAGAGATGGCTGGAGGTCTTCCTCCTCTTTTTGCTGCATATTTTAAGACCGCGGAGCTGGCGGAGGTCCAGACTTCTTGGGGCCTGACCCACCATCTTGCTTTTTACCTTCTTAGCAGTGCTTTTAGGTCCTCAGTTTTACTATCTCTGACTGGCTATAGAGGGCTAAGTCAGATCCCCCAAATTATGTTTAGGCTTATGAGAAAGGACATATTCCTTTCAGACCCAGGCCTCAGCCAGAAGGTCTGGCTCAGTTTACCAGAGAACCCTGTGTGAGGATTTAGGAGAAGGCCCAGTTAGCAATGGAGACTCTTATGCTGTACCTGCCTTAGGGACTCTCACGGGGCAGAGCTGGGTGGCTGGTCCACGACAGCATTCTTTTTTATCTAATTAATTAATTAATTAAATTTATTTTTGCTGTGCCGGCTCTTAGTTGTGGCAGGCGGGCTTCATAGTCGTGGCATGCGGACTTAGCTGCAGCACGCACGCGGGATCTAGTTCCCCGACCAGGGATGGAACCCGGGCCCCCTGCATTGGGATCGCGGAGTCTTACCCACTGGGCCGCCAGGGAAGTCCCCCAAGACAGCATTCTGACTTGACGCTCCACGTCTGCTCAGTGGAGGGAAGTTATCCCCACTGAGACTGAGGATGCCAGGGATGAGCAGTCCCCTCAAGTCCCCTGAAATCAGTCTCTGCTCTCATCTGGAGGAGAGGGCGGCATTGCGCCGCGGTCTGGCTGAGTCCGCTGCTAGCGATCCCAGAACGGCTGCCTTTCCCGGGTTTAGCCTACACTGAGGGACACGAGGCTGAAGGTGTCTTTCCTGGTGACTTTGGTTTTAATTCTTTTCCTCTGATGTTCTCAGAGGGATGGTGCATCACACCAGGATGATCCGTCTACTAGGTCCTCATTTTCACACTTGTGAAAAGCTCACTGAGGTTTTGCCAGGTACGCGCAGCATTCTTTTTCTCTCTAGGATCTGTCATTTCTTTCGGCCTCTGATGTAAGCTGGTGATATAGCATTTGTTCTCCCACCCTCTCTGTAAAGACTCCCCAGAACTTTGTATCTCTTGTCTAATTCTGCCTGATGTTTCTGGCTGAAAAAATAGCTTTTCTTAAAAAAATTATTTCAAAAATGATATGTGTTTAATATTGGACATTTAGAAAAAATAGGAGCATGTAAAAATAACCCTTTACCCCATTACCCAAAGATAGCTTACTATTATTAACATTTCTTTCCAGTCATTTTTCTGTGTCTCACACTGTAGTACTCTGTCTCTTTCTCTCTCTCTCTCTCTTTCACACTCACAGACACACACACACACACACACCTTTTTTAAAAAATTTATTTTAATTAATTAATTAATTAACATCTTTATTGGACTATAATTGCTTTACAATGGTGTGTTAGTTTCTGCTGTATAACGAGTGAATCAGCTATACATATACATATATCCCCATATCTCCTCCCTCTTGTGTCTCCCTCCACCCTCCCTATCCCACCCCTCTAGGTGGTCACAAAGCACCGAGCTGATCTTCCTGTGCTATGCGACTGCTTCCCACTAGCTGTCTATTTTACATTTGGTAGTATATATAAGTCCATGCTATTCTCTCACTTCGTCGCAGCTTACCCTTCCCCCTCCCCATGTCCTCAAGCCCGTTCTCTATGTCTGCGTCTTTATTCCTCTCCTGCCCCTAGGTTCTTCAGAACCTTTTTTTTTTTTTTTTTTTTAGATTCCATATATATGTGTCAGCATACAGTATTTATTTTTCTCCTTCTGACTTACTTCACTCTGTATGACTGTCTCTAAGTCCATCCACCTCACTACAAATAACTCAATTTCATTTCTTTTTATGGCTGAGTAATATTCCATTGTACATATGTGCCACATCTTCTTTATCCATGCATCTGTCGATGGACACTTAGGTTGCTTCCATGTCCTGGCTATTGTAAATAGAGCTGCAATGAACATTGTGGTACATGACTCTTTTTGAGTTATGGTTTTCTCAGGGTATATGCCCAGTAGAGGGATTGCTGGGTCATATGGCAGTTCTATTTTTAGTTTTTAAAGGAACCTCCATACTGTTCTCCATAGTGGCTGTATCAATTTACATTCCCACCAACAGTGCAAGACAGTTCCCTTTTCTCCACACCCTCTCCAGCATTTATTGTTTGTAGATTTTTTGATGATGGCCATTCTGACTGGTGTGAGGTGATACCTCATTGTGGTTTTGATTTGCATTTCTCTAATGATTAGTGATGTTGAGCATCCTTTCATGTGTTTGTTGGCAATCTGTATATCTTCTTTGGAGGAATGTCTATTTAGGTCTTCGGCCCATTTTTGGATTGGGTTGTTTGTTTTTTTGATATTGAGCTGCATGAGCTGCCTGTAAATTTTGGAGATTAATCCTTTGTCAGTTGCTTCATTTGCAAATATTTTCTCCCATTCTGAGGGTTGTCTTTTCGTCTTGTTTATGGTTTCCTTTGCTGTGCAAAAGCTTTGAAGTTTCATTAGGTCCCATTTGTTTATTTTTGCTTTTATTTCCGTTTCTCTAGGAGGTGGCTCAAAAAGGATCTTGCTGCACACACTCCTTTTTAACTTTATTATGGAATAATTGACAAATATAATTGTATATATTTAAAGTGTACAGTGTGATGGTTTAATACACATGCGTTGTGGAATGATTACCAAGATCAAGATAATTAACACATCCATCACCTCACAGAGTTAACTTGTGTGTGTGTGTGCGTGTGTGTGGGGAGAATGCCCAAGATCTACCTCAGTGACCTTCAAGCATGCAGTACCGTATTACTAGCTATAGTCACCATGCTGTGCATTAGAGCCTCAGAACTTATTCTTCTTAAAATTGGAAATTTGCACCCTCTGACCTATACCATGCCACTTTGCCCTCCCCCTAGCTCCTGGCAACCACCAATCTATTCACTGTTTCTATGAAACAGGCTTTAAAAAAAATCACTTACTTGTGGAATTAAAAAAAAAAGCCGATTTCACACACACTCTTTTGAAACAATCATAGATTCACGGGAAGTTGTACCCTTGACCCAGATTCCCCCAGTGGGTGGCACCTTATTTAACTGTGGTAGGCTAAAACCGTATATATTTATATCTTAAAGGAACTATAATACTTCTCTTTTAACCGTCTCAGAATACACATAGAACCTGAGAGACTGTTTACTTTTAAGTTTTTTCTTGCTCAATCTACCATTAAATGTTGGTGGTTTAGGTTCTGTGTGAGGCCCTCCTTTTTTCTTATGCATTTTCCCTAGGCTAGTATTTTCCAAAGTTTGAACATGTACTGCCGGTAGAATGTAACACAATTTTAGGTGATGCAAGAATAAATATTAAATAAGAATGAACAGTCATCTATATATTTTTTTACTACCTTTCACTTTTACCCACTGAATTTACATTTAAAATGGTGATCAAGGCTCCTTATAAAATAATTTAAGTAGAGTGTTCTCTTAACAAGTTCTAAGAAAATTAGAATACAGGCTATAGGCAGGTATGGGGAAAATATTGAAGATGGTATTCAGGTGGCTGAGGTTTGAGAAAGATGCCTCTAGACGGTTTAGGTCACTCCCTTCTGTTCAGTAACCATGTTCACATGGCTCACTCTCACTGTTACAGATCTCTATTCTGACCTTCCTGCTCACGTATCCTGTTGCTGTCCGAGTTTCTCCACTTGACAGTTTCAAGGACATCTTAAACTTGACACGTGCTAACAGGACTCATCACCTGCCCCCACCTCCCACCCCACCTCAAATCTGCTTATTCTCCAGCCTTCCTCTTCTCTGGAAATGGGACCACCACCCACTTCTTCCCACAGTCAGAACCGAGGTATCATTATTTGTCCCCCCTTGTTCTTCAGCCTTCATGGTTATCAGATCCCGTTCATTCCACCTTCCAGATGCCTCCCATATTTGCCACTTTAGTCCAAACCAACATCTTTTGTTTGGATTCCTTCCCCACAGTTCCCCTTTTCTTCGTTTCACTCCCCATCCCAACCATAGTCTCATCTCCTACTGCAGCTGGTGTAATTTCTTCAACCTGGATTTAGAAACTTCCCTGGCTTCCTCCTGCCCTCACGCTATGCCTCTGTAAGAAGTGGCTTCTCTCCACCTCCCCGGCCTCCTCTTCCACTGCTTCCTACTTCCCTCTCTCTTCTCACCAATACTTACTGGCCCTCGTAGGTCTTTGACACGCTTTATGCCAAATCCTCTGCTGGGAATGCCATCATTCTCATCCCGCACGCACCCCGCCCCCGGTCCCTGCTCACTCTTGAGCTCGTTCTTCAGATCTTAGCTATACCTTAATTTCCCAGGAGCTCTTTTTTGACCACCAAGCCCAAGATGGTCCCTCTGTTTTATTCTCTCACTGCATGTTCTACTCTTTCACGATTCTCTATTTCTAATTACTTTTTCAGCACATCTCTCTACTCTGCTGCATTGTTAGCTTGTTCACTGCATTAACCCCAGTGCTCAGGTCACTTCCTGGCATAGGGTAGGTGTCCAATAAACATTTGTGGAATGAAGCAACATAATGGTGCCTTTGAGCTGGAGTTGTTGACTCTTCAGGCCAGCCGTTATGGCGTGGGCCCCTGTTTCTTGGTACCTGTTAGTTCTCTTACCTCTGTGAAATTCCTAAATTGGGTTTGCAGTAGGTTTTTGGCAGTAGCTTTCCCAAGTTTACCATCAGGGTCAGAAAAGTTTCTGAAAATCATAGCGGCAGTGGCGATGGCTTTTTCCAGATCTGAACCCTTGCGTAGAGCTGTGAGAGAAGAAATGTACAACTGTGTAGCCTAGGTTAGAAATGACCCTTCCCCAGACATGAGGCTCTACCTTCCAGGGGAACTTAGGGAACAGGGCTGGAAGGTTTGTGTCAATGTGATCCTGGCCTTGGGCTCTTTGCCACCTATCTGGGAGTGGGACATGGGGGTGTCTGATCCTTGATCTTTGAACCATGGAGAACAAAAGTCCTGCAGTAGCAATTAGAATTAGTAGAATTAGGATGAGATTTATCACCCTCTTCCCCTGTGACCTTGGGAAAACACCTGACCTCTCTAAGCCTTGGTCTTCCGATGTGTAATTTCATTCAGTTAGTCAACAAATATTTATAGAGTATCTACCGTGTGCTTGGCTCAGTCCCTGGCATTAAGGATACGTCATTGAATAAGACAAAGTCCTGCTCTTGTGGAGTCTATATTCCGTGTCAGATAGAGCATCACCACATGCCAGTGTGATAAAGGAGAATGACATCCAGGACAAGTCTTTTGATACCATGATAGACAAGGAATCTCTTTGAATCATGGCCTCAATCACAGTGATCTAGCTGGTTTCTCTGATTTAAATTCCTTGAAAGGCTGGTACTAGCTCAGTCCCTTCCAGTGGGTAGCACACAGTGAACTCTGAGAACTGCACAAAGGACAGTGAAGAAATTCTTATCCTCTCTGTTCTCTCAGTCCCCAATATATCCCCTATTATAGAACTTTTCCTGCTTTACAGTTATTGCATGTTTAATCATCTTTCTCTCTAACTAGAATACAAGCTCCATGAGGCCACAGATCATAGCTTTTTTTTATCACTATATTCCCAGTGACCAGCACAAATGCCTGCTATGAAGTAGGTGCCAGTAAATGCTGTTGAATGAAAGAATAGGAAGAAGAGAAGAGAAAAACAAAATCCAACAGCTTTCTGCACAGGTAAAGTGCAACAATCATGGATTCAAAGAAAGATGATCAGTCAGATATTTGTGACTTTTGTATCAAGCACTTACTGTGTTTCTGGTACTTTCTGAGCTGTTCAGCACATAGAAGTGACACAACCAGATGTGGCCTCTGCCCTCATCTATATTACAATCTAGTGGGGTAATAAATAATAATCAAGAGGATATGTGTGTATATATATATTTGTTTTATACATATTTGATAATTATTTATTTCTCCATATACACATATATTATGCATATTTGCAACTTGTATGAGGCAAAGAAGGTATAGAAACAGAAGAAATAGAAAATTACAGAGTGGGTCTCGGAGGAAAAGTACTGAGATAGGTTGTCTTGGAGGCATCTATTATATAAGTAGATTAATATTTAAGCTAAGACCAATACGGTGGGAAGGACCTGCCATCTAAAGGGTGGGGTGGGTCAGCCTGGAATTAGGGTTGTGTTGAGTGTTGCAGGCTCAGGGAACAGCATATGTGAAGGCTCAGATCAGGAGCCTGGCACATTGGAGGAGCTGAAAGGAGACAGTTGTGGCTGGATTCTAGAAGCTGAAAGGGTGTTTCATTAGAAAGGTTGGCAGGGGCTAGACCATGCAGGGCTCCTAGGTTGTGGAAAGGAATCAGGATTTTCCATCACATGTACAGAGAAGGCTTTAAAAGATTTTAAGCATTTAGTTGTTGTTTTTTTAAAATTAAAGTTCAATACACAACATGGTTAATCAACTATACCCCAATATAAAATAAAAATTAAAAAAAAAGTTAGATGGAATGACAAGAGTTAAGAGGAATGGATGAAGGGAAAAAAACTGTGGACCTTCTCAGTTTTTACTGTATCTCTGAACAGGACTCCGACTAAATGGTAAATTGTGTATATAAACATCTGCCAAAGCATTCTAATCAACGTGTTGGCCTCTCTCTCTCTTGCAGGAGGAAATGTGTGTCCTCTCCATCCCCCCATATCATTTCACCCACAATTACACCGAAGCTTGAGGCATTCGGACTTCCTGGTCCTGCAAATGGATAACTCTTTTTTGCCCCTCACTCAAGAGTACCCACTTATTTGCTCGCAAGCTAGAGCAAGTCAAGGACAAGCTAGAGCAAATCAAGCAATCTGGTTGGGATAGGAAGTTGGAGCTACCATTTATTGTGCATCTATTGTGTGCCAGATACTTTAATAAGTTGTATATTTACTTCTCATAACCACCATAGGGATTATTATACCATTTAAATTTTTATTGTGTTTTTAAACTTTTAATTTTGACATGATTATAAATTTACAGGAAATTGCCAATAAATATGCAAAAACAATCTCCTGCACCGGTTCCCCCAAGAAACATCTTGCATAATTACAGTACAACATCCAAAGCAAGAAACTGACATTGATACGGTCCACAGTTTGTTCAGATTTTACCAGTTACATATGCACTCATCCTGTGTGTGTGTGTGTGTGTGTGTGTGTGTGTGTGTGTCTAGTTCTAGGCAATGTTACTAAATGTGTACCTTTGTGTAACTATCACCACAATCAATATACAGAACTGTACCACCAACACAAGATTCTCTCATAGTAACCCTTTATAGTTACAGCCAATCTTTCTACCTGCCCCCTCCCCCATCCCTAACCCCTGGCAATCATTAATCTGTTCTCCATCTTCATATGTTATGAAACAACAAATGTTCTGTGAATGGAATCATACAGAAGTTCTCTGAGAATGGCTTTTTAAACTCAGCATCATTCCCTTGAGTTTTTTTTCTGTTTTTATTTTTTTATTTGGGTATAGTTGCTTTACAATGTTGTGATTCCCTTGCGTTTTTTTTTTTTTAAATAAATTTATTTATTTATTTATTTGATTTTTGACTGTGTTGGGTCTCCGTTGCTGCGAGCAGGTTTTCTCTAGCTGCAGCGAGCAGAGCTACTCTTTGTTGCGGTGAGCGGGCTTCTCATTGTCGTGGCTTCTCTTGCTGTGGAGCACGGGCTCTAGGCGCATGGGCTTCAGTAGTTTGGGCACACAGGCTCAGTAGTTGTGGCGCACGGGCTTAGTTGCTCTGCGGCATGTGGGATCTTCCCGGACCAGGTCTCGAACCCATGTCCCCTGCATTGGGAGGCAGATTCTTAACAATTTCGCCACCAGGGAAGCCCCTCCCTTGCGTTTTATCCAAGTTGTTGCATGTATTGATGGTATTTTCCTTTTCATTGAGTAGTATTCCATGATATGAATGTACCACATTCACCACCGAAGGACATTTGAGATGTTTACAGTTTTGACTATTTTAGGGCTTTCCCATTCCCACATAAAGTTTAGAATAAGTTTGTCTGTTTTTTTTTAAAAAACAACTTGAATTTTGTGATATTTCATTAAACTTAGAGAGCAACTTGGGGAGAACTGATATCTAGTATGTTGACTCTTCCAACCCATGAACACAGTGCATCTCTCCATGATTATACCATTCCATAGATGAAGAAAGGATAGGATCTTGCTGAGGACACATTAATAAGTGGCAGAGGTTGAATTTGAATCCATGTTGAAAACATAAGCCTCATGAAGATAGGAATGTTTTGCCTGTCTTCTCTTCTGTGGAAACTTCAGCACTTAGAACAGTGCCTAGGACCTAGGAGGTGCTTCACAAATATCTGTGGAATCAATGTCTGCAGAACCTGTATCCTTAGCTTCTTACTCCTTGATTTCCTCTTTGGTCTCTGATCCTCAGTCTCATTCTGACCTGTGGCTTCTGTCTGCTAGTCCAGTGGCTGGCCCTCCATCTAGACTACTCTCCCAGACTCAGAAAGTTCCCTGTTTCTTTGCACTCAATTTTTAGCTCTTTTCCCTCCTATCCTTATCCACCTCTTCCCTTCACTTCTGCCACATCCTGAAACCCACATTGAAAATTGGGATGTTTTGGCTTCCCTGGTGGCGCAGTGGTTGGAGGTCTGCCTGCCAATGCAGGGGACACGCGTTCGAGCCCTGGTCCGGGAAGATCCCACATGCTGCGAAGCAACTGAGCCCGTGTGCCACAACTACTGAGCCTGCACTCTAGAGCCCGCCTGCCACAACAACTGAAGCCCACGTGCCTAGAGCCCGGGCTCTGCAACAGGAGAGGCCACCGCAATGAGAAGCCCACACACCGCAACAAAGAGTGGCCCCCGCTCACTGCAACTAGAGAAAGCCCACGCGCAGCAACGAAGACCCAACGCAGCCAAAAATAAATAAATTAATTAAATAAATTAAAAAAATAAAAATAAAAAGTAAAATTGGGATTTTTTTCCTCAATCACCCAAGACTTTCCTGCTCATCAAAAACAAGGAGATGGCATATTTCTTTTAGCTCATGTCTCCCTTTCCTGGGAGGTGGGGTTGAGGTGGTGAGGAGCTGTATGGTGGTAACTTGGCATTTACGTGGCTAAAGAATAAACTCTGTTTATAAATAGTCTTGTTTTTAAGAAGCAAAGTGCTTAGAAGAAACACCTTAATTCCTTCGGAGGTAAATATCCCTTCTGTAACTTTTATCAGTTGATTTATTTATTCATAACCCAGAATAACTAGACAGGGCTTTAGTATGGGCCTGAGACTTCTCATGGGGGACAGTAATCTCTTCCTCTCCTGGCTGTGCCCTTCTGGAAAGGAACGGGTGAGCTTCCAAGCTGTGAGTGAGCTTGCAAGTAATGATAGACACCTTTCTTGTTTACTGTGTGCCAGATGCCTTTCAAACATAAGCTTATTTAATGCTTCATAAACCCAGAAAGGTAGGTACTATTTGTGTCTCTATTTTACATATTGGAAACTGACACATGGAGAGATTAAGAATCTTAAGGTCACATTGCTGCCAGGTGGCAGAGGAAATATTCGAAAGTCTGTCTGCCTTCAAAGGCCATAGAAAGATCTGCCACTTTGGAATAACTCCTTTTAAGAGCATCTCCATGGAGGCTGTGGAACCAGACATTTCCCAGTCCTCTGATGAAGTTCAGGTCTGACTGCTCTCTAAATGGGGACTCCATCTGGACTAGCCCACTTCTCTTCCCTCTCCTCCATTCATTTTAACACAGCATGCATTTTCCCTGACTATAAAATAACATATGCTCGTGGTAAAAACCGAACTAGAAAAAAATTTAAAATAAAAGATAAAAACGAGCTCCGGTTATCCTACCGATACTGATGAGACTTTGTGAGGCGTTTTTTGGTTTCCTCTTTTTATGGTTGGGTTCTTCCCTTAATAAACTCAGCGTGTTGCCTCCTAACTCCTGCCCTGTCTGCCTCACAGAGTTGTGAGCGAATATGTGAAAGCATATTGTAAAGGGCGAAGTGCCATTAAAAATGCAAAGGATTGATGTTTCTTTTTTGGGCGTCTTTTATGGCCTCTCTTGCCTTTGGAATGGGGGTGGGGGGAGGGTGTTAATCTAGGCACTTCATGTCCACATTTCCTGCTAGCTCCTACCGCACTTTTTATGCTTTAATAATACTAAGCTGTCTGCAGCTCCTTACACACTCCGTCCTCCCAGCAAGTACTTATTGCCGGGCCTTGTCCTAGTTCTGGGGAGAGAGCAGTGAGCCACGTTAAGAGAACAACTCCTTGGTTCCTGGAGCTTGCATCGTGATGGACGATTACGGAGCCCACGCTCTGTATGCCAGCCACTTCTTTACGGGAGGCATATGATTTGACTCATTTAATTCTTACATCAGTCCTCCGAGGTGGGTTCCAGTATCACCTCCACTTTATAGATGAGGAAACTGAAGCACAGAGAGGTTAAATAGCTTGCTCAAGGTCACACAGTCAGTCTGGTTCCTCACCGTGACGCATGCTGCCCCTAGATCTTGCTTTTCAGGCAGTGTATCCTGCAGGATTCTTTCCCAAACCCTGGGATAGGGCTACCTGCCCCTCCTTTGTGCTTCTCTACTTCCCTAAACATAAGCTTGTCATAACCTTCAGACTGAAACACTGTTTATCTGTCTCAATTACCTTCTAGATCAGTGCTATCCAAAAGAAATGTAATACCAGCCCGAATTATAATGAAATTTTTTCTAAGTAGCCACATTAAAAAAGTAAAATGATGCAGATAAATTTATTTTAGAAATATATTATTTAACCCAATTTATCAAAATATCATTTCAGCCTGTGATCAACATGAACAAATTACTCAGATATGTTACACTTTTTCTTACTAAGTCTCTTAAATCTGTCATATATTTTACACTTACAGCACATTTCGATTCAAACTAACCACACTTTAAGTGTTCCATATCCACAGGTGGCTAGTGGCTACCATATTGGACAGTGCAGCTCTAGGCTGTATGTTCCCTGAGGGCAGTCACTGCATCTTATTTATCATTGCATTCATTCCCAGGCCCTGGCACGTTGTAGGCCTTAGCATAGACGTGTGCTGAACTGAGCTGACTTGAACTTAGAACAATCCCTGCCTCTTTCTCCTCACCTGCCTTGGAAAGTGGAACCTAAAATGTGAAACATTTCATCTAGTGAGTTCCTAACACTTTAGTGTAGTAGAAGCACAAACCTCAGTACAGCAAAGTGTCAGAATCACCTCATTTTAGAACTTCTCTTAATATTAGTTATTTTTTCAAAGGAAGAAATGAAGACCTACAGGAGAAACGTGGTTTTTCCCAGTTTGCATCAGTCATGTATGGCAGAACTAAAAATTAGATCTCTTCTGTTTTCTTGCTAGATCGATAGTTTCCCCAATACTCTAGCACTTTTCAAACTTTTCCACTATAAAACTACTTCGGATGCTACAGGCAAATATGTACTCAACACCCATTTCTATCCACCTCCCCCAAGAGATCAAGGGCATAAGCCCAAACAGCCAGAAGTGAAAATGTGGGTTGGTACTGACTTCTATTCCATGATCTAGCCCTGCTTGATTTCAGTGAATAACACTTAAAATTACCATTGAATAAAATACATTCTGGCAAGGTGAGCCATATTTATCCTGTGTTTTCTTAAGCCATGGGAATAAATGTGGCCCAATTGTCTACTGGAAGGAGTCTGGTGCCAGGAATGATGTGTGTGTGTGTGTGTGTGTGTGTGTGTGTATTGGTGGGCAGTGTGGATGATAGAGAGTTACACTCCCCCCTCAGCCTCCCAGAGGGGGCTGTTATATGAGAAATGTCATGGATATTTATCATGTCATGGACATGATATTTTGTCATTGACATTATCAAAAGTGCCTGAAAAAAAAAAAAAAAAAGTGCCTGAAATTGTGAAACAGAAATCATGGGTCTCTTGTGTTGTGATAGTGTAACAATAATATTCTCACCAAGTTGAAGATTTATTTAAATAGAAATATAAAGCATCTCCTCTGGAGACATAGACCAGCCATCTAGGAGGAAAAATAACTGCAATATAGTAGAATCCAGCTGTGCTTGTTACTCTATAAAGAAGCCACATGTTTTGGAATAAGATAATGATCCCAGTATATGAGTGTATTTTTTCTTATATTGTTATTTCCATGACAGTATTGTTGGCTCTAAAAATATTTTACCTATAAAATGGAGTGCTGAGGGCAAATGTTTACACCTTGGGAGTTTGCCACACTATGTTTTGCTCAATCAACAGAGGCAGTTGGGGACTGATTGCACCCTGAATACCACTGAAGGTTTATGAGTCCGATGCTGATGGTCTTGCTCTGGACACACTGAGGATACTGCCCATGGAGGGCCAACTGGCCATGGTGGGATGAACACTGAATTAGGAGTCAGGGATCCATGCTCCTATTATAGCTGGGCCTTTAAATTTGGGTGAGCTAATTCCTATCACTGGACCTCAATTCCCAAATGTTTAAAAAGAACATCAGGGACTTCCCTGATGGCGCAGTGGTTAAGAATCCGCCTACCAATGCAGGGGACACAGGTTCGAGCCCTGGTCTGGGAAGATCCCACGTGCCGAGGAGCAACTAAGCCTGTGTGCCACAAGTAGTAAGCCTGCGCTCTACAGCTCGCAAGCCACAACTATTGGAGCCTGCATGCCTAGAGCCCATGCTCCACAACAAAGGGAAGCCACCGCAATGAGAAGCCTGCACACCGCAAGGAAGAGTAGCCCCCGCTCGCCGCAACTAGAGAGAGCCCGCACGCAGCAACAAAGACCCAACGCAGCCAAAAATAAATAAATAAATAAATTTATAAAAAAATAAAAATAAGAATAAAAAGAACATCATAAATGCTTGATGATTTATCTACAAGCTCTCTTACATCGTTGGCGTTCTTTGGTGTCCTATTATTTTTAACTCTTGGCATGCTCTCATGGTAGAGAAGCAACACAGACGTCTCTGTCACCCCAGGCCTTACCTTTTTTTGAAGCCAGTTGTTTGGATATTGAAATGCTGCCAACAAAATGATAGAAACATAATGATTCTGGGAGTTTGGGTATTGATATCAGCATCTAAAGTAGAGCAGTATAATGATTTAAAAATTAATTTATTTTCAGTAAATCTGCCCTGAGTGTTCTGGTGGAGCTGCCATCTGTCTTTCAAAATCCTTTCTCCCCTTGTCACATGGTAAAGAAGTACAGTACTTGGCAATGGCTGGCCCACATATCCTAGCCTTTTGTGTAGCCTTTTGTGACCATATGACCAAATGCCCTCCAATGGAAAAGGAGCAGAAGAGAAGTGGTCACCTTCTACGCAGCCTCTTCCGTGCCCTTTCCTGTTTCCAGCCAATTAACACAGAAATTATCAGGAGTACTTTGGAAGCCGCATCTTGAAGCCACAAGCCACATCAGCCTGTGTCCCTACATGGTGGCATGGAGTAAAACTGTCACCAACCTGGAACCCCAACTCTGAACTGTCACATGAAAAAGAAAAAAATAACTTCTTGCTCTGTAAAAGACTAAGGATTTGAAGTGAATTTGTTCCAGCAGCTTAGCCTGCCTAAGAATCTACGTACTGTGCTAGGGGCTGGGGACGCATCAGTGAATGATTGAGATGTTCCCACACTCTTGGGGCTTAGAGTCTAGTGCAGAAGGCAGATGTTCAACCCGTGATTCAATACAGAGCAATGGCAGAGCGCATACAGAGGGCAGGGAAGGACTAACCCACTCTGCAGGTCAGGGTAATGGTATTTTATCCGAACCAAATGAATCATTAGGTGAAGGAGGAGGAAGAGTGTTCCAAGCAGAGGGAAGAGTGTGTGCTGAGCCCCGGAAGCGGGAGAAAGCATGGCAAGATTGAAGAACCAGAGGAAGAACAGTGTGGCTGGAACATGGAGAGGGAAGGAGATAGCGGTGGAAGAGGAGGCCGCAGTCAAGGGTCAGGACCAGAGCACTTGAAGTGAGCCTTAGGATGGACCCAGGTTGCTAACCTAAGGGTAGTGGGAAGGAAAGGGGCGGCATGATCAGATTTGCATTTGGGGAAGTTATTCCACCTGATATATGGGAAGGAGAGTGGAAAGGGACCAGATGGGAGGCAGGGAGATGGACCTTGCTGCTCCCTTATAAAAAGCAAACAACATCTGCTTGACACTTCAACCCCCAGTGGCTGGAGTGGTTTGGAGAAAGCCAGTAAGAACAGTATAACTTGGTCATATCTTTGACAGCTCTTTAAAGGGAACTTTTGGGTTCGAGATCTGGTTTGGCACTAACTAGTCAAGAGATCGTGACCTTTGGGGGCCTCATTTTTCTTCCTTGTGAAGTTAGGAAGCTGGACTCTATGATACCTTTGACCTTTCACGGTCTTCTCCATGAGCTACTCCTAATTTTCTAAGAATGCACCCTTATTACCTTTCTGCACCCTTATTATCTCCTTCATAGGATAAAGGATGTGCACTTTATCCTACGTACACTTTACACGACGTACACTTGCAACATGGCTCGTGTTATTTTCTTTTGCCACGATCTCCTCCATCAGAGCGTGAGGCCCTTGACAGCAACAGTTCTGCAGATTCTCCATATCTCCTACCCCTGGCCCAGCAGAATACCTGGCACCTGTCAAGTGTTCAAAAATTTTTTGAACTATAGCAGGTCCCCTAAAGGGAATTACGTAGGAAAGAATATTTTTCATTTATTAGGCATAATTTCACACATTTGCATGATCCGAAACCATTTCCCTCTCTCATGGATAATTTGAAAGCATATGTCATACCCTTAAAAACATTACCAATTTTGATTTACAAATGTTTTTCAAGAGGCAATCAAAGACATTTGTGTTAATTGTATCACTTTTTCAGTTTGCAATCAAAGCTGCAAATTTGTTCTCTTTAATTTTCCAACTCAATTGAAAGCAGGATTGAGGTGGGTAACAGGCACCAAACTGGCACCATTTGGGCTACCAAGTTGTAGCCATGAACTCTGGAAATAGACCTGCAAGCTTAAATGAAACTCGATAAAGGAGAGCCAAGCGCCACTGACCTTCTGGGCATTGTCCTAGGTGCTAAAGTAGACGTTGCGGCTGCAGAAGGATTGGGCTCCCCTTCCAAGTGGAGTGCTTGGTCCTGGGTACTGTGCATACAGCCACACATACTCTGGTCTCCTGTTGTGTGTCGGCCCTTCCTAAGCGACAGTTACTTGCCCACTGTTACTATTGTCATTCGTTCCATGGCAACTATACAGTGGCCCTTGTAGAAGAGCCTTTCCCTAGTGTTATTTGCAGGCAGACATTAAACCAGTTATGCAGTCAACAAATATTTGAGTATCTGCTGTGGGCCAGACACCGTACAAGGTACTGGGGACACAACAGTGAGAAAACTCAGACATGGACTTTGATCCCAGGGAGCTTAGTGGTCAAGGCTGATATTAATCACGTTATCACAAAAGAAGTCACCCCTGTGACAATACCGTGCAAGGGGGATGCTATGAGTTTGGTGTCAGTCAGGGAGGTGAGGGAGACATCCCTGGGGAGGTGATGTGTGATGCCGAGTAGGAAGGAACAAAGTAGGTGAGAGGGCAAGGGATCCACGTGGTAGGCAGATGGAACAGCCTGTGGGAAACCCAGTGGCAGGAGGGAGTGTGGTGATCGGGAGGGACTGAGAGAAGGCCAGGGTAGCTGGACCAGAGAGGCTGAGGGGGAGGGAGGCTCCAGGTGAGGAGGAAGAGGAGGCACGGTGACTGGACGACGCAGGAACTGGGAGGCCACGGTAGGGAATTTTCACTTATGTCAACAGAATAGGAAACCATTTGTGAGTTTTAGGCAAGGAGGCTGATAAACTTAGATTTACAGTCTGGAGACATCACTCTGGCTTCAGTGTGAATAATGGTTTAGAGAAAGGAACAGAGTAAATTCAGGAAGACCAGCAGGAAGGCTATTTCACTTGTGTTTGCTTAGAGCTTGTTCTGTAAAAGCTGGGGGATGTCAGCTCAGTCAAAAGAGTCTGGGTCAGGGAAGACATGACCAGCGATTACTTAGATCACTGCTGAGTTGATGGGTGAGAGGAGATAGATCTCAAGAGAAGCCAGGAATAGTCATTGTTCCAGCTTCCGCTTGGCTCCAGGGACGCTGCTGTCGTTACTGCATCACTGGTCACTGCTCCACCATATGGCCCCTCCACTTGCTCATTGCCTGCTTCCCTTTATGGTTTTCTTTTCTGTCCTCCCTCTACCTCCTAATTTCCTTAGCATTTTTCATTTAAATATGGGAGGGAGGGAGAGTTTGATTGATCTCACTAATTACTGTTGCCCATAGTGGTCAGAGTTTTAATGCCAGCCCGCCCCATCGGTTGTCAATTAACCTATGCAATTAGCTCCCTCGGAGCAGGTGATGACCCTAAGCCAGCTTCACTGCCCACGTTAAAACCAACAGCTGGTTTCCTCAGCGGAGAGCTCTGAGTAGGTTTCTGAGAATCTGGATTTGTAAGAAACACGCCAGATGAGTCTGACATGGACTGTATTGCAGAACTGTTGGCGGTGGTTAAACAGAGGCTCTGGAGTAGTTTGAATTCTGACTCTGCCATTTACTAGCTGTGTTACCTGGGATAAGATCTTTAAAATGGCTAAGTCTACTTTCTCATTTATAAAATAATACTTTCCTCATGGAAATACATTTCTCGTGGAAAGCACAGTGTCTGATACACAGGGAGCAATCAATAATAGACACGGAGAAGATGACAGTAGAGATGACGTGTCATCAGGATCCTGGCAGAACACAGACTCAAACTCGGATGGCATCAGAGACACCCATGAAGGGATCACTCAGCGGTCACGGTTAGGAAAATAAACATGGATGTCGAGGCACCCAGAGACTAGAAGCGATGGGAGACTTACCACTCTTGTCCCGAAGGAGCAAGGAGAGGAAACCAGATGATGGAGCCCAGAGAGAGCAGGATTCTTGGAGCAGGGGCCACTTGACAGAAGCCGTGGATGAAGGGAGACAGCCGCGGCTGCAAATCAGGCAAATCAGGGAGGGAGTGGGGAAAAGATACCCCAGGCTCTGATCTCCAGCCTGTGCCTCCCATTGACCAAACCAATCAGGGAACCAGCAGGAAGGAGGCCTGGGAGGTGGAGTCTGAGGAATCAACCTCCTGGGGCAGAGACTGGAATAGGAGGGTGGGGTAAACAAATGGGCAAGAAGCATGATGTTGATGGTGATGATGGTGACGATGGTGATGATGGTGATGACGATGGTGCTGATGGAAGCAAAATACTGGGAATCAGGTTTATTGATAACCTTCTCCTCAAGACTGAATCAAACTTAGGATCAAAAAGGCATAGCAGGGCTTCCCTGGTGGCGCAGTGGTTAAGAATCCACCTGCCAAGGCAGGGGACACGGGTTCGAGCCCTGGTCCAGGAAGACCCCACATGCCGCGGAGCAACTAAGCCCGTGCACCACAACTACTGAGCCTGTGAGCCACAACTACTGAGCCCACGCTGTAGAGCCCGCGAGCCACAACTACTGAACCTGCGTGTCACAACTACAGAGCGTGTCACTACAGAGCGTGTCACAACTACAGAGCTGGGCTCCAGGCACTGGGATAACGGGTATTGATTTTTTTTTTTCAAGGCCTAATCCAATTCTGTTATTCTATAGGCAGCTCTGTTCTTTTTCTGCAGTAAAAGGAGACGAGAAACTTACTTTCTTTCCTGCTGAGACAGCGTCTTATGTAGCCAGGCAATAGCAATCTAACTTTGAGATGGAAGCGTCCTTGCAGCTACTGGCACTGGCCCTTCCCTGACACTCCCCTTTTTCTTCGTTGATTTTGCCAAGCTGGTGCAAAAGGACTGTGAGGCCTACTTCTATAGCTAGATCCTCTTTCGTGAGACATAACTATAGGCAAGAAACACAAGGTGGTTCTGCTATAAATTTTATACTCCATCTCTGTACTCTATCATTTAATGAGTGTTTACTATGTTGTTGATATGGTGCAAGGTATGTTTTTAATGTATAAAATTATGGTAAAATAGATGTAACATAAAATTTACCATGTTAATCATTTAAAGTGTGCAGTTTAGTGGCATTAAGTGTGTTCACATTGTTGTGCAACCATCACTGCCATCCATCTCCAGAACTCTTTTCATCTTGCAACGTGAAACTTGGTACCCATTCAGCAATAATTGCCCACTTCCCCTTCTCCCCATTGTACGTACGTACCACCTTTTGTTTACCCATCCATCCATCAGTGGATACCTGGGGGGCTTCCACCTTTCGGCTGTTATGAATAATGGTGCTCTGACTGTGGTGTACAAATATATGTTTGAATCCTTGTTTTCAACTCTTTTGGGGTTTATAACTAGGAGTGAAATTGCTGGAGCATATGGTAATTCCATTTTTAATTTTTGGAGGAGCCACCATACTGTTTTCCATAGCAGCTACACCATTTTACATTCTTACCAGCAGTGCACGTGTTTTTGTTTCTCCACCTCCTTGCCAATACTTTATTTTTCTTCCCTCTCCTCGCTTTTTCTTTTGATAGTAGCCATTCTAATGAGGCGTTATCTTATTGTGGTTTTGGTTTGCAATTCCCTAAGGATTAGTGATGTTAAGCATCTTTTCGTGTATTTATTGGGCATTTGCCTATCTTCTTCGGAGAAATGTCTATTCCAGTTCTATTTAAAGTGTCTATTTAAAGTTCTCAACTTTAAACTGGGTTGTTCTCTCTCTTTTTTTTTTTTTTTTTTGTATTGTAAGAGTTCTTTATATACCCTAGGAAAGTTTTGTTTTTGAATATTATCTCATATAATCTTCATAATAACATGGAATAGAAGTGTCATTAACTCAACTCTATAGCCGAGGACCTTGCAATACACATAGAGAAATGAACTTGCAATTCATTCCCCCCCAAAATATTTACTGAGTCCTCACTATAAGTCTGACACTATTAAAAGTAATGAGGATACAACAGTGAAGAAACGAAACAAAGAACACTGCCCTCCTACAGCACACATTTGAGTAGGGAGATTAGATCTGCTGGCTACTAGAATTTGTTAATTCTCTTAGTCGGCATGGGGAGGGTACCTCAGTACCACCAGGTGGGGTAGAAGTCCAGGGTTCCCACATGGTCTCAACTGACACCATGCCAGGTGGGAGGACTCATTAGCGCCTTTGGAGGATCAGTGTCCTAACCGCTTTCTCAGTCTTCTCTGATACCACCTGATGTGCTGGCTGAGACCCCTCGTTACAGCCTGGGGGGTGGAGTCTAGGTTCATCACTTCATCTTTGTTGGTTTGGTTGCGGGTAGGGCATAGTTGTAATGGTGCCTGGCTGCAGTAGAATAGTTATTTCCTAAAAGTATTTTGTCCTGCTGGGCTGTTCTTTTCCTGCCCCTTTGGCTACAGAGAGACCGAGCTTTTGTTGGGGCTATTATTGTCTGTGCCCTTTGGTGTTTCAGGTGGGCGGCACCCAGCCTGGAATATATGTGGCAAAAAGAAACCCCAGGGAATCCAGTGCCTTGTGGTTCGAATCCTGAAGTCCCTTACAGTCTGTCTTCTCTCCTCCATCTTTTACACTTGTGTTTGTTTTACGTATAATGTCCAGGGTTTTTAGTTGCACTTAGTAGGAGGATTAGGGAAAATATGTCTACTCCATCTTCCCAGAAATGGAAGTCCCCGTGTAACTTTAGAAACATTAGCTTATTTAAATACTTGCAGTGTAATTACGAACAAGCTCAGAGAGCTTAAGTAACTTGCCCAAGAGCCTGTTTTCGGACCTGATACCTACAGCTTATATACCCTCACTCATGATGCTTCTTTGCCAATAATGGTACCCGCCTTTATGGAACGCCATGCATCTCGGTCAGTGTCCCAGCTGCCTCCACATACCGTGTAGCTGGGTCCTTATTTATTTATTTAGCCTCTCTAATAACTTTGGTATCTACATTTCGTTAACCTATTTCTGTCTGTCCGTGCTGTTGTGATGCCCTAATGGTTGGCACTGGAATGATCCTGTCTTTATAATGGGACCCTGCTATTAACCCCCTATGGTGACGGCCAGCACACTCCCACAGAAGGGTAGAGATTCAGGCTTTCTGAAAACACAGTTAGTACGTAGCAGAATTTGACCCTCACACGTTACATATTTTACGCGATACCTTTTTCGTCCGTCTGTTTTTAATCAAACAGTTATTTTGGATTTGTTATCCACGAGCCAGCAGGCACTGGGGCCCCAAGCTCGTCAACAATGCAAGGGGCTCCCTTGTCAGACGCTTCTCCTCTCTTTGGTTGGTCATTGTTGGCAAAACCACCTGAAAAAAACAAAACAAAAACAAAAACGTGGTTCTGCTATGGGCCGGGCTGGTGAAGTTGCCAGCAGATGGCTTAAAGCATTTAACTACCTGTCCTGATGTAGTGAAAATTGGATTTCTGAATAAGAATGCTCGATGTTTTATTGGTCTGGGCTTTAATTATTTTACAATGTAATGGGAGAAAAAGCGAGAGCCTTTCATTTTCCACTGGTGACTGTCATTTTGCAGACCTTTCTGACGCTTGCTTGAGAGGGAGAAACTGCTTCTGCTGGTCACTGGAGCAGCCTGCGGGCCCTGCGTGAATAAAACATGCCAGGTAATTTCTGTGATGCGGCCAACACACGTGTATGTAGAACGATGCTTATTATCCCGTCAATTAACAGAGATAATTAAAAAGATTTTAAGCTTTGTGATTGTCAGGAATCCCCCACTCACGAAGAGGGTCTCTAATTTCTTTGGTTAATCCTTGGGTTCTTAATTTAGGATTTTAATGCCCACGGGGCGAAGAAATCAGACGAAAATGCCCAGCTCCAGAAAATATGCTTAAAGAGGTTTGACGTTTGAAAGACTGAAGGAATTGTTCATCCTGACGATGAAATGCTTGCTTGTATTTTCTTGAGATGGTAGCTTAGGTGGGGAAAAGGCTTGCTTTCAAAGTCATCTGAGAGTGTTTAATGATATACATTCAAACTTTTGATTTATTTTTTGAATAAATATCACATTTTCAGGCTTTAAACCAAACATATAAAAGGCATAGAGTAAAAATTTCCTTGCTGTTCCTGTGCCTCATTTCCCCAGTTTTTTTCTTTCCCCTTATAACCACCTTCATCTGAATTAGTTAGAAAGTCTGAATTTTTTTTTTTTTTCTCAAAAAATCCCGTGCATGGTTCTCATACAGAATCGTGATTGTCTTACATCCTTTAGGGGACCAGGCACAGAATAAATGAGGACATAAATCCCAAACTATAAAACCAAGGATCCAGGGGAGACATGATAGAGTGATGTTTTCCCCTCTCTCTACCTTGTGGACATTTCAGAGGCTGTGTGCCTGCTGCCTGATTTCTAATAAGCCACTTCCTGTGTTTCTGAGAGTGGGAGAAGTCATAGCACTGCTCAGCTCAATAATTGGGAGTGTTTTGAGCCTTTGCTATTGTCCTGGTGGGGATCTTGGCCGTCCCCTCTGCTGTTTCCTTTACTCTTTTTTTTCACTTTTTTTTTTTATATTGAAGTATGGTTGATTTACATTGTTGTGTTAATTTCTGCTGTACAACAAAGCGATTGTTACACAAATATATACATTCTTTTTTTTCAGATTCTTTTCTATTATGGTTTATCATGGGATACTGAATATAGTTACCTGTGTTATACAGTAGGACCTTGTTGCTTATCCATTCTATATATAATAGCTTACTTATCTACTCCTGACCTGCTCTAGGGAATTGCAGGGCTCAGCCTTCATTCAGGCCTTTCTTTTTCTCAGTTTATGTCTCCAGCACATGAATTTTCAAACCCAATAGAAGCTTTTTTCTAGGCTGGTGTTAGAGTTTGAAACTAATCTGCACTGAAGAAGTAAAATACAGTATGATATAAATCTCCACTGGTGCTTCTGTGCTGAGGGGAATGTGATTTAACCTGGAGAGACTTGCATTCCCAGAATACTCGCAAGATCTATTTTCCTTTAGCACTTTTGTTTTACTCTATTTTGGACCACATTCTCACCATAGTGTGTATATGGGGTTTAAATACATGTTGTTGATCAAACTGTCCTTTTAAAACTTGAAACAGCTGGCAATATGTCTTTCTAGTGGTATGTTTGAAATTGGACGGATACAAATAAAGATAAGCAAGTTGTAAACAGAAATAGCCAATGTTGAGCCCAGCAGAGACATTAATACACTGAAGAATCTATTTGGAGGGTTCTAATCTCCCTAACACAGTATATTTCCTCCTGAGCTCTGACTCTGGGAAGTGGGGCATCAGCAAGTTGCCTTGAACCCCTTAGCGCCTGTCATGATGATAAATTGTTACACAGCATGTCTGCTTGAGCAAATCCCACTAGCAATTTTAAGTTGCTAAGCCCTTTGTAGGATTCACAGAGCACAGAGTATACCTAAAAATAACACCTAAATAAAAATGAGCTGATACCTCAGTTACCTCCGCCTGACTGTCACCGACACCACTGATCATCAAGAATTCCTATCTATTCGTACACTCTGAGATCACCTCTTTTCAAATATCTAATTTAGAACAAGTGTTACGTTTGGAAGGAACACACTTTGGAATCATTTCTTTATAGTTGCATGAGTGAGAAGAGATTCTTGCTTCATATATATATGTCCATCCATCCATCGATCCATCCATTTACAGAGTCATTCATCATTTGACGTTCACTAACCAACACAGGTTGGGTGCCAATTGTGTACCAGGCACTGTGTCAAGGGCTTAGGGCTATCTAAACGCAATAAAGTTAATTGAAAGTAAAAATTCAGTTCCTTCGTCACATTTTAAGTGATTAATAGCCACATGTGGCTGGAGGTTACCATATTGGACAGTACAGAAGTTGAATGTCTTTATCATTGTAGAAATTGCTATTGGACAGCACTGCACTAGATTTTAAATTCTGTGTTGATGGAGAATGTGTCAACTTTGTTTACTGCTGTATTTTGGGTATTAAGCACATAGTACTTAGCATACGGGTACTCAATAAACACGAATCAATTGATTGTTTAATTGGTTGAAAGGCTGTTTTGTGAGGAGAGTCAGCTCCACTCAAAAAATGAACCGAGGCTGCATAGTTACGTGTAGATAACAAACATTCAAAACATCTCTCTTATATGTGTCTTTCTAAAAGCTAATTCTGTACTGTCTGTGCTATTTCAGATGGGAATGATCTGAAACACCTGAAGGATTTAATAGCTTTCATGTTTCCTTGGCAGTCCTTTCCCTGAATGTTTTCATGTTCCAGAATTTCCAAACAGTTGTGACTAAGCAAGTCGAGACATGCTCGGGTTTGTATGTTTGCAGCAATGCATGGAGTTGGTGCTTTTCCTAAAAGCCTCTAAGCATGAGGAAAGGCCTAGCTATAAATTCAGTGAATATAAAATGTTTAGTAATCATACACTGTCACTAAAAGAAATAGCTTAAGTGTTTAAGAGCCTCTATTACAGATCACAGAAATCTGGATTTGAATCGTGGCTTCACCACTTAAAACCAATAGCATAAAAGCCCTAGTTTATTTCCCGACATCACACTATAAGGTGAATACTATTGTTACTCTCATTAAAGAAGAAAAAGGAAACCGAAGCAGAGAGGGGTTAAATTACTTGCCCAAGGTCACACAGCTAATAGTTGTGGTGGAGATGTGGATGAAACCCAGGTAGTCTGATTCCGAGGTCAGTTTTTTTAACTACAGTACTCCCATGGGTCTGATCTCAACTTCTTTGTGCCTCAGTTTCCTCATCTGTAAAATAGGAATAATGCTACCTAGCTCACATGAATTGTTACAAAGATAAAACTCTTGGACACAGTATCTGCCAGCTACTGTTGGAGTTGTTTTCTCTTAAAGGAAGGTATTCATTAAGAAAAACACTCAATCTCATCACAAAATAAATATATAAACAACAAGGTTATAACAGTTTTCTTTTACCTATGAAACTGGCAAAAACTGAAAATGAGATAACATCCTCATTTGGCTAGGGAGAGATAAAAAGGTATGCCTGTACATTGCTGGTGGGAGTATAAATGATGTAACCTCTAGGGAGGTTACATCAATTACAGGGAAGGAATTGGAAATATCTATGAAGATTAAGAATATACATATCTTTTGGCCCAAGAAACCCACTCCCATGAATTTATCTTTTAGATATTCTTGCAAATGTGCTCAAAGATATGTGTCCTAGAATATCAGTTGCTGTGATACTCGATGATCTAACAGTACAGAATTGATTTGGTAGAGAATAAACCAGGGCTTGGCACACTTTTTCTGTAAAGGGCCAGACAGTAAATGTTTTAGGCTTTGTGGGTCACAAGGTCTCTGTCATAGTGTGAAAGTAGCCACAGACAATGTACAAACGAATGGCCATGGCTGTGTTCCAATAAAACGTGACTTACCAAAACACGGGGTTGACTGCATTTGGCTGTGGGCTATCATTTGCTCACTCCTGGCCTGGATAAATTATGGTATGTCCATACAAGGGAATATTAGCCCTGCCTTCATCTCTCCTGGACCCCAGAAATCCCCTCATGACAACAAAGCAACCTCCCCACTTATTCTTTGTTTCCCAACAAATGAAGCCTCTGCTGGATCCAATAGTATATTTGGGGGAAGAAAAGCAGCCGTGGCAAAGAGAACTGGTTAGTACCAGGATAAACATCTTCTTCTAGGTTCTAAGCTTTGCTCTTTTGCACTAAACCACACCTCTGATCTGGTGTCAAAACTGTGTGTGTCATGGAGACTCAGGGCCCCTAATGACCTGGCTGAACCATTAGGGACCTTTTAGTGCACGTGAATCAAGTGAGTGAAGAACAGCATTAAAAAACAAATGAAGTACCATGGAATGGGACAGCACTGAATTTAGTGGAAAACAGAGTGTCTCGTGTGGTTAAGGTAAGACTTGTTTTGTGTAACTTTGAGTTTAGGGCTCTATGTACTGGAACACATTCAAAATGTATTTAATTGTTAAGAGTGCCTGTACCATGGAGAGATGACCCTTGCGCTTTGATGGTCCTTTTGTGATTGCCTGTAGCTTCCATATAAACATCTCACCCCTCCAGGAATCCTTTATTCCATCCCTCTTTTTCATCTCCTCCATGGCTTATCAATATCTGCAATTTGCTTACTTGCAGCTTATTGGGGGGTGAGTGGTGCAGAGGGACAGGAATGATACCATGGATAGTCCTTAACCTATGGGCTTCAGGTCATTCCTGGCTTGCGATCTGGGGGTGGTGCAGTTTGCAAACAGGGGAACGTGAGTCGGTGAGTCACGAGGGCCAGGAGTTGCGTGCCCCGCTGTGAGCTATCTGTAAACATGCTGGAAACTTTTCAAAGGAGCGTTAAGATTCTTCTTCCTCTCTGGCGAGTCGATCTGTTATATCACCTCTAAGTTTGCATATTCAAATGTATCATATTATAGTTGTTCAACAAATATTTACTGAGTACCTAGTATAGTCTAGGCACTGTTCCAGGTGTTGAGGACACAGGTGTGTACAATCTAGTAAATAAAGTCCCAGCGCTTAGTGGAGTTTATATGGGAGCGGGAGAGATCTAAGATACAAGTAAACAATGAATACATAATGTAATTTCAGGTCTGTAGGTAATCTCTCCCACTGGGCTGTAAGTACACTGAGGCAAGCATTGTATTTACCCAGCTGTTTCTCCAGTCGTGAGCTGGGCTGAAGGAATATTTGGCACCTCAAGGATTCCATCTGTAAACAATGCCTTTTAATCTACTCCAGCACCTTAGCAGGGAATGCGATAAACATTGTTTACCTGATGGGAACTCTGTCAAAGTTGGTCTCTCAGTACCCGAGCACTGAAAAGCCCTCAGTTGCCCCACATTAATGCTACAGGCCGGGTCATTTTTTCCCAGAAAAGGTAATGCTACTGATTGGAACAATTATCAGTTTTAATCATCGTTATCAGCTATTGAGCACTCTGACGAGGTGAATCTGCTATGAAATTTGCTTACGTTATATCATTGTACCCTTTACTGGTGGGATAGTGTGGCAGGTAGAATAATGCTCCCCTTCCCGCCCCCAGGATGCCCACATTCTAATCCCTGGAATCTATGGATATGTTAGGTTCTGTGGCAAAGGGAACTAAGGTTGCTGATGGAATCAAGTTTGCTAGTCAGTGGACCTTAAAATCAGGAGATTATCCTGGATTATCCAGGTTGGTCCAATGTAATCACATACTTCCTTAAAAGTGGAAGAGAGGCCAAGAGGAGGTCAGAGTGATGCAACACGCAAAGAACTTGACCTGCTGTCGCTGGCTCTGAAAATGGAGAAAGAGGGCCATCAGCAACGGCTTCTAAAAGATGGAAGAGACAAGGAAATGAGTTGTCTCCTAGAGCCTCCAGAAGGGAACAGAGTGTAGCCCACCCCTGGATTTTACCCAGTGAGACTTCTGCTGGGTTTCTCCTACAGAATAGTATGATAATACATTCGTGTTGTTTAAGCTACTAAGTTTGTGGTCATTTGTTTCAGCAGTCAGAGAAAACAGGTTGATATCTTTATCCCCCATTGTATGGATGAGAGCCGAGGCTCAGAGACTTTGGGGCACTTTCCCAGGATCACACAGCCTGGTTTCAATGATGGAACCAAGATAGGAATCTAGGTCTATCTGACTACAAGCTGATGCTTACCCACTGGTGGTAGGAATTTACATGATCAGTTAACGCTGATAAAGCTAATGACAACATCTACCAATGCCTGAAGATGTGACCCAGCTCTAAGCTCCTAGAACACAGATCTGGACCTCAGGTCTTATCTGAGGAAACTGTGATTAAAAACATGTTCCTCCTGAGTGTGTGTGGCGCCGTGTTGCAAAGTTCTGTGGAAACGTATGTCATTACTCACTGTGAAATTTTCACAGAAGGTCTAGGAGCTTTCAGAGAGCGAGATTAACAATGGACTTGTAGAAAAGGGCAGCAACGCTCAGGGCAACGTGTAAGCTATGAAATGTATCACATTCTAGAAGGAAGATGATAGTGGAGATCAATCAGAAGAAACCTGAAGGTCTGAAGAGACTAGGGGAGATAATATCAGGAGAAATGTCAATTCACAGGCAAGAAGGGAAAATACTTGAAGTAAGGAAAACTACTGAGTTTGTATTTTGCTTTTCTCTCGCTCACCAAAGTGGCATGAAAGCAAGTAACGTCACATGAGATTGTTTCTAGTAAGTAGGGAGATGACTTGAAGTTCGTATGAGCCAGTGAGTCTAAGTTCACAGCACAAGCCAGTTAGATTCTCTTAAGCTCCAAGAGGTCAGGTAATGAAAATATAAATAAAATAGCAGAGGCTCAAAGGCAAATCCTTTTTCAGCCACCAGGAAACCTATTAGACTTATTACAACCTCTTTCAAGTGTTTTGTTTGATAAACCAGGGGGCCTGCCCATTTAAGGAAAATATTCAACTGGACTTAAAATATTTCCCACAGAAACACAGGACTTCCAGGAAGCCTTCTTCTGTTCTCATCTTGGCCTTTTAATGTCCAATGTCCATTATTCATGGAGGTCCAGAGAGGACTGGAGAAGCCAGGGCCATTCTTGGAAGCACTTGCTGCCAACAGGCTCTGAAGAGCATTTAGCTGAGCCCGAAACCCCAGCAAAGCCTCAGACTCCAAGTCAAGCAGGTTAAGAAATAATTCTTCATTCAGCTGGACCTTTCACACTCTTAATGACTTAATGAACTTATTCAGTGAACTGAGTTTGATTTTATTCACGTTGGCAAATGATTCTGACAAAAGCTATCCTTATATCTATGAGGGACTCAGCATCCCTATGGAAGGTCAAATGAAGCACTTGATGGTCTGGGTTATTGTTGAATGTACCCCAGTTGGACAGACAAAGCACATCTGGCTTAAAATGTAGGAGAACAGTGGGGGGTAGCACTGTCGTGGTTTAACAAGGTTTAGAGCAAGTTGTTTTGGATGCGGAGACCTGGATTTGAATTTGGCGTCTTCCCACTTCCACTCAGTCACCTTGAGCTAAGAGGTTCCTTGATCTTTATGCATCTCAGTTTTCTCATCTGCTCAACTGGTATAAAAATAGTACTTGATCTCGCATTAAATAGGAAAGTGGAGATAAAGCGTGTGGCATTGTTCTCTGTGTAGACTAGATGCTCAGTAGATAGTAGCAATTAAGAATGATTTATATTACTGAAGGTACTCACAAGGATTTTGTTGTTATCTCACTTCCCTGACCTTTGGTTTTCTAACCTGATACATGGGAGTACTGCTAGCATCTATCTCATAGTGCTGTTATGGTTAAGTGCAAAATGCTTATCAGCTCAGGGGCTGGCACACTGTACGTGCTCAATAAATGTTAGTTGTTACTTGATAGCTGTTATTAAAAATTCTTATCTTTGGACAGCCAGATAAAAATCACATGGCATATTGAAATTAAAGTCTTATTTATATGCTGCATAGATGGGAGTTAATGGGAAAAAAAATCTCTTAGGAAAGGGAAAAGTTCTAGTATTTTTCCTGGCATTACTTGTCCATTATTTGAGCCTTTCAATCTTGAGCTCCAAGACGCCAGGAGCTGTATTTTGCTCACCTCACTGTGATTACAAGTCTTTGACTGATAAGATCTCAGGCATTTATAAGTGTGAAGTAGACATTCAATAGACAACTAATATTTGTAGAGTGCTGTACAGTTCATCAACCTTTCCCGCACACCACCAGGTCGGTTCTTGTCATTACCCTATGAAGCAGGATTATCTGCATTCCCATCTTACATTCTAAGCAATAATAGTAACGTTCATCGATCACTGATCACCGTAGTAGGTGATTTTGATGCTCTGTGCTGTTTTCTCTTGGCCAGTCTCTAACTTCAGCCGCAGTTGTGAGCGGTAGTTCCTGCTCACGTTGACAGTGACCTGCACCTTCTGTGGCTCCCCCCTTATCCTTCCTCAAGGCCACTGTCCCCAGGAATGGGGGAAATGGGGAAGGGGAGGGCGGTGATAGCACTCATGTCAGTTCCCCTCCTCCCACTGCCAGCACGCTGCCTAATAGCTGTTAGGACTCAAGGTCACAAGAGCCTGCTCAGTCTACAGGCAAGTGCAACCTGGAAACGTGGGAAAGTTATTAACCCTTTCGGCAACTCTCAACCAGTTGGGGGGACAGAGGTTGGTAGATAAATATTCCCACTCTTGTCCCTTGCTTGAAAATTGCCGGAGCCATTCTGAACACTAGTCAGAGATCCTGACGGAACTGAGCTCCTATTGTTCTTACCAGCAACAACTAATGCGCTCTTTTATTGGATGGATTTTCCTCCTTTCCTGTCTCACTCTCCCCCCTTGTCAGTCCTGCATCCTAGAATCACCTAGAACCCAGACTGAGAATGTGCCTGCTGTATGCCAGAGGCTGCTACGATGTCTTTACACGGCTTACCTCCTTCATCCTGATACCAACCCTATGAGGCAGAGCTTATCTTCATTGTAGAGACAGGGGAACTGAATGAATGAGTTTAGCATCTTGCAAAGGCATTTATTGACCTGCCCACAATCCCCAATGATCGAAGGTGGTCCCTAGGGTGTAAACTCCCCTGCGTTCCAGGGTGCACCTGCCTTCAGGTTATGGCTCCAGAGGAGCCCCTGGGCTTTGGAGAAGGCGCGGAGGAAGACAAAGGACAGGCAAGTAGATGGCAGCACAGGGATTCTATCCCAGGCGGTGGGATCTCAGAGCCCACTCTTTTTATTTGGATGCTTTACCTCCTCCGAGGAAACGAAGGCTCAGGAGGTGAAGTCACATCCTGAAATACAGCTACTGAGCAGAGAGGCTTCGAGGCCAAATGAGGTCTTCTGGAAACATAGACCCGAGGTCTCCTACCACACTGATTACTCTCCTTTTCAAAAGGCCAGATCTACTGTTCTTTTTCTTGAAACCAGAAGGAATAAAACCAGCTTAACGAAATCCCCGTTGGACTACAGCAGCATTTTACTGCAAATCTGCAGTGGACTCTGGAAGCATGCCTCTATCTGGACCAGGGCGGATAGTGCTTTCCATGACAGAGCCCCGATGTATTTTGGGACTGTTAAGGTTGGTAAAAAGAACTGCTGATTCTGAGGATTTCTCCACTTTGGAGAATTCATGACAGCGTAAGAATCAGAGGCCACTCTGTGCCCCTGGACAGTGCTGAAGAAAGCAGTCCAATCCAGCTGCTATCCCAGGAAATCAGAGGTGGATGTGGGGAGAACTCATGCCTGTTCTCCTTCTCCCACTCCCAGCCCACTGCCTAATGGGTGTTAGGTCAAGGCTATTTCCTATCCCCAGGATGTCCTCCACTCTATCCCGCACCCACCGAGATCTTGTCAAAATGCTGATCTCATCACGTCCCTCCTCTGCTTAAATCCTTCAGTGCTTTCCCTTAGCTTCTTTAGGATAAAGACAGAATTCCCGATTGTGGTGCCCAAGCGGGACTCCCCCCACCCCCATCAGCAGTGACACCTCTCTCAAAGCCCCCCTCACACATTACGCGCTACATATCCATCCTGTCTCCTGCCATCTGACAGCTTTGCAAGCCTGCTCTCTGCCTGGGATACTCTCCCTTCCACCTTGTCCTTGTGAAATTCTGTGCTGTCTTGAGGCAGATTCAAGCTCCTTGACTTTCCCCTAAGCAGCTCGAGTCCCTCTGATAAACATTCTCATGGAATCCTGTGTCTTTGTTGCACACAGTGTAACTGGGGTATGATTATTTTACTGTCTGTCTCCTCAATAGAATGTAAGCTTCCTGAGGTGGGGCATGTTTCTGCTTTCGCTATCGTATCCCCAGTGCCTGGCAGAGCAGTGGGTATACAGGAGGTCCTGGAGTGACGGAATCAACGAATGAACAGCCCTGGGCTCATAAAGCAAGGTCAGGGTGAGAGACTGGAAAGACTGTGCACTTGTCCTTCGTTCTCTCATTGTTCAAGCTCACCAGGTTCTATTGCTGTAATTCTCCATTATCCAGCCAGCACTGTATGCAATAACTTTATTAAGGTCAAAGAGATATCACAATACAGATTTATCCAACAGGATCCAGAAATGGCTTATACATATCATCTAAGACACACAGCTGTTTTGGGCTGAAATGTTTCCAACATCACAGATCACACAATGAGTTTATACATCGATAACGACTTTTATCTGGAAATACAGATGCTCAGCTTGCTCTCACTGTTGGGCCCTGGCATTTCAATTGAGTTAAAACAAAGAGGCGAAGATTAACATTTTCTTGATAATGAATACATTCTGGGGAATATTTAATGAGAGGATAGAGAGGAAGTCATTTTAAATTTATGGGTAACATTCAAATAAGACTTTGTAAGTTGAGCCGAGACTGGAGAATTTTTAATAATTGGATCTAGGACATATTAACTTTACAAATAAACAGGATTTAAAAGTTTAGCTGGTAGTGTAGGTTCCACAGACTACCCTTCATAAATCAACATGTTAGCACTATATCTTGACTATGGTGTCTGATACCTACATCTCCATTATTCTAAGGAAACAAAACTCCATCCACACTCATAGTTATTGGGCCCATTGTTCATGGTCCATAGAATAAAAGCCACAAAACACCACAGAAAGTTACAAGAATGTAAATATTTAGCTAACTAAATAAATATTGGGCAATTTCCATCTACAACACTGAATATCTACTAATCAGGGAAAAACAAAAACCCCAAACCTTAGTTACAATGCATTCAGAATTGGATAAAGCCAGAGAGACAAATTTGCAAGTATACAAAGTAGTGAATATATTTCTTTAAACGTCCATTTAACAAATTCGTGGTACAAACTGGAAAATTTTCATAAATACAGTTCAAATGTTCATTTTGTGAGAAAATGCTTATTCATGCACTAAATCATATGAGCACTGATTCATCAAATAAAAAAAAATACAGAGTAATTGTCTGAAACCAATACTTAGAGACTCACAATTCTACAGGGTCTGCAACTAAAAAATAATAATACATGCACGTTGTGATGCACCAAACAGTATTAGAGAAATCATTAAAATGTCTTTCACGTCAAAAACTGTAAGAAAACTCAATGCTGTTTAATTTACTTTATGCACATTACATACCAGAGACTTTAAGCTACAAAATACTTCTACTATCTCAACACGCATACAAAACGACCATAAAAGTATCTGTGTATATAACAAGGTGCTCTCCAATTAGCCATCTTAATGAATCATGTATCTCCTCATGTCATCTCATCTCTAAGTACCATTCATCACGACCCAGGCCTTTCTGCTTTAATGAGGACTACAGATCTCTTATTTACATTCAACACTCCCTGAATTAATAACTGATTGAAACTCTTAAATTCTCCTGCCACTGACATGGAAGGTGGTGAGGCTGTCTTTGGAAGAATGCCAACACTACCCTGTTAAATCTCATTGGTAAAAGAAGCAGGGCCACCGGGCTGTTGGCCAAACTCATCCGAGGATGGCCCCAAACTCGCCTGCTGGTTGTACCCACTGCTTGAGCCATAGCTGTCTTGGTTGTATCCGCCTTGGTTATAGCTACTGGAGTGTCTCTCCACTGGGTCTGAAAGATATCTCTGGCTCGAGGAATGCCAGCCGGTCTCCTTGAAAACAAACCAGATGTTTCCAGCCCAGAGGATAAAGTTCAAGAATCCAAAGACCTGAAGGAGGATCAAAGCAAGTGAGTTGATAGACTGGACAGAAACCCCAGAAAAATCTCAGTTTCAGAAAACTCCTTCACAACACAAAACGTCACTTTTCACCTCAATGTGGGGGCCTCTTCCAGTTTCACATTTGGAGTCACTGTTTCATTTAGAATATCTGACTTTTCATGAAGGCTTGCTACAATACATGTTAGGCACTGCATAAAAGGCTTTATGTATATCCATTCATTTAGGCAAAGAAGGTGCTATTATTACACCCATATTAAAGATGTGAAAACTGAGGTTCAGCAAAGATAAGGACCTTATTCAAGGTCACATGGCGTGGTTAGTAGTAGACCTGGGACAAGCCCTGTTTCATCTAACTCCAAAGACAGAGCGCCTACCTAATCCATCACTACCTCCCCAGATGAGGTAATCCTCATGGTGTGTAAGATATCTTCAGGGGACACAGGGTTGAGTATTTTCACTTTAATGATGGTGCATTAATTTATAAGGTTACCTTCACTTTAATGCTAGAGTTACTACTTTTCCATTTACTGAAATGATATAAATAAAATGAGTCAACCTAAAAAGTATGGAGTAAGCAATGGTACAGGTGGAATGCAGACAAGCACACGCATGGTAGTGTACACAGAGGTTGTGCTTCTTTGAATAATTGTACTTTCTGTGCCTCTCACAGTCAGAAGTGAACGTCCAAACCACACTCTGAATGAAGTTCAGGTTGCAGAGAGGTATGAAATGTTTTCTCAAGAACTGAATGTGAGACTTTCCTATGGAAACTCCTCTCACTCTCCAGAAGGGTGTCCTCGGTGAGCCAGAGAACCGGGTGTCACTTCCCTGGGGCCTGAGTGTTTGACGGAAGCAGAACTGTTTGCTTCTGTAAGAGGCCCAAACAGAACAGTTGTTCTGCAGCCTCTTCCAAGGTGGACTGATTGACTGGGAATTAAGCAAGGCAGTCAGTTTTAACAGCCCCCTTTTGGAGACAGACAACGATAGTGTGGCACAAAGCTGTGATGACATTAAAGTATATTTAATAGCCACTCCAGCACGATGCTGACCAAACAAAATGGACTTGGGCAGAGGCCATAGCTCTGGAGTAGGCTTCTAGAAGTCCCCTGCAGTGTCAAAATAATTTATCCCTTATTTGTTGGATGGTGGGATGCTTCAGAGTGCCCTGGGGGTGGGAGTAGCAGGCTAGGTAGTCAAGATGAGGGACTTCGGGGGCTTGGAACACGGGCTCCAAGCTTCAGAATTTTAGCAGCAAGTGGATCAGGGCACACTACCTGAATCTCAGCCTTGGAGCCATCCCCTCTGGCTTTGGAATTCGAGCGGCCTGGGCTCTGCAAATTTTTGCTTTATGATTCTGGACACGGCAGTTAGCCTCTGAACATCAGCATTTTAAAAATTCTATGAAATGAAGACAGTTATTCCTTCCTTGGGGGATAGTTGTGAGGATTAAAGCGGATGTGTGTGAAGCAGCTAGACAGTGCTGGACACGTTAGTAAATGCTTACTGATTGCTAAGCTGTGCTGTGAATCACTTTCTAAAATATTTCCATGAACTGTATTCAGTTGACTCTTTTGCTGAGGCATAAACTGAAGCAGGGCTTTGAGGCCATATTCTTGAGGTGTCAAGAGCCAAAACTGAGCATCTAGGCTCCTAACCAATCTCACTGAAGACTGCTTTATCCAGACCTCCCTCCCTCCCTTCCTTCTTCTCTCTCCCCATCCCATCCTTTTTTCTTCCTGTAACCTTAACTGAGATTTATTTAACATAATTTTGTGCCATGCTCTAGGCTCCTTGCTGAGGGAGATACAAAACACAAATAAGGTACTTATAGTATAATAGTTGCATGATCAAAATGAATTAGGTAATCACTGATACAACTCTAATTTACATATAGGACCTTTTAACCATGTGTACAATAGCTAGGATATTTTCCATCAAAGGGGAGAGCTTGATTAAATTACACCTCTGTAAGTATAGGTTGATATATGAGCAGAAAAAATGATCTTGGAATCTTTTCAGATATGAAGGGATGGCTCTACCCAGGACTATAATTTTACCTGTTTTCTATTCCTTGGTCCCTCCCTTTCCCCTGATGCTACTTCGTTTCTAAAAAAGGGATGTTCGAGAAGAGCCTAGAAATTAGGGAAATGCAACTTAAAAGTAAGTACATAAACAAGGCATTGCCATGGGCCTATTTAAGGAGCGGTGATGTCTTTATTGTCATCACAGAGGTATCACAGATCTCTTGCCTGGCACATTTTAGGGGCACATGAGCCCTCGAATTTGTTCTTGCCATTTTGTTGCAGCTGAAGTCAGAGTAGGGATTTTGAGTCTAGCCTAGATGTGGGACAACAGAAAGAGAGACTGGAAAACACAGTACATAACATGAGAAAGAATGAAGAGAAGACATCTAGATTATCTGAGGACATGTACCAGCATTGCTTCCGTGAAGCTGGAGGAACAGAAGTAGAAATTATGGATGGTTCATCCGTTCCTGTTACTTGTGACCCAACCATTATACCCCATATAGACATTGGTACCAGCAGTGGGATACAAAGAATGGATTTTAGGGATACGAAGACTGTTTTGCTTTAGCCAATTTAAATGGAGTTTTCTGCCACTAGGAACTGGAGCACACAAACATAGATCCAGAACGATAACAGCACCAGACCTGCCCTGCCACACACGACGTGATTTGCTTTCCATCCATTCTTCTTTTGATTTTTAAGACATACGTCACATTGTTTCTCATTCCAAATTTGCATCTCCTAGTCTAAACTTATTAGAGACATCAGAAGCAGAATTAAATGGACTGTGCAGGATGTCATAATTTACTAGAAGAACTAACAAACACACTGAATGATTTTATCTTTGTTCTCTTAGAGTCTGAGATCAGGGTTATAATAACTTTTATTAAGCACTGCCTGTAAACAAACTACAGAAGTAGTAAGAATGTATTTTAATGTACACCTCAAAGTATTCATCCATAGCTGTGGCCAGAAGTAAATAAAAATTACTGTGAGACCCTAATATATAGTTTATTTCAATGTTTACTATCTTATTACTAAGGCAAGATTCACAGTCAAATCACCAGCAGCTGATTAGCCACACTTTTTCCCTTCTTAAATGCCTTCTCAGATTAAATTCCAGAAAGCTGTAGAAACATAAGTTAACCTTGAAGCAAAGATAATTAATTTTTAAGGTTGGCTAAAGAATGTCGATCCTTTATCAAACACGGAGCCCTCTATTATTTGGTAACTACTGCTTTTTGCTGCTACTATAGCTTCTGTTTCTCAGATACAGTTTCTTTCTTTGGAATAACACAAGTTCTTACACTCATAAAATAAGAATCCAATTTAGTGGCCCTGTTATCTGTCAGGTGTTCTGTCTCCCTGTAAGAGCCATACACTTGAGGATAATATTTGACTGTTCAACTAATACAGTTCGGCTTTTCCAAAGTTATCAAGCAACTAAACCAGAAGCATGGAGAAGATTAAAAAAAATTACCATAACTATTACAGGTATTTTTTATACTTTGCATTTCTATCTGTACCCTACTGGGTCTGCGTATTTTTCTCTAGACAATCAACTGGGTGTATTCTAACTATGTGTGGCTTGAACAGTGTTTTCTTCCCAGGAAACCTCTATGCCATCAAATATTCCTTTTAACTTCCGGCAGACTTCAGACTTAAAGTTCAGATTTTATATCTGCTTCTGGCTTAGAATTCTGACTTGACTGTCATCCAAGCAACAGCTGCCAGTACCTGCTGGGCTCTTATTAAGAACTCTCTAATTGGCAGCATTAAAGTCTATGGGTAGAAAACTGGAAGGCCAAAGGATCATCTAGCCTGTGGAGTGAACTATCACCTTTTAGACTGGACTCATTTCAGAGGCAAAAATTCCCCAGAAGACTCCTGAGATGTTTTTCTGATTCCTGTGACTGGCAAACAAAGATCTGGGAGGTAAAGCATAGAGGGAAACGTACCACAGAAGTGTTTAGGCTGGACATCACAGGGCTATGGACAGCCATGCATTTGTTGGACGGCTGTTTGCAAGCTGACATCAGTAACAATACTTCTTTGGGATCCGTAGCAACCTTGACATCAGACAGCCCTTTTGCCCAAGCTGATGAACCCACCAACCACAAGAAAGAAAAGACTACAGTGACGATGAAGTCCTACAGAGACAAACAGAAAGATAAAACAGGAAGAGAAAAGTGAGTTCTAGAAACAAATTGATTCGTTTATACAACTCTTCGGTTTGCCTTTTGAAAAATTCCAAGACCCCATAGCATTGGAACCATGTTGAGAAACGAATAAAAGAAAGTTTTGTGATACTGTATTTATATTTCTAGAAAATAGACTTATTAAAATCACAATAGTAATAACTTTTACTGAGCACTTATTATGTGAAGTATTATTCCAAGTTTACATGTATTAATTCATTTGATCCTAACAACAGCACTATGAAATAGATGCGAATCCTATCCCCATTTTACAGTTGAGGAAACTGAGGCACGAAGAGGTTAAAAAAGATTCTCAGAGTCATGAGTTAGTAAGTGGTGGGGGGTGGGGGGGGGGTGGACAGGATTCTAAGCCTGGCCATCTGCTTCCAGGACCAGTGAGCTTGACTATTCTATACTGCTTTTCATGTCTGCTTTAAGGAACATTCATGTTTTTATTTAAAACAAGACATTAAGAAAGTTAAAAAGATTGAGGTCCTGCTTAAGTTAAATATGACACAATAGAATCATTTTCCATAAACAAACTTTATGGCTGAAGTTAGGACCTATGTCCTTGGAGTAAATATGTTATTTTGGGGAGCTAATGCAACCCTTTTCCCCCCTAGTACCATTTTATACAGAGGGATGGTATATTGTACTAAGGTATCTCATATGAGTTAAAAGCTCAGTCTGTCATCTATAGGCCTGGGGATGAATCCTGACTTTTCTGCTTAAGAGCTCTGTGTCCTTACGCACTTTGCTAAACTATTAATACTTGAAGCCTCAATTTAACCCTCTGTCAATTGGGATAATAACAGTATCTGTCTCACTGGATGGTGGTGAGGAGTGAAAATGTGTATGTTTGCCTCTTTTCCCCAGTAAGATGTCAGCTCCACGAGGGCAGGGCCTGTCTCTTTTGCTTATTGTTGGGTATTGGCAGAAGAGGTGCCAGCAACATTTGTTGAGAAAATAAATGAAAAAAAGAATAAATGAGTATACAAAATGGTCCCAATTGGGTTCTATAAATTTCTGTATAGGAGTTTACCAGGTGGTAATGGTAGGATTAAAGATGACTTTTGTTTTATATAAACTTGTATATTTTAAAACATTTTATAATTAGACCAAATAAAAACAGCATGGCAATGTGATCAAGGCACTGATTGATTATATCAATGGCTCGCCCAGACAGAACTTCAGGTGGCCCTATTTGTCCTTACAGCAGCACCAGGATTTATAATTAGACCAAATAATAAATGTCATTAGAATTGAGAGTTTTAGCATCAAAGGTTTCAGAAAGCAGCCTCAAGCCAAGTTCCCTATACCTGAGCAAAGTGTGACAATCTGGCAACTATGTCAAAATTCTAGCTAGAGTATAAATTAGCTTCAACTTTTTTTGGGTCTTTTGCTAAGCCTAAGTTTGAAGCTACATTCAGGGAGAGATATGGGAGCAAAGCCCTGACCCCACTTTCCTCCCATTCTTTAATCTACCAAACCAGGTTCATTTTGCCCAATGCTCAGCAAGCCAAAACCCCGACAGGCCTAGGACTGCAGCAAAGAAAAGATTTTTTTCCGCAATAGAGCCAAGCGCAGGGACGGGAGAACAAATCCCACACGCACCACCCCGCCCCCCCAGAAAGCAAGGGGCTGCTGGGTGGTGGGGTATTTATGGGATGAGGAACAAAGCAGCAGGGCGGGCAGAGGCGTGCGGGGCGTGGGGAAAGGTGATTGGAAAAAGGTGCAGGAATCCTCATTCTGCGCAGGCGTAACGAGGCTACAGGCCTCTACACGTGGCGTTTTCGACCCTCTGACGTCAAAAGATCACCTAGAGGACACTGGCGCATGCCCAGTTGAAGGGTTGTTGGTCCCATCCTCTCTTGGCCAGCCCATCTGGAACTAGACACAGCTGACTCCAAGTTCCTTCTGCCTGGAGGACAGGCAAGTCTTAAAACAACTTTGATTAAGGAAGGCAGGTGAAATGGATTTAACCCACGGTTTCCCTCCAACTGGCCAAACCCAATTGGAACCCCATGTGATCCATGCAAGTCACCTCTTGGACATAGAACGTGGTGGACAGGGCAGAGCGTCCATCAAAAGCTGTCCCAAACTAGTGGCTGTCTTAGGAAACAGCTGCTGTCACATTAAATGTGCTGTCACATTTAGAGTGCTTCCTATATGCCAGGCACTCTGTTAACCACTTACAGACATTATTCGCCTTACAGCGAGGTACTGAGGTTAGCCCTGCTTTTCTTAGGAGGAAACTGAAACACAGACAGGTCAAATACTTTCCTTGTAACTAGTGCCTGGCTTGACAACTGTGCCGTATCATGAGCTCACCCTCACCCTCAGTGTAGCTGGATTCACTTTGCTAAGTCAGCTTTCAGGAATACCAGAATGAAGCTGTGAATCAGGAAACACAGAAATCAAACAGCAAGATAGAAGCTCAGCTCACAGAAGAGCTTTGGACTTTTTGAAGAGAGTATCGCTAAGCAGTGGCTAGATGGGATAACTTTCTGGGTCCACTCACAGATTTATTTCATTATTTCATTTGGAACACTAATAAAAGTGACATACGACTTCTAGAGAATGTCTAGTTTTTAACACACCATGGCAGAAGATCATTTGATCTTCACAATAACTGCATGAAGGCGAAGACAATTATACCCATTTTACAGATTCAGGGAAGTTAAATATGTGTCTGAGTTGTCATAAGTAACAGAGATTTGAATTCAGGACATTGGGCTCCATGTTTAATGAGTGGTTTTCCATTACGCCCAGGTGTTCTGAAATTTGGGCTACCTAATTGTGGAGACACAGACATAGCAATAAATAACACTGAGCTACACAGGAAGAAATGCTTTCTCCTTCACAATTCTCTTGTAATCTGAGTAGTAAAGGAGAAAGTCTCAGCTGTATGTTAATATGTCTCTAACACCTATTTAACAAATATTGAATACCTACCTATCAAAGAAAATTGGCCCCAGGCTCAGAGCCTTCAGGCAAACAATGGTACCTGGCCGGAATACAGTACTCTTTATTTTCCAATGATTCATTTCTATGTTTATCTTCTAATTATGTCAAATAATACTGGATTTCTGTATCCAGGAGTGGTACAGGAGTTTCTTAAAAAATAAATTTTATTGAAGTTACCAAATAACTTAATTTAAAGAACAACAGTAAATAATTTCTGGCCCACGTGACAGAAGCAGGGCAGAGAATGTCTGAGGTTTGGAAAGATCTGCATGGCCACATCCTGGGCTGGGAACACTGAGACTCTAACCCAGTACTATCTCATAGGCACAGAATGGGAGCCAGAGATGCGAGTCACATATGTAACTTTCAGTTTTATAGTAAACACGTTAAAAAAAAAAGCAAAGAGAGATTGGTGCAATTAATCATATTAATACATTATATGTATTTATATAACACAGCTCAATATATAAAAATATTATCATTTCATAGATTATAAATTATAAATAAGACATTTTACTTTTTTTGGTATTAAGTCTTTAAAACCTGGTGTAATTTATACCTACAGCACATCTTAATTTGGTATTAGCTCCATTTCAAGTGTTCAGCAGTCACATGTGCTACGGGACAGCATAACTCCAATCCACAATTAACAAGTGGAAGCACTTGTTGAGGGTCCACTGAAAGTGATGCCCTTTGTCTTGTTTTGGGTCACTGATGTCACAATTTTTCTTGGTACTTGAGTCTGAGATGGCCCTGGTAGCCATCTTTCAGCTTAGCTTTTACAAGGCCAGCACTCCTCTTGCATCTGTCCTGGCCTATAGGATTTCTTACGTAGGTTGATAGGATGGCACAATCCATTGCCCCAGTGGTCTGGTGGAGGACTGAAGGCAGATCAATGACCAAAGGGAGGCGTGGGTTTTTGGTACTGGCAGCCAAGGGAAGAGATGGGCCCACAGAAACAGCTCCACTAAGTGGGAGCTACATTTCAGCCTAGATGTAGGGGGAAAGTCTGACTTGACCCCTCTATTCTCAACACATGTGCCAGGATGGTGACTGGTGAAATGGGATGAAATATGGAGTCCCATTTTACAGATGGGATAAATTACTTAAACCCAGCTTGAAAGATGCAGAACCAGGATTCGGACCCAGGGAGTTCGGCTCCAGAATCTGTGTTTTTCTTCTAAAATATTTATTGGAGGACAGTTGATTTACAATGCTGTGTTAGTTTCAGGTGTACAGCAAAGTGAATCAGTTACACATGTACATATATCAGAATCTGTGTTCTTAATCTATTATAAAAGCACTCTGTTGCTTTTAGAGGCCCATGATTTTATTGACTCATAATAAAAATTAAGTTGCAATATTCATAGTTACGGCTATCATTTACAGAGCAGTTACTACGTACCAGACACTGTGTATTTCATGTATCACTCATTTAAGTCTCATAATAACACTTTGAAGCGGCTATTATTGACCCCACTTTACAGATGAGAAAATCAATGTTCAGAAAGATCAAGTGAGTCGCTGGAGGTCTGAGAGTCACTAAGTTGCTGAGCTTTGTTTGCGACCAAGGTTTGCAGGGCTTCAAAGTCTGTGTCTCTCATCGGAAGGTGAACCTCATTATATTCCAAACCAGCTTTGACGGGGGGCGCATGGTGTGTCAGGCCTGAGGTTGATGTGCTTTACACGTTTAGCCTCAGTTCAGCCTAACCACAGCCCTATGGATTAGCGTTAGTTTTTCTATTTTACAGATGAAGGAGGAGGGCTTAGAGAAGGTAAGTGATTAGAGGAACTGGGTACCAAACTCAGATCTGACTCCAAATCCCATTGATTCGTTCATTGGTCCATCATTTTACTTGTCCCTTTTCCCAATCATATGTTCAGTATTGATTATTTTCCCACTCTGGGCTGGGTACTGTTCTAGAAATGGAGGAGGGGCTGGCAAACACTGGCCAAAGAACTGTTCTCGGCCCTCAGGTGGTTTACATCTCTGCCCTTTCTGCACTGTCTGGGTTGTTTTATGTTATTACTGCGAGATACACTATCAGCTAATCAGGATCTTGCAGAAAGAAAGCTGCAGTGGATGGGGTTGTTCTGTTACAGGGGCTGAGTAATAATCAGTCATCTGGTTCCACATGTGAAGAATCTGGCTGACAATGGAGAATCAATGTAGGATTTCATTTCTTTTTCTCTTAAGTTAAATTTGATTATGATCGACACACTGCACTTTTTCAGTCTGTTCCCAGAGAACTTTATCAATTGATTTGTGGTTGTTCAGCTGTGGAACTGAGGCCTTCTGTTTCTTCTTGTTTTAAACTTTCCTTATGAAAAGAAAAAAATTTTTTATGCATCTCTCCCTGTAGCTCAGTGAGAGACAACTGATTTCATAATCTGGGTGCAAGAAGGAGGTGTTCTTGGCTGTTTGGCGATCTTGGAGTAGATGCAAGCTCTTCCGTAGCTTGCTGCAATGCTGTTGTAAATCACAGGTTAAAAACATTCCTTACAACCTGCTCTGAATTCCAATCGATCCAGCCTAAACCTTTCATTACAAATAGCACAAACATTTCCAAACAAGTCCATAATAATATAAGAAAATTAGTAACTGCTCAAAATAAATTAATAGTAATAATATTACTAGTAGTAGCTGCTATTGATTCAGTGTTTACTATAAGCCAGGCACCGTGCTAAGAACTTTACATACATTATTCTACTTTCTTCACCAAGAATTTGTGAGGTAGGTCTTATATATAGGTTTTTAGGAAAGAATCACCTAGTAGTTCACTCTACAGTCTTTGGAATCTGGTAGCCCTGGGTTCAAATCTCAACTCTTTCTAAGTAGCTCTGGGACCCTTTAAGCCTCAGTTTTCCCATCTGTAAAAAGGGGCAATAATAACATATATTTTCATAGGGTTTTTGCTAAGGATAAATGAGTTAATTCAATAAAATGCTTTGCTCAGTGCCTGACACATAGTAAGCCCTCAATGAATTTACACACACAAACACATATATAGGCAAATTCTATACATAATAATTAAATATATAACAGTATAGAAAAGTGTATTAGTATTATTCAGTGGGTTTTGATGGTCAAATTAGGTGGTTCATTCATTTATTCAACAAATCTCTAGTAAGAACCGATTAGATGCCAGGTCTTAGGAATACAGTAGTTCATAAAAACAGACATGGCCCCAGTATTCATCCTGTTGGAGGAGAGAAACCTGACTCGCATAACCACAGAAGAATGTGTAATTGCAAATGGTGATAATGGCTTTGCAGGAAAGGGACTTCGTGTTTTTAAAACAAACAAAAAATGCGTGTGGGTCACTGGCCAGTCTAGAGGGATGGGGAAAGCTGCACAGATCTGGTTGTATCCAGAATTCTTTTAGGTTTGTTCCTTGGGTGGCTCTCAAAGCAGACTCATGTTGAATAATAAACACACTGCAAAATGACTTATCTGGAAGGCCTATGAATTGGCGTGTAGAGGGAGCTTTGGGCTTCTCTTTACTACCTGCTTAATCCATGCCCAAGAAGGATGCATGCTGACATTGGTCAGGACCAAGAGGGAAGTTTGAGTGGGAGGCGAGGAAGCTTGTTTATTGGGAATTTTGGTGGCCCACATGTCTGCTGAGGCTATCAGCTTTCTGCACTTGCTTACCTGTAATTCTCTCCCTCTAAGAAAGCCAAGCAATAAACAGAGTGAGACCCAGGGGTAAAAAGATCTAGGATGGATCTGCTTATATATCTAAATGTTGGCAGAAGAGTATTCCTGCCTTTCCAGACCCTTGTACTCTACAAGTTTGTAAGCCTAGGGAAACAACCAGGGATTATTCCTGCCTTTCCGGACCCTTGTACTCTACAAGTTTGTAAGCCTAGGGAAACAACCAGGGGTGCTACTGTTTCCAGGTGAGTCGCTAGCTTACGTAGAAAATGACACTCTTTCCAAATAGTTGCATACTGGTTTTGACACATCTACCAGTAAGTACAGAAACAAGTAAGATGCCCAAGTCTTAGACCAGAGGTGAGGCAACTGCTGAAACCAGTTTAGATGTCTTAAAAATAATTGGGAAAAATCATATTTGTAGAGTTAGTCAAGGATAAGTCTGGAAATTTAGAGATGCTTATTGAGCATCTTATCAACCTTTTTTATTTTTATGTATTATTTAGCATTTCTAAAATATTTTTGGGCCTGCCATCGAAGCAACTAGATGAAAATACTAAGGTTTAAACAATTAACCAGCTTTGTCTACTTAACATGAAACATCTGGGCATAGTAAACATATCTGGAAAACACCAGATGTCAGGCAGCATACAGATGAAACATCTGGAGGAAATGCAGTATATAGGAGACACGGTGGGAGGCTTGAAGTCAAAAGCAGCCCGATTTGAACTTCATCACTCACATGTACCTTGGACTACAATGTTCCTTCAATGTGTGAACAGATAGATAGATAGGTAGACAGATAGATATGACTTGGGAGTCATATATATGTGATAGCACATGCACACTTTTAAAAAAACAGATGACACACAACTACTTTTTTTCCTCCATACAATGGCAAACAGCAGAGACATGGATAGTTAAAATACGAGGCAATCCAAAGTAATTTCTTAAACTGTCTAAAAATTTAAGTTGCCCCACCACCAACCTACATTTAAGAATGGATACGTTTTATAGGAAATCATTTCAAGTAAGCTACACTGAGAAACTGTGACTCAGAAAATGCTAGCAGACCTTTAAGGGGCCACCTTCCGAAACAAGTCAGCTCCTTTTTGAACCCTGCTCTGTGCTCTCTTGCTATCGCCTTCCCTGAAACTGGAAAAAAAAATGCTTCTCTGGAATTACATAATATTAGAGTGAGAAGGAACTGCTGAGGAGATAAATCCGGGCTGTCAAATACTGCTTTGAAAACATAATCCTATTATTAACTTACTATTCTACACTACTGATATCTCCAGATAGGACATGGAAGAATTGATATGCATGGCTGGAAATAATACACAGACTTAGAAATTCTCTGGGCTTCAGTGTTGACATCTGTAACATGGAATAGGAGTGCCTACCTTACAGGATTGGTGTGAGGATTAAAATTAAATACAAATGTTAATCATGGAGACTGGAGTGTTTTCATTGTTGCATTTATGAAGGTGGTAAAGATGATGTAAGCTTCAAGAGACATGGCCTGATTATGTCATGGTCAGTGATATTTGACAATGAATTCAGCTGTAATGACTTGCTTTTCCCCCCTTCCCCACTCTGTATTCTGACGTTCTTTCAAAAATAGATTCACTCTGCTGAGGTTAAATTCATATGGCCAAAACTTTGTATTTTCTTAATACAGTCTAAAGTTCGAGTCAGTGGTTCTCTGCGGATAGAGCTTCAAACCTATTTGGCAACGACCAGGAGTGTGCCTGTGCGTGTGTGTGTGTGTGTGTGTGTGTGAATATATCATCCGGTTACAATACATGATAGAAAAGAACAGGGATAATTGTGTTAAGACATGAAAGGCCATTTGAAGAAGTTCTGCCTGGGATACACTGGTCACTGCTACATTCTCAGAAGGCACACAGTATGTGCTATTTAAATTCTGTTCATATGTTGACCTCATTCACTGGAATGTGAGTTCCTTGGGGATGGAACAGTCTTAGCCACCTGTGTCCCTGTGCCTAGCCAAACGTCTGGCGTGACTTCTCATCTATACCCACTGAACGCAAGAAGAAAGGGAAGAGACTTCACATTTGGCAGTCACCCAGAGTGGAAATCATTTGGATTTCAAAAATCTCACGTTTTGTAAATTATTTCAAAGATATAAGAAACTCCTAACACTGGCTGCCTATAAAAAATTACATGACTGGAAGAAAGGGATGGAAGAAGGGTTTGGGGGGGTTGTTTTTATTATTTTTCTTTATAGCTATCCCCCCGTACACCCTTTCAAATAACTGGATTTGAAAACTTTAGTATAATTTTAGAATAGGCATACTTTACTGGATTTGACCTTCGGCAATTGTGAGAAACTTTCTGTTTAGGGGAATGATTATGATTATATTTCACACTTCCCTCCCACCGACTTTTTTTTTTTTTTTTTTTTTTTTTCAAGTGAGCAAGCGGTGTTAGCACAGTTAGGTTCATGAAAAGAGCTGCTATTTTTCAAGCATTCCTTCTGCCTTCCTAGAATTGAAGACCCATTATTCTGTCATATATCAACCCATCTGTCAGCCTGCAACAGATGGTTAAAATGAAGAACTTCCAAAATACCAACGAGGAAATTATCCTGCACTTCACCATCCACAGCTTAAATTCAGCCTGACTTAAGAAAATTCCTTCGCCACTTCCCCGCTCATCATACAAAGTGAAAACGAGGGAAAATACTACATTTGAATTACAAATTAGAAGCCACTTCCCGAGAGGATGGTTATTGGATTCATCGATGTTGGCTTCACTCTGCCAGTTGGGGAGAAGACAGACCTGGGTTCAAGTCTCAGTTATGCTGGTTCTCCGCTGCGTAGCCTTTGGCAGTTTATTTGACCTTGTGGGTCCTTATTTCCTTAACTGAAATAGTAGACAGTTAATGGCCTGTCTTAGAGAGTTACTGCGGGAATGAAAAAGAATGGCTAATCTGTGGGACAATATCTTGCACAACTAGGTACCCAATAAATGATAGGTATTATTATTTTCATCATCAGTTCTTCCTTCTGTTCTTAGCCTATTTCTCATAAGTCTATTCCAGATGGAAGATTCTGTGTCTCTGGCAGGCAAGATTTGAGCAGGTGCCTAAGGACAGAAGGAAGGCAAACATGAAAAAGTGGCAAGGTGTGGATGAATCTGAGTGTGTGTCTGTGTGTCTGTCTGCAATGTGTGCTGCGTGCATAGTGTAACTCATGGAAACACGGTGTTGTTGTTTGGTGTGTGTTTGAGGAGAATGAACAGGGAGATGCGTGGAATTGAAATGTCATTGCCTTCTGCAGGAATCCGTATTTTGTAAGCCTGAAGGGACCAGGGACTTCTGCCCAAACACTCCCCCAAAGAGTCATCATATGTTTTCTTGGTTTTCGTTTTCAGTCTGGATGAAATAAATATTTGTGATTTATACCCTGTCGAGGCATAAATATTAATGGAATCATAACTTATGTTTCTTGCTTTATTTAGCTGATTCCACTTATTTTTGTCAGTTCTATCATATTCCCAACATATAACTGTTAGAATGTAACACTCACAGTTTTTTTGCAGTGGGAGTTTTGGGGAGGATAGCTTCCTTTTCCCCAGTGCTATTCTTTTCTAAGTGCCAATGTGCGTGATAAGAGAGAATGGCAGGCCTGAAAGCTCTGAGAAGCAAGGTGTGTCCAAGAGCAGAGCTTCTCCACTTTAGGTGCCATGGATCACCTGGGTATCTGGTTGAGATGTGGATTCTGATTTTGGTTCAGCAGGTCTGGCATAGGTCTGAGAGTTTGTACTTCTAACAAGCTTCCAAGTGATGCCAGGGCTGCTGTCCAGGGACAGACTTTGAGAAGCAGGGTCCTAGTCTGTGTGGAAACTTCCTCCCTAAAAGCGGCCCAGCCCACACCAGAAGCCACTGCTCTCCACTTCTGCTCTCAAGGGCTTTCCCGCTATTTTGTACACATTGCCACCCTGCCTCACTTTCATATAGGTTATGTCTCATTTTCCCACTTCAATTTTAAGATAACTTTCTTCTTATTTTCTCTCTTCCGGCATTTATTGAGTAATTGCTATCCACCAGGCACTGTGCTGAGTGTTAACCTCATTTAATTCTCAGTGATAAGGTAGGTACTATTATTACCATCAATTAACAACTGAGAATATAGAGGCACAGTGAGTTGAAAGAAATTGCCCAGGGTCACCCAGCAAGCAAGTGGTAGGCCCAGGACATATACACAGTTTGACTCCAGAGCCTGGGCCCTCAACCATTATGGCTTTGCTAAGATTATGTCTTATTGAAACTGTGTCAAATATATTTTTATACCTACTGCCACACCTAGTCCAGTATTATTTTTAATAGATATAAGCAGAGAGAATAAAAATCTATTATACAAATAAAGAAGAAACACGTATGCTCTTTTTTCCTTTTTTTTCATTTTTGCTTCCCAAACTGATGGCTTAATGAAACCTGTGGAGCTGAGTATCAGGGGATTAGGACTAACATTATCATACGAAAGTCCAATAATAGGCACTTAGCTAAAACTGCCTATTATTAGAATCTGGTCTCGAGAAGTTATGCTATCTGGACACAACTTGACCTATGGTATATTAAAATCTGCTATAATGAGATCTCATTATATACTATATTGTATCCTGTTGATGAGAGGAAGAAATGAGCTGTTAAAAAAGTGAAGGTTCTACATAAGATATTCTTAGTCACAAAGAGGACCATGATTCCACACAAATTTGCAGAAATTAGTTGAAGATGTAATAATCTCGCACCAGTTTGCAGAGCTGCCCCTGCTAAGTGCCACTCATAATATTCTTTTTTTTAAAAAGAAAAAATCTTTTCCACTATTACAAAAATGAAGCCAAATAGAAAGTAGGTTTTTATTTTGGAGCACAAAGAAAGCTGCACCCTGTTCTGGAAGTACGTATATAACACCCTGGTTCCAGATTTCAGGAACCACCCTCATTCCATTTATGCACCGTGGCAAACAGTATTGAAACTAGCGGAAAACACCTGGGAAATAAACATTTTGCAAGTACCTTGTTTTGATGATTTGGAGAGAATCTGAAAGCTAAATTACGGTACCTGTTAAAGTAATTGTGTGTAGCTTAAGGTAAAAAGAAATCCACACTTGCAATAATAATAACCTTTTAAAATGTGTTAGAAATACGAGTTGAATCATGCACAATTAGAGATGGGGTCTAAGATTTTTTTGTAATGAGAAAAATCACCGAGAGTGGAAATAATCCTTGATAAACCTTTCAAGTCTCCCACACTGAGGGCCGTCCTAGCTGTTGTGTATGCATAAGGTTGTGGGCTTGTGTTTGGAGGCCATGTATGAAACATACGGAGCTCTGAGCCCTGGAATTTCTTCAGTTCAGGGAGATGTTCCCACTGAGATGGACCATATTGCTGTGTTGATGCTTTTTGGTTGGATGGAAGACCAAGTGCCCGCAGGTTGGAAATGTTTTATGTTTCTATGTATCTTTCTTATATGTGGGCACACATTTTTTTGTTTTTGAATTGATCATTGAATGATCATATGTCAGATGCACATACAGTGCACTCGGCTATGTTGTGGGCTTGGAATGGCCATCAGGTCTGTTTGTTTGTTTGGTTTGGTTTTAGTGACAACTCCCTGCCCCTACCTTACCCAAAGGTTTCAAAACAATGGTTCCCAACCTAGGGCTCCCTTGAACCACTTTGTGAAGTGTCAATTTGGAACTGAGACTGGATAAGTCTTGTTTCTGGTTTAGTATGTAGCTTTTCTGACAATATTCAGGACAGTGGTAGAAACACACCCCTTGGAGGTCACTTCTTTACCATTTTCCCATCTCCTTAGTTTTCATTCTTTAGAGGGTCAGGAGGGCACAGGGGTTAATTGCTATAGTTTTGAAGTCAGTGCTGGATTCTTCATGGCTGATTCACTGTGTGACTTTAGCCAAGATCCCTGAACCCTCTCAACCTCAGTTTCCCCATCTGTAAAATGGTGGGACAATACCTACCTCCAAAAACTTTTGTGAGGATTAACTGAGATGTCACACACGAAACACTCATTACAGGATGCCTGACTTTCATTAACTACTCAATAAATATTGACTGTTAGCATTATTCCTTCCTAGTTCTTTGGGTGAACTAGACACAGGGCAGAATTGTTTAACGAGGAGACGTACTTGTCAAGAACGAGTTCCCAGAGCAGATCACTGGTGGCAGAGGTGCAGCCTTTCTGGAAGTGAGACTGTGGATGCTGGATGCCAGCCCACTTGACTAGAATGAGAGCCACCCATTGGCTTTCAGGGCCAGAGACTGGCTGAGTGGTAACTAAATCTAACTAGTTTTGACATCACTTTAATGAAAAGACTGACATTGGCTTCGGCTTCTTGGATGCTCAGCAGCAGTTGCCCAGCTGAATTCCTCCCACTGAGGCACCTGTACCGCACTGTGTGCCTGGCTCTTGTGGGTATTTCTTTCTGCTTATTCTGAGAGCGACACTGCCTTTTAACTCTCCACAGGCCATGCCTGACTTAGGATTTGTATTGCTATGAGCAAAGAATAGTTATTAAAGTATTTTTCCGAGTCACAGTTTCAGTTGCCCCAAGGCACTTAATTCCATGAATTTGGGAAAAGAAATGCAATCTTTCCCACAGATACTGTTGTGTTTGCTAAGCCACCTGCGTTTTATCAGTACACGTATTTTCCACAAGCAAGGCAAACTTTCTCACAACGGTGAGTCTGTCCTAAAGAGGTTTTGATTAACTTTGCTCATAAAAAAAGTAGTGAAATAGAGAGCTTTCTTTTTCTAGCATTCACCAACTTCTTCGTTTCTAAATACAAAATGGATGCAGAGGCTAATTTCACCTCAGTTATTTGGGAGCACCTACCTCCATTGGGTCATATAATAGCTATTTATGAATTTAATGAATGGGAAGACCTTGCAAATGAAAATTCCTAATTCATTTTTCATAATTTTAAATGGAACAGTCCTCTAATCCACCCCACCCCTGCCATGCTTGGCATTCAAAACTAAAGAGAAATACCAGAGTGTTCTTCCTTAAAATGATAGACATCAAGTATTCTGTTTGTTTGTTTTTGTAGCTTAATACGAGGAACCAACCTCAAAAAGAATTTGAAATTACTTACTCACTTCAAATGAGAACTAGAAAAATTAGCTAGATAATCCAGGACAATAAAAAAAACAACAAAAGAAACAAAAAAATCAGTAAACATCATTGATCATTCATTTACTTTCCACCATGTATCAAGTGGGCTCCTAGACCCTAGAAATATAGGAGTGGACAAAAGCAGACAAAAATCCCTGCCTTGTAGAGTGTACTTTCTTGTGGAGGAGACAACGAACAAGGTAAATAAGTGAAGTATGTAGTGGTTTGAATAGTGGTGAGCGTTATGGAGAAAAAATAATGCAGGGAAGAAGGAAAGGAAGGGCTGTGATGGGGATGTGGATGCTGAAATTCTAGCGGGGGTGGCCAGGGAAACCTTATTAAGAAGGGAGGTTTTGAGTAAAGACCTGTAGAAAATAAGGGAACCAGCCACGTGGACATCTGGGTAGAACTTTTCAGGCAGAGAGAAGAGCAGGCACAAGGGCTCCGAGATGGGAGAGAGCCTGGTGGGCTTATCAATCCAGAAAAATGAAAGCTTGGAGTAATTCACTTTAAATGAACAGTGGTTCTTTACCATTTTAGGGTCAGAGACCCTTTATAAGGATGTGATAGCAAATGTACATGTATTGCTCCAGGGAAATTGGATCTGGTGAAGGATGAGGAGGGGAAGTAGGAGATTGTGGTCACATTGTCAAAAAGAAGTGACAATAGTCTGAATTAGGGAAGTGTCGGTTGGATTCAAGCAAAAGATAATCAGATGGATTTAATGGAGTTTAGTGAGGGATTTGATTTAGAGGTGGAGAGAAGGTGTCATAGTAAGTACCCAGGTTTCTGGCCGGGAAGATGGGAAGTCCATTTACTGGGTACCCAACTCTGAGAATCTATGATTCCAGGATATTTCACAATAGCAAATTCTACCACCTCAGTATGTTGGCTTGGTAGACCTGCCCTGCTGAACTCAGTAAGTTTTGGGGTACGGGCGGGTCAGGCTCTTGGATGGTCATTTAATCAAGATACAGGTTTGGGATCTGTTTACCTCATTAAAATTACATGAAAAAAAGTACTAGCATATTTCTAAATGTTCTCTTTGAATAGGGATGATTCAGGAAAACCTCTCATTTATTCATTTTAAAATCTTTTAGATGGGAGGCCTTCTGATGGTCAGTTCTATTAGCTTAAGTTCGTAAGAGTTCTCTTTGAGGGCCCTTTTCTTATTTATCCCTAAAATATGGGAGTTTGTAAGGTCATAACTTCTCTTTTCACTCCCCTCTCTCCACACTCTCATCCACTGTCATGACCTCCTCTGAATTTCAGATCCGCATCCCCTTTCTTTGCTACTAGCCGCGTATGGATGTCCTACACTCCTTCAATTTAATTTGTTGGAAAAAGAAGTCCGTCTCTTTTCTAAACCTACTTCTCCATCTGCAGGTATCAGCTTGGCTGAAGGCAAAATCTCATGTTACACGGGGAAGCCTTCTTAAGCTCCTCCTCCCTATCCCTGCCTTCCTGTGGGATAGTATCGGGTGGTGACTGCCAGCCCAGGCCCTGGATCAGGCAGATCTGGTTTCACTCTTGGCTCAGCCATTCACCAGCCATGTTACTGACCTTGGACCTCTCTTGAAATGGGAATAAAAACATTTAGCTCATAGGGTTTCTGTGAGCTTTAAATGAGTCATGCATGTGAAGCCCTTGGTTCCCTGCCTGGTGCTCAAGAAAAGTTGCTCAAGAAAGAGATGATGTTATATTTAGGCTCTTATTGCTTCCTCTTTAGACTATTGCAACTGTCTGCTCTTCAGCCCCCCATCTCTAGTACCAGCATGTTATTTAATTGTTAATATAACCTTTTACAAAACACAGGTTTGCTAATACCCTTCTCTAGCTGAAAACTTCCAATTGTATAGGTAAGTGTATTAGAATTCATCGTGCCTTGGGAGTATTTTTGGGGGGGCAGGGGAGGAGGAAGGGACAGAGATCTTTTATAGAATGTAAATCTATGCTCCACAATTAGGCTCATCCCACCTCTAATAACCTCAGGTCGTACTAATCCCCCACTTTTAAATACACTCACCCTCACTCACACGTACCTACACTCACACATACACGCTCCTTTCTGCTCTCTTCTGTCTGGCCCCTCACTCCACGTCTCTCCTCATAGAGGAAGCTTCCCACCATATTTACCCATAGAAGCCAACCTATGTTCCCCTCTTTGACCTGCTCCTCAAAAAAAACTTCCCAAGTTTTTCCAGTTGAAATCAATCCCTTGTTCGTTCTTTCTTCCTCATTGCTTTTCCCTCATTTGCTTTCCCCTTATTATAGCCCTTGGCAGAGTGAATCAAAGAACTCTAAAGCTAGGACTCTATATTTCAGCTTTCTCAGAACCTAGCACAATGTTTTGCACATAACAATTTCCCAATAACTGTTTGTTGAATTCAATTAGGATGATTTCAGTTTCTGAGAGCTAAATGTAAACATCCAGACAGCATTTAAGCATTGCGTTTACCCAGCCACCTGCTGCTGCCTGGTTCACAGTTTACCTTACAACTGAGTGTGAGAATCCTATTTGCATAGCCATCTGTCTTACACATTGCCAACAGGCCCGGATTTACCCCGTCTTTGCATCACTACACCTTATGTTTAGTTCTCCCCACCAGTGAGCCTTTTGGGTGTGATTTGCCACCTGACAGTTTAGACCAGAGATTAAAAACCAGTTCATCCAGTTTGACTCTCTAAAAAACGGTATCGGTTAGGGGCAGAGGGAATGTGCAAACAGGTCACGGGTTTCTGAGGCTCACCTCTGTCCTGGTCAATATGTTTACCGATGATTGGGAAGAAGACTTAGCTAACATGTTTTCTATGCATGGGATACTGTGGTCTGGCCTGACATACTGTTAAGCAGAATGATAGCACAGTTTTAAGAAAATCAGACAGGTGCTTTTCGAAACCTGGAAAGTCACTCCAACTGAGAATTCCCTTCCTAACTCTGGGTGAGAGAAATGGCCAAGAACTTTCCAAAATTAGCACCGATTGATTCCCTTATCTTTATACAAATTACCATCTGGTGTTTGTTTCACGTACTCACAGAAAGCCAACTGGAATAGAGTATATCAACTACCAGTAACATTTTATTCTGAAAGGTCCACCTGATATCAAACTGATGTACAAAGTTGTGAAATCTCTAAATCTATACAAGGGTGATGACCTCTGTTGATTTTGTGTCAAGGAGAATCTTTTTAATCTAGTGTAGGAAGAGGCAGTGCATTACAGGCTCAGTTGGGGATTTCTCTGCTGCAGTAGTGTGTCAGATGGATTACAGAATAAAGGAAGCTATTTTACCTAAAGTTAAAGATAGTAACTTTATTGTCCCTAATATTTGCTCAGATATTATGACACTCTGGATCATAATAAAGTAGGTGTTTATTTTCACAATCACTGTCCTAAAAATTATAAACAATTGGTTCTTATTGAAAAAGAGTTTAGTATAAAAGCAAAATAAAAAGTTAACTTGAAGCCTCAATGTCTTTCTTTCAAAGCCTAGGCTTTGAGAAATCACAAACCAAACTCGTCATTTACCTTACTCTTTAGCAAGTTGCTACATAAGATCTTCCTGATCCCCCAACAAAGAATGCCTGTGGCTGAAGATAACTTTACCTACCCAGAAAGCAGGAGGCCCAGACCTTCTGTCAGGTTTCCATGGGCTTGATGATTCAATTTCCTTTGAGTAAACTGACCGCAGAGCCTGTTTGAACATTGTCTCTTCTCTAAAGTTTCTCCTTGCAATCCTAGCCAAGGTTAACCTTGCTCTTCTGTCTGTAGCCACAGTACGGCAGAAACCCCAACTGTAGTTTGGAGCCGTGAAAACCACATGTGGGAAAGGTTACTGTTTTTAAAAAAAATTTTATTTTATATTGGAGTATAGCTGATTTACAATGTTGTGTTAGTTTCAGGTGTACAGCAAAGTGATTCAGTTATACATATACATACATCTTGTTCAGGTTCTTTTCCCATATAGGTTACTATAAAATATTGAGTAGAGTTCCCTGTGCTATACAGTAGGTCCTTGTTGATTATCTATTTTATATATAGTAGTGTGTATCTGCTAATCCCAACCTCCTAAATTATCCCTACTCCACACTGGGAAAGGTTACTTTTATTTACAATCTCTAACTGGTTCCCGTGCAGGGAGGACCCCCTCGGTGACTGCGCAAGGCTAATGGGTTTGGGGATGCAAGCTGAGAGAGAGCTGCATGTTTGTGATAAAAAAGGGGAGCAGGGGGACCATGAAAGAAGCACCCTCTGGAAGGCTGGAGAGGCTGGTGGGGGGAAGTTCAAGAAGCGGAAGAGACAGGTGCTGGCCTCAGAGCACCTGCCAGAGGGTGGGCATGAAATGGGGGCCTGGGATGAAGACCCAGCCTCTGACAAAGTTTTACTTATTTATTGACATTAACTTTTTGTTGTGTGACATGCAGTGTAAACTTCTCCAGCAACTCATGCCGTCTTCCCTAGTCGAATCCCTCACGAATCCCTCATGTGTGTGGTGGTGGATTCTGTGAAGCAACAGCGCCTGCCTCCTCGTGGGTTCGCAGTAACGTGGGGGCTGTAGAAGGGTTTCACCTGTCGCCCTGCCTCGGATATTTGGAAGTGCTCACTTCCGTTCTCAAAAGTGTATCTGTTTGGAGGATAACTTACAAAGTCACACAAAATAGCTCTCTTATCTGACCATACTCTGAAGACCAGACACATTTTGTCCCTGAATTGCCTGTTTACTGATCTCCATTTCTGAGATCATGGGCTCTCTCAGGGATAGGATGCTGTCTTCATTAATTCATTCAACACTATGTATGGAGTTCTGGATTACATGTGTCAGGTACTGGGACACAATGAAAGGTAAGTGGTTTCTGCACTCAAAAATCTTACAGTATGATGAGGGAGACTGATATATCTGACATATAACCAAACAATTACAAACCAGAGAGAGCTCACCACAGGGCTCCTCTACCTCGGCACCACTGACATTTTGGACCAGATAATTCTTTACTGTGTTAGGGTGTCCTGTGCACCCTCGGATGTTTACAGCATCCTGGGCCTCTACCACTAGATGCCAGTAGCACGCCCTCCAGTAGTGACAACCAAAAATGTCTCCAAACATTACTGGATTTCATACTCCCTTTAGTCCCCCCACCCCCAGGTCCCGCCATTGAGAACCACTCGTCCCATTAAGGTTAGTCCCGAGGCATCCTGGGAGGAGCACCTAACTCAGACTTGAGCACAGTCTTGTTAATTCTTCATGCTCAACACCTAGTCAATCCTCAGTGAGTACTTGATAAGTGAATGGAATGCATAATAGCATGCTACCCTTCAGGAGTCTTAGAATGAAGTCTAGTAAGTTAGGGGGATGTTTAAGTATGAGGCCTTAGGCAGAATTTGGCCAATGAATTTCACTCCGAATCATCGGCACCAACATTGTTCCCAGACACACCCTACGTTGCCCCCAAAAGGACTGGCTGCCTAAATGTCATAGTGCAGATTTTCTAGCAGTTATTTTCCTGTTAATAAATACTGATTGTCAAGCACTTGGGCAAATATCAGGTGCTAAATATTAAATGTTAACTAGTCATTATAAAGCCACATAAATATTTTAGATTTCATCAGCCACAGCAGGGAAAGAAAAGAACCCAGATTCTAAGAGGGGAAAAAAAAAAAGCCCTGACATTCAACTAATGGCTTTACCTACTGATGCAACCCACCTGGTAGCTTGAAACCTAGTGCATCTTGGAAGTAAATGTTCTTTGCAAAATACAGTTAAATCTGTTCCAACTTTGGCTGAGGCATTCGTCCCCGAGTCAGATATTGTTTCAATGTAAATGAGGACAAAAAAAATTCACAGTACAACCCACATATTCCTTTCACACAGCCTCTGCCCTGAACCAGACTGACATGAGGAATGGGACAGCAGGGCTGATTGGCAAGACAAGCTTGATCCACATGTTGGCCTGTCTTCATGGACTTGGACGTGCTGAACAATAACGGAGCTTTCCAGAACAAGCTATGTGACTCTGGGCAAGTGACAACTTCTCTGGGTAAGACAGAGGGTGTAGAAAGCAGTGATTTCAAAGCTGCTCACAGCACTCAAGATTATATTTATAGTTTTACATCCTTAAAGATTAATGGAATTGAGGGGTTCACAGCATTAATTTTGATTTTGGGGGTGGGGAAAAAATGTCAAACAAAAGCCAGCCTGTCAATAGTCCTGACATCCCTCCTTAATAATGTAATGTCAAAACTACAATAAGGTATCACCTCACACTGGTCAGAATGGCCATCACCAAAAAGTCTACAAACAATAAATGTGGGAGAGGGCATGGAGAAAAGGGAACCCTCCTACACTGTTGGTGGGAATGTAAATTGGTACAACCACTATGGAGAACAGTATGGATGTTCCTTAGAAAACTAAACATAGAAGTACCATATGATCCAGCAATCCCACTCCTGGGCATATATCCAGAGAAAACCATACTTTGAAAAATACATGCACCTCAATGTTCACTGCAGCACTATTTACAATAGCCAAGACATGGAAGCAACCTAAATGTCCATAGACAGAGGCATGGATAAAGAAGATGTGGTACATATTGGCCAACTCTATATATATATGTGTGTGTGTGTGTGTGTGTGTGTATACACACACACATATATATACATACATACACACAATGGAATATTACTCACTCATTAAAAAAGAATGAAATAATGCCATTTGCACTAACGTGGATGGACTTAGAGATTATCATACTAAGTGAGGTAAGTCAGACAGAGAAAGACAAATATCATATGATATCACTTATATGTGGAATCTAAAAAAAATGATACAAATGAACTTATTTACAAAACAGAAACAGACTCACAGACTTCAAAAACAAATTTATGGTTACCAAAGGGGAAACACGGTGGGGGGAGGGATAAATTAGGAGTTTGGGATTAACATATACACACTACTATATATAAAATAGATAATCAACAAGGACCTACTGTATAGCACAGGGAACTCTACTCAGTATTGTGTAATAACCTATATGGGAAAAGAATCTGGGAATGAATGGATATATGTATATGTGTAACTAAATCACTTTGCTGTACATCTGAAACTAACACAATATTGTAAATCAACTCTACTCCAATATAAAATAAAAATTAAATTTAAAAAAACAGTGTGACGTGACATCTGATGAAACCTCACAGAACAGAGTTCTGAGGTCGGCAGCCACAGAGAATGAATGGGCGTGATGACTTGCTTAGTCTGAGCTAGCTCCCAGTGTCCTCTAGCTGGTATGGAGTTGACCATTATGGCACCCATGGACCGGAACATGATCCAGCTGGTAGCCCTGGGCTTTAGGTTAACAAATCTCTGGGAATTCTCTGAAACCTCTTCTTTCTCCCAAGGTAAATATTCCCAGCGACTGCACGGAGACCCACTGATGTTATTTAGAAGTTGCAATGAGTAATATTTCCCCCCTGGAGGAATTAGTTGTCCCCCTAATCGCCAAATCATCATTTCTTTGCTGACTCCCCAGAGGTTCATTTTATTTGTAGCACTGTCAAAGCACACACAAAACTGAGCAGAAGAGCTGCTTCTTTGTTTTAATATTGCTGCTAAGCTTAAAAAAAAAAAAATCTTCTCCCTCCTTTAATTCCTTCAGGAAGCATCTCATTCTCAGCATTTATTAAAAATGGGGAAGCAGTCCTAGGAGGCTTTTGGAGGTCTAAGTTCATAAGGTGAATATGCATAAAGGCAGCAGAATATCAATTTTTTATAATTATACCTTTTCATGCATACAGTTCCTGGAGTGAAATTGGCTTTGATTTAGGCTGATTTAATATAGCCTTTCTAATTTAAATCTATCCCTTCACTTCTACTTAGCTGTTTTAGACGGGAAAAATGGGTTCCTATTTCTCACTTTAACAAACCAATAAGAATTCTGTATGTCTAAACAAGAGTGATGAGATAGCATTTAATATCTGACCTCTTCCCCTAATTCAAGAGCTTTGGGGAAGGGAAGTATTTCTGTTTTGCAGAGATAAACTATTAAATGAGAGGGCAAATGAGGATGCAGAGACACAGGCTTAGGTGATGGTGCCTTGCATAATGCTTTACTCAGAGTCAGCAGGCACTAATCTTTGTTGCAAGAACAATGCCTAAGACAGGAGCAAAGGCTGAATAATCTCAGAGCAATGAGGCAGTTAAGAGCACATACAAAGAATGCACAGTTAGAAATGGAATTTTGATGGAAATGAAGGCCTGTTAGAGTAATTTGGTTCAGTAGGTAGAAAAAAACCAACTGGAAAGACTTTTGAGTTGAATTACAACGGAAAGAGCCATCTGTTCTGCTAACGCAGCACCTATGGTATAGCATGGAGAACTCTCACATAGATGTAGGATTGCCTTAAACAGACAGACAAGTGGATGTAGGGGTCGGAATTCTAGTTAAAGGACCACGTACACACACATTGGAGCTTGGAGTTCATTCCATTAATAAGCACTTAGTGAATTCCTGCTCTGACCCAGTTAGTGCTGGTTCTTCAGAGATAACAAACTCAGTCCTACCTTCAAGAAGCTCTTTTTCCAGCATAGGAAACTGACACACAAGCAGACAACTGAAAATGTGGCACTGTCCTGGGATCAGAGATGTGGAGAGAGAGGGTCACCCTGTCCTGCCATGAAAATTTTTTCTTCCAGGGAATTTCACTTGTTTCAAAGAAATAAGTTGACTTAATTTCCACTCACCCCAGCAATCCATTCATATATATATATTCTGTCATCAAATTACTTTATATCAGCAAGAGTATAAAGTCTTGGTGAATTAGCTTTATTTTATTAGGCGTGATAGAAAAGATGTTTCTTTTATTTTACAAGCACTTGGAAAAGAGCTGAATTTTGAAGATAGAATATTACCAGATCTCGACTTCTTTGTGGAGAAAATTCATATCTGAGTCTTTAAGAGAATCGCGCTTATTCAAGAGTAATTCTTTAGTTTTCCGATTACACATTTCCCAAATAATCTCCCACAAGCACAAAGCAGATAGGCATCAGTAACCAGTGGCTGAAAGGATGCTTCAGAAGTTTATAAATTTGAATTTGCCTCGATGAAGCACAATTATAAATACCTCTTTTAAATGAACAGTATGAATTAAGGCCAAGTTTCACATTTCAGAGAGGAACAAAGATGACAGGGAAGCTAGTGTACTATATTTTGATTCCATTTCCCCCTTACAAAATGCCTAATCAGAACAAAGTACATGACAGAGATACCTTAAGCTACTTTGGTTGGGCAGACTCCTTGTACGTTGTAGTATGCTTGCTGCAGGAGGAATTTCAGAAGAGCTAGGGCCCAACATTTTGAAACAGCAAGCTCAGTTTCTTCTGAGCTGAGGGATTGTCTTCGTAACAATGATGCTTATTTCGATTTCTGGGATTCTGTTGCTTGAAGTGTAGCAGTGCCGATGGATACCTCCAATATCTAGAGACCCAGATCTTGACAGACAGTGCATATTCTATATTTCTGGCGGTTCTTCCTGTGTCTCTCTTGGAATACACATTTGCTGGGTGCAGCCGGTGCTAACCACAGTTCCTGGCATACAATAGGAACTCTCAACAAATACGTGTTGAAGGAATGCACACAACAGACCCTATCCTTGATGACCAGCTTGGAAGGTCATTCGTTTCACTTTCATACTGACTTTAGGGAACTATAGCTGTGTTAGAAATAGCCCTTGCCCTTCAGATATTTGAGGTTTAGTCATGGAATCCGACAAAACAACATCTAACTCAAGTACAAAGCAGTACTTGTACAAAGAAAGATTTCCACACGGAGGTATGGAAGTTTGAGGAGGGAGAACTCAGATATCTTCTGGAGGAAGGATGTGGATGATGAGGAAATATTGCAGGGAGCAGATAGCGTTTGAGCTGGGTCTTTGAGGATGAGTCAGATTTTGATAGGTTGAGAGGGGAGGAGAGGAGAACCTTCCAGGTGGCAAGTGCTCAGTAATTATGCAGAAGTAGGCCTGTAAACAGCATGTTTAGGGAATGGTGAGTCGTCCAGTTTGGTGAAAACTTGGGATATAGGGAATGGTAGGACATGGCTCTGAAGAGTAGGTGAAGGGTTATGGCTTAGGAGGGCCTTGAAGGCTGGAGTGAGGAGAGGTGAGCCAGAGATGGACCATGGCATAAACGCAGCTGTGTTTGGAGTGATGGCTGGAAGAATGCAAGACGGGAGGTGGGGGACCACTTCATTGAGAGTCTCCACAAATATGACCTAATACGAATCAATTCTCTCCTTTCCAGAGCCCCTCTCCCTGCCCGTTCCCTATAAACTTTGCCAATCCTCCAGGCCTGAGAGTTTCATAAAGCTCAGAATGGGGTTTTCAGCAGCCAGATCTTCTAATCAGGGACACGAATCCCATATAGTTTGGTCTTGGTTTTTTTCAATCCTGAATCAACAATTTATAGAACAAGTGAAAAAAAAAAAGGGAAGGAAGGCTGTGGGATATAGCTTAACTGGGGGTTTGAAAGAAGCCACCAGATTTACGCAGAAGCTCATGGGAGGCCGAGGGCAGCCGGGCAGGGCTGGGCACAGATGCCTGCTGAGCCTGTTGCTGCCCGGCTATCTGCTGGCGTGCCACACACAGAACTGCAGGCACGAGAGACACCCCGGGATGAAACTTATAAAGCGCTTCCTTATTTTAAAAAATCATCACATGCAACTTCTGTATGTTTGTTTTCTTCTTCTGTGTGTGGCCAGAGGAGGAGTTAATGATCTTGAATTTCACTTACTGAGCCTCAGTGAGAAAGGAGATTGCCAAAGCTAAAGGTCTGCAGAGCCCAGCTCTGGGGCCAGGTGTACGCTGCCATGCAGGTTAATGCCTGCCTTGGGGATTCTCCCTAGTAATTAAAGCCTGAGCTTCTGCATCCTTACACATCGCTTGAATTGAATTTTTGATGTCCCCTTAGTATCCCAAGTTTCAAAGCAAATGTTTCAGTGGCAGCCTCCTTAAAGCAAGTGGTTTTATTTTTTCCCCCTCAGAAGAAAATATTCTCTTTGCAGATCGTTTTTGGGAGAGCTCTTCTCCAACAGCGTAAGATTGAAGGGTCTATGGTAGAATCAAAATCTGGAATCCAAATTTTTCATTCAGATCAGAGGTAATTTGTTAGGGATATATTTTATATGGACTTAAAATAGAAACTTCTATAAAAATCAAGAGAACAATCAATTTCTGAGTTTTTATCCTAAAGAAATGATTTAAAATACATGTCAAGCTGGGCATATACCCTGAGAAAACCATAGTTCAAAAAGAGTCATGTACCAAAATGTTCATTGCAGCTCTATTTACAATAGCCAGGACATGGAAGCAACCTAAATGTCCATCGACAGATGAATGGATAAAGAAGATGTGGCACATATATACAATGGAATATTACTCAGCCATAAAAAGAAATGAAATGGAGGTATTTGTAATGAGGTGGATGGAGTTAGAGTCTGTCATACAGAGTGAAGTAAGTCAGAAAGAGGAAAACAAATACAGTATGCTAACACATATATACGGAATCTAAGGAAAAAAAAAAAAAAAAAAGGCCATGAAGAACCTAGTGGCAAGACGGGAATAAAGACACAGACCTACTAGAGAATGGACTTGAGGATATGGGGAGGGGGTGGGGTGAGATGTGACAGGGTAAGAGAGTGTCATGGACATATATACACTACCAAATGTAAAATAGATAGCTAGTGGGAAGCAGCCACATAGCACAGGGAGATCAGCTCGGTGCTTTGTGACCACCTAGAGGGGTGGGATGGGGAGGGTGGGAGGGAGGGAGATGCAAGAGGGAAGAGATATGGGAACATATTGTATGTGTATAACTGATTCACTTTGTTATAAAGCAGAAGCTAACACACCACTGTAAGGCAATTATACTTCAATAAAGATGTTTAAAAAAAAATACATGTCAAGATCGAAGCACAAGGCTGATCATCACAGCATTGCTGAAGAGAGAGAAAAATTCAAAACCACACAAAATTCAAAATACAACAATGAGAGGTTGGTTAAATAGTTCGTATTATCTCGTGATAATGGAATATTATGCAGCCATTACAAATGGAAAGAACTAGAGTTAAATAATAATGAATATTGAAGTACTGCCAGAGTTATTCTATCTTATTCTTTCTTGGTCCTATGAATAAGTAAACTGTTTTTAAGCATCTACTATGTGCTTAGCACCTAACCATCATATTAGACATTTGTTATTTAATCTTAGCAAATATCTTTTGACATATGGGTTCTTATACCTTTTTTATAGAGGAGGCAGAAATTATGTATAGGTCAAGATTATTTCATTCGGCAAGTATGAGAAACCCCAAACTAGCAAGCATAATGGGAAATTCAGTAACTTACAAAAATGGATAGTCTAGAGTGTGTCTGGCTTCAGGTATGGCTAAATCCAGGTGCTCATTTTTGGTTTTGGTCAAGTCACTCTGTCTCTCTTTACCTTTCTTTCTCTCCATATCTAGGATCTGCTTATCTCTGCTCAGCTTTATTCTTTTCACAGATTCCTTCCACATTGTGGGCAGTGTGACCACTATCAACTAAACTCACATCTTCCTAGCCTCACAATTCCAGAGGAAGAACTTCACTCCATAGATAAATCCCAGAGGAGACTCTGACTGCCTGGCTTGAGTCACCTGACCATTTTATGTTATTGGGTGAGGCACCATGACTGATAGTTCAGCAGGACGATATAAGTCTACGAAGGAAGGTGGCAGGCCAACAAAAATGTCTACTATTATATTATTTCCCCCTACATTCTTGCTCAAGCCATTCCCCTAGTCAAAAAGCCCTCCCCTCCATCCAGCTGGTCTCTACTCTTTGTCAAGTCTCACAGACTCCAAAACCTTCTCTGACCACTCAAGCCAATAAATGGCACTTGCTGTTTCCCATTGATTCCTAAATGATGTCTCTATCACCAGCACTAGTAAAACACACTTCTCTTGTGCTTTTATCATGATGTGTCTTTGTCCTGTCTTATTGACTTGACTGTCAGTTGCAGCACAGTGAGGGTTTGTATATTTCATGCCCCATAAGTCTTGCACATAGGGGATGCTGAATAGGCTGATAGACATTCTTGGATTTCATTTTCATACTTCCAGGTAAAAGTGGGGTGGCAGCAGAGTACCATGATGAAGAGTGTGTCTCTGAAGCCTCACTCTCTGTGCATCACAGTACAAGTTGCTTAACCTCTGTAAATCTGATCCAGTATCTGTATCTGTAAAATGGGCACAATAATACCCGCCTTAAAGATGTTTGGAGAATTAAATGAGTTAACTACTATCTAATTTAATTTCTGGCCTGTGGAAAGTGCTCAAGAGTAAATGGCAGCTCAAAGAGTGGCATTTTAGCCTTTTTTTCCTTAGCCTCAACTGCAATTTTTCTAAGTTCTTTTTCCATTATAATAATTCCCCCCTTTTTTTTTTTTTTGGTCTTGTAATTTCTAGGTTATCAATATCTACATACTCTTCTGCCTACAGGGGTGGCTAGTCAATTGGGTAGTGGACCCACAAAGCTATAAATAAGTCACTGCAATTCAGGCTTAGGTGTTCTTGAGGCAGTATATGAATCAATTAGATCTTTCTTAGACATTTCAGAATAACTTAGAGACAGATTCCAAGTTGCAGGTCTCAGATAAGTGGGTGTTTGAGTGAAGGGGAGATCACAGCTTGCCCAGGCTCTCAGGTATTTTCAATTAACCATGTCCCTCATAAGGGATCCAAGCCAGTTTTACCTTGAGTCACATTCTCTTCTGTTCCCTGGGCAAGGTTTGAAGCTCTCCCTTGCATGGCTCTGTGGCTTTGATTAGAGTCCTGCTAATAAGCAATGGAAATGAAGATGTCCAGCTGGGAGAAAGAGCTAAGAGGGCTGCAAAAAATCCAAGCTCTGGACTTTGTGCCAATTATTTGAAAGTTTAATGAACCGTGGGTATTAGCGCAAGACATTACTGAACTGCTGAAAGCCCCAGTGAATCCAAGCTGCATGTGTGAGTGTCTGCTTGTTCTGGAATCAAAGAAATAAACTCAGCAAAGAGTAAGGATATTTTTGCCATCATGGGGGCGGGGTGAGGTGGGCGATATTTCACCACTTTCAAAAAATGATAGGAGGAGGGTAAAAGTCTGAATCTAGTTTCTCAGTTGGATGCCCCCAAACAATCAAATTTTCCAAGTTTCTACCTGTTACACCACTTTGCTCTTCACACTCCGCTATTTTCAGACTTGCCAACTGACAAGGGATTCAAGCTCCTGTTCTCTGGAGCCTGGCTTATTTAATGGAACTGTGTTCTTTCCCCCTCTTTCCCTAAAATATGAGATCTGAGTGCCAGGATGGGGGTGGGAGAGCTGAAGGGAGGGGACCTGAGTGATGGGGACAGAGTGACCCCATCTTAGGGCTGACTGCATCTGTCTCAAATGACAGCAGCTTATACTGAATTTGGAAGCTCTAAAAAACAACAAAAACAATATATAAGAGTGTTTGATGTCAACAGTGCAACAAGAAGCCTTCCAAAGCATTTCTCAAGATGAGAGTCAGTGGAGTTCGTATTTATCCACTTTGTTTTTTAGCCGATCAGTCCACTGAAATGTAATAAACTCTAGCTGCATGGACAGCACAGTATGGACACCGGGCTACATGATGGAAGATAATGGCGTGCATTCATGAGCACTTGCTCCTGTTCTAATTGCTTTCTGTGCAATAACTCATTTAATCTGATCGACGACTTTACAGGCTGGGAACCATTGTTACCTCTATCTCACAGGTGAAGAAACACAAGTACAGAGAGGTTCTATAACCCGTCCAAAGTCACACAGGTGACAGACAGTGGTGCTGAGATTTGGACACAAGCAGTATGGGTACAGAGCCTGAATTCTTAACTACTGGTACCCTACTATCTTCCCATGACAGATTTGGCCTTCAAGGGTAATAGGAATAAAGCAGGGAACTTGAGGCCAGCAGCTAGGTCTTACTCTGTGGTGTGTCCTTGGTGCCTAGCACAGGGCCCGGGACCCAGCAGGACTTAGACAGCCTTGATCATTACTCTTGAATCCAAGGAAGAGCTTTGTCTTGTAATCAAAAAGGAAACACATTTGGGGCTTTGCCAAATTTCCACTAGGTTCTGGTTTGTCTAACTGAATGATGAGTTCCCTGGAATGAGAGGAAATCTGACAAAAATGGATGGAGTTTGGACACACACTCTCTGCTAGTCCTCTGAAGGCACCGGCTCCAACGCAGGACAGGAAGAGCTCTGGGCCCCTGAAGAATCACACTAATTCCGTAAGCAGTTCACTGCTTTGATTAAGGCTATCGGACTACAGCTCGTCTCTTTGTTTAACTAGTTAATTGGAGAAATGTGGTACCAAATACGGTGGGAATTAACCCTGATCTAAACTTTAATTAAGAATCTGCTAATCATAAGAAAGCTGGAAAAGAGCTGAGGATGTAAAATCTGATCAAACGTGTAGACGTTGTGCTGGGAACATTTAAAGTGGATTAATTTATTTGCCTTCATCTGTGGTGCCGATTCTGGAACGATGTATTTGTTGATGCAAAATATATAGTAGTTTAGATTAACAGTTTGCGTAAGGTTAGGTCCATGCCCTTTTTTTTTTTTTTAACATCTTCATTGGAGTATAATTGCTTTACAATGGTGTGTTAGTTTCTGCTTTATAACAAAGTGAATCAGTTATACATACACATATATCCCCATATATCTTCCCTCTTGCATCTCCCTCCCTCCCACCCTCCCTATCCCACACCTCTAGGTGGTCACAAAGCACCGAGCTGATCTCCCTGTGCTATGCGGCTGCTTCCCACTAGCTATCTATTTTACATTTGGTAGTGTGTATATGTCCATGCCACTCTCTCACTTCCTCCCAGCTTCCCCTTCCCCTTCCCCGTGTCCTCGAATCCATTCTCTACGTCTGCCTCTTTATTCCTGTCCTGACCCTAGGTTCTTCAGAACCATTATTATTATTTTTTTAGATTCCATATATATGTGTTAGCATACGGTATTTGTTTTTCTCTTTCTGACTTACTTCACTCTGTATGACAGACTCTAGGTCCATCCACCTCACTAAAAAAACTCAATTTCGGGGCTTCCCTGGTGGCGCAGTGGTTGAGAATCTGCCTGCCAATGCAGGGGACACGGGTTCGAGCCCTGGCCTGGGAAGATCCCACATGCCGCGGGGCAACTGGGCCCGTGAGCCACAACTACTGAGCCTGTGCGTCTGGAGCTTGTGCTCTGCAACAAGAGAGGCTGCGATAGTGAGAGGCCCGCGCACCGCGATGAAGAGTGGCCCCCGCTTGCCACAACTAGAGAAAGCCCTCGCACAGAAACGAAGACCCAACACAGCCAAAAATAAATAAATAAATAAATAAAAATTTAAAAACCAACCAACCAAACAAACAAACAAACAAAAACAAACTCAATTTCGTTTCTTTTTAGGTCCATGCCCTTTTGTACTGCTAACACTTCTTGGTTTAAAGAGTGAGGAAGTGGAAACTACACACACACACACACACACACACACGCACACCCCACAAGCCAGAATGTCAGATTCTGACAGGTATGCCTACCCCTAAGAAGATATACATTTGGGAGGCTTCAAATGATGTTATTCTTTTTTTGCAACAAATACATTATACTTGAGGCAGAATTTCTAAATAATCTCCTCCGTTTATCCTCTCATCCTCCACCACATGCTGTGAAGTTGTCTTTACTATTAGCCCAGCCCACCTGGGGAGGGAGTGCCTTGGCTTCCGGGTGGAGGTTCACTTCCTCCTCCTGGTAGGTCACCAAAGCCCAACTACATAACCTCTAGCAGGTCATTTGTAGGAGAGTCATAATTATTAAATAATTTTCCTCATCAGGCTGGATGCTTTTAGTTCACCCATATACACACATTGCTTGGCCTGTTGAAGATACAATTTAAGTGAAATACACTTAGACATGAAGTATAACTAACACGATGAGAGAAGAGAGAAGAGAGAGGGAAGAAAGAGAAGAAAAGAGGGAAAAAGGGTGAGGAAGGGGAGGAGAGAGAAGAGGAGAGGCGAGAGAGGGGCTTCTCAGCAATTGCTGAATAGCTCAGAGACTGCAATTCTGATTTCCATCTCTAATGACAGCCAAGAAAGATGCAGTTGAGAGTAGGAACACGCGTTGGATTCTCTGAGCAACCAGCTCTGTGCCTGCCTCCTATTCTCCTCTCAGTGATGGCCTCAGCCCCTACTTGACAATGGGGAGCCCTATTTTGTTAGGGGGTTAAAAATCCACCTTCCAATCATCTCATAGAGCAGGTTTCCAGAAACAGAAAGGTTAACTGAAAGGCTCAACCTAGCAATTGCGATCTTAGAAGTAGTCCTGAGTCAAGCTTGATCGTGTGGGACTTGGCAGCGGGTCGGGGGCGAGGGAAGAAAGTGCCTGGGGTAAGGGGACTGGAGGAGAGTAGGATTGTGAGGGCTTCAGGCAATTAAAGGAAGGCGCCTGTAATTCCTCTTTAGGGGGCTAAGGTACTACCTAGTAATGGGCAGGAGAAAAATTAACATGGATAACAACAGGGCTACAATTAGATACCATTAATCCATCACTTGCTGGTGTGCCTCTCCCTGTGCAAAGCGCTCTGTAGGCATTAACTCTTCCTTTTCTTACAGCAGCCTTGTGACATGTGTATTATTATTAGCTTCATTCTATAGATAAAGTTGTATGCTTCCAACTGTTAAATAACAGGTCATACAGGGGGATTAAAATCCAGGACCCCATAGTTTAGCCACTACCCTCAAGATCACTGGCCTAAGAGTCTGAGTCCTTGTTCTGCCGTTAACTTCTTTGACCACAGACAAGGTCCCTAATCTCCCAGGGATTCATTTTCCCATGCCTGGTGCTTGATAAAGAGGAGTCAGTGAATCTGTAGAATGAGGCTGATTGTAATCGCTCCACGTCTCTCTCAGGATTGTTTTGAGGCTGGATGGGAAATATGAAAATATTAGGAATGCATCAGGCATAAAACAAACGTGAGCCATGGTACCACCGTGTGACCACAATGGGTAAACACTTCTAGCCCCATAAACTGCCTCTGGTCAACCTGGTCTCCTTTATGGGAAAAGGAGAGCTTCAACAACACAGCCACTTCCTTTCCCACAAAATCTTAAAGTGAATATTGATTCTACTTGACATTTAGAGTAGTTACTTTAAGCCAAATCTCTCGTGAGAAGGATTCACCAAAATGTGGGATGGTGTTTATTAGTTTTTTAAACTACTTTACATTAATATTTTAAAAAAAACCCTAAAGCCTCACATCGTCACTATTTGACATGAGATCTGAAAATGGTTCAGAACATCCTGTCTCAGAAATCTAGGCAGGAGATTTGGCTTTAAAACTGTACTCTAAGGAACATGACAGAATGATATAACCAGAGGTGACATTTCAATTCCACAATCATGCACCATTCAGGTGGCCACTTCTGCTTTCTGAGAAAGATATTTATTCATCTGTACAAGAAGGTACTCACTGTAGTGACGTACAGTAGCTGGCTGATTCTTTTGGCCTGATTTTCTCACTATTGTGTCATTCAGCATCATTAACAATTATGTTACTTCTAAAGACATGCAGACTCTCATTTTCACTTAAAGGTGGGCAATCTTGTCAAGCATATTCAGTAGAGAAAGATACCTTAAAAAATAGCCATTGATAATAGCCATTGGCTCCAGTCTGCCTGAAATTGCTCACGACGGCTTACAAATATATAGTAATCAGTCCTGGTAATCTCTGATTTATAATAGCCATTGATCTTGGGCATGTTTTAAAGCCTGTGTTCTATCACTGACATCCTTCATGTGCAACAGAGATAAACAGCAGAACCCTCAAGTTATCCTAGCATCATAGATTCACGGCAGCCATTCTATAACTCCAAATGGATTCTGAAGGCAAATTTAAAAAAAACCCTCTATGACAGTCAAATAAGCAGAAAAGTCTAGGGGTTCTAGGGTTTGGTTTCTCTATATCCTGAGCAAGAAAATAACAGGAGCTGTCCAGGTGTATAAACCAATTTGTCCTACCCACCTATGCCCCTCCAAATTTGTAGCACGTTGCCTATCAGGATTTTGGACCCTCTTGCATGGTAGTTATGAATTTGGGCCCTGGATTTGGAGAGACCTGGGTTCAAACTCTACCCTCTGACTATTAGTGATGTGACCTGGGAGAGTTAATTGGGTAACTTCGAGCCTCCCTTTCCTCATCTATAAAAGTGTATAACAATACAAGCGACGGTTGTTGTGCATATTAAATCAACTCCACACAGAGTAAGAAACTCTATCAATACCAGCCGGTATTACTGTTGTTACTATTATCAACACCATCGCCATCCTCATCACTTTCCTCCACATTGATCTGATCTATGCATGATGTATCCTGTCATGTCCTAGAGGATTATAGAGAATCCCGAACTACAGAATAAAGGGAAAAATGTGGGTTTTGTAAAAAACAAAGCAACAATAACAAAAGAATAGTTAGTGACAGGAACAGAGAGAACAAGTAATGATCAGTAGCCATCTTTCTGAATAAATAGGCTTGGCTTTAAAAAAGTACAATTAGGGGCTTCCCTGGTGGCGCAGTGGTTGAGAGTCTGCCTGCCAGTGCAGGGGATGCGGGTTCGAGCCCTGGTCTGGGAAGATCCCACATGCCGCGGAGCAGCTGGGCCCGTGAGCCACAGCTACTGAGCCTGCGCGTCTGGAGCCCGTGCTCCGCAACAAGAGAGGCCGCGACAGTGAGAAGCCCGCACGCCGTGATGAAGAGTGGCCCCCGCTCGCCGCAACTAGAGAAAGCCCTCGCACAGAAACGAAGACCCAACACAGCCAAAAATAAATAAATAAATAAATAAATAAATATATTAAAAAAAAAAAAAAGTACAATTACTGTTAGTTTAGTATTTGAAGGTTTTCTTAGGTATGAACCACCTTCTTGAGATCTTGCTCACACTGTGGATTGGCCTTAACCTACTAACTCACAGTTAAGGGTGGGTACCATAGCCCACCCCTCCTTCCCCAGTCACAGCCCCATTGTGGTGGGATTAGAACTGGAAAGGCTTGTCATTTGCAGCTGCAATGGCGTCATACTGATCCTCTACATTCCTTCTGTCTCTGTGACTCTTAGGATTCGGGCTCGCTTTTAAATTAACTTTTATCTGCTAAGTAATGAGCACATCAGTTTTTTAATATCACTGAAGTCTCACCTAGGAGCCTTTCCCTTTTTATTACTAGAATTAACTCCCCGCTCCTCCCCTTCTTCCACGATGTAATAAAACAAAACCTACCCAATGTAGTACACAATTCAGGATTTCATTATATCCTGCTTGATGGGAAAGACTATTTACACAGAGATGAAATAGCATGGCCTTACCAGATTACTTCTTATGAGGAGAATGTAGTTCTATATAACAAAATAGAGCTTTTCCCACTTTATGGGCAAACTAACTGAGTCAGTTTCTTCTCTCTGGAAGTCAGAGTATTTCCTCAGACTTTAGAATTCTATGAGAGTGTCTACATGTATCCAGGAAGGATGTACACATGTCAGTTTTATAGTATACACACACACACACACACACACACACGTATGTCAACCTCTCTGATGTATCTATCTGCACATCATGCGAGGGTTAACCCCAAGGTAGGTGACACTGTTAAAGATATTTTAAAACCATTAAGACCAGTAGCTCCAATTTGGGAGGGAAAATTTAAAAAAAGACATCTGTCCAAAGGTTCAAGTTCTGCTGATTGACTCTTCTTTTTCCACAATAACATACTGAAGTGCTATAAAACAGATCTTTCCCCAGTCCCTTCAAACTTAATCATGACGTTTTACAAATAGGGGTTTCTCCCAGTTACCCTTCAAAACATGTTGATTTTAAGTTTCTAGTCTCTATAATATATAGATTAGACTAGAGATCTGTAAAATTTATTTCACTCACATACTCCCTAAAAGAATTTGTAAAAACTGTGTGCCTATTCGTATAAAGTTGACATATAATTTTGTTTTTATTAAAAGTCTAAACAGTTGCAAGAGTGTAATGCTGGGCATAAGTATTGCTATTTAAAAATATATCCCATTGTATCAATTTTTAGATGAATTCAATGGAATTGTTATTTGATACTCTCTATTACCCATTTAAAAATTATTAAACAAATTCCTCATTAACAGTCAGAAACTTTACATGTTCTTTTTGTTCTCCTTGAACTTGTATTTCCATTATACTTCCCCCACCAAATCATAGCCTCATATAACATTTTTTTATACTGGAAAGCATTTTATCGATCACCCTGTTACATTTCTTTGCAACAAAAATATGTATATAAATTAAAATTACTCTCTGATTACCCATGACCCTAATGCTTTAAGTATCAAAAATTTTTCTTTTGAGTTGGGTAATCATTAAAAATATTATTAATGCACAATTGTCCAAAACAACATAAATATATTATACATGTTAATAATTATTAAATTTTAAAAGTAAAATTTTTATTAGAAATGTATGGGACTGTTTTTTCTTCAATTAGCTGATGTACTTTCGAGGGACAAATATTACTTACTTCTAACATGGGACTTGATTCAGCATAAATTCTATTTCCATTTCTCGTTGTACAGATGTGTTGAGAAGGTTTGCTCACAGAAATGAGTAGATGAGAATGGATGGGGTTTTGTTATAGTGATGCCATTAATTTCTCTGAATTCCTTCTGAGTAATACGTCCCAGACCACAGAGTGATCTGTCATCAAAAATTACTTTTTAATGATCTATCAGCTGACGTAGATTAGGAATTTCTATTTTATTGAAAGGAAAAAATTGGAAACCTCCTTAGATGCAAAAGGATACACTACCCAGCCATTTGAATACCTCACTTTTGTCAATACCAACACCGATATTTCAAATGGTCCTTTTTTTTTAATGACTCCAAGGCTTCGCAACCTAGCAATATCCCGAGTATGGGGATGGAAAAGAAGGATGCTTTTATTTTATAAAAGGGGAATAGGTGATTAAGAAAGAAGCAGTAACATATTTTCAGAAGCAGGGCATTCTCAGTAAGATAAGTTTTAGGCAAATGTACATGAGAAAGCTGAAAAATTTTAAATGTACTTCCTTAAAGTTATCCACGCTTACGTATCCCTCTGAGAGTTGTTGTGTCCGCCTAGGTGTCTGTGTGTCCCTATTTGGACATGCTGAGCTAGACTGGTTTCACCCAGGTGAGTCCTTGAACCATTGTATAAGGAAAAAGAAAGTGGGGGAGGGTTGGTGGTGGAAAGAGATAAGATCGAGGGGGAGAGAGAGAGAGAGAGAGAGAGAGAGAGAGAAAGAGAGATTCAGAGACAGAGAACTCCATCTTCAAACTAAACCATTCTATGACCAGTCTATCATATACCAAAGGAATAACACATTTCAATAAGTACAAGTCACATTGTCTAAACAACCAGTGAGAAACAATGGTCGACTAACTCCATAATACTGGAAATATAAATAAGTCTGCAGCAAGCCTCACTACTCTTTCCTTGATCTCATGAGATTTCCAAGCATTTATTGCAGAGGAGTTTCTAGCAACTCTTACAATACTTCTCCAGCGCAGGGGCACAAAAGAATGACAGGCATGGGCACAAAAGAATGACAGGCATCATGTTTTCGTTTTAGATCTAAGAGATTTGGATGAAAAAGAATGTGATTGCCTTTCAAACACCTGCCCTGAGGGCTCAGGTAACTCCAAAGCCTTTAAGCACTGGAAAAAAGAAATTAGAAGGGACAGAAAAAGTTATTTCATAAAGCAAACCACTTACGATGAGTGGACCCCGGTTGTTTTCTCGATACTTGTTCTGGAAGAAAATGTAAACGACAGTGGCGGCCAAGGAGTAGAGGAAGGCAAAGACAGCCACGGTGACAAAGAACTCTGCCGAAGATGAGGAGTCGCCAATCAGGGCCACCTTCTGCCGCTCCTTCCCCTCACAGGTGGGCACCTCAAACGTCACCTGGTGTAACCTAAAGTACCAGAGACACCAGAGAGGAGAATCGTTAAAATGCTATGGAGAGAAAACTCGATGCCATAAGTGAGATGTGATTTGGGACGTTCATGGCATGCCTCTGTGACAAGTTCATTAGAGAAATTACAGAGATTGTAGCTGGACTCGTGGAAGCAGATACTGCAGTTAAACATCATTCCATTAGGTTTCACAGTAGCTAGTCGCTTTAGAGAGAGGGGAGGAGGGAAGGGGAAAGTGATCCTGAAATGATGATGGGTTAGACTATGACATCCTCCCCCTGAAATTCTCCAGTGGTTTCTCATTATACTTGGACTCACACCCTAACTCTTAAATGTGACCCACCAGGTCCTGGCTTAGGGTCTTTTCACTGACTGTTCCCTTTTCCTCAATCACTCTGTCTCCTGGCATTGCCCATGGCTGGTTCCTTCTTGGCATTCAGGTGACAGCTCAAAATGTCATCTCCTGGGAAAGCCTTTTCCTGATTATTAATCTAAAATAGTTCTTTTCCCTTAGACATTTCTACCACATCTCCCTGTTCAATGTCATTCATAGCATCCATCACCAACCACACTTCCTCGGTAATGTATTTAATTACTTGGTGGTTTTTTTTTTTCTGTCTCCACTTGATTTGGGATCTTGACTTTCTTCTTCTCTGTAAATCCTGAATGCCTGACACTTGTTAGACACTCAGTACACAGGACTTGGATAAGTGAACAAACATTCTTGATTCTGTAAGATGACTGATACACCCTAGTTTGATTGAACTTTGAGAACTTCTACCTTAGAGAATAAGTTCTATCAGGACAGCATCCAGGCCCAATATATTACTTAATAGAGAAAAATAAGATTTTGGAGGGCAGTACATTCTGCTCAATAAATGACACCTAAGGAAGATGTGTTACATCTAGTACATAGCTCATGTTGTGAACTGGGTGGTGATCTGTAATTCAATATAGGAGCCAAAATTCTGCTTCTTCAGAAATGACTAAATTATTCCTTGAGGTTTAGGGAGGCACTTGGAAACAGACATGAATGACACTTAGTGATATCAGTAAAGGAACACCTGGAAAATTACCTACAAAACTAACAATGATGATAAAACCATTGACGAACACGATAAATTCCCAACTTCTGCTTAAGAAGTATTTCTCTTACTTAGCAAAACTTGATTCCTTTAAAATATATTTTTTGTGTACATTCTCTTACAATTCGGATAATGACAAAATGATAAAATAGTAATACTAATAGCAACTAACACACTGGAGCATTTATGTGCTAGATATTGTGCTTTATATGTATTGTTTCATTTAATGCTCACAGTAGCCCTAGGATGTAGGCATTTTATTGCCCCTTCCCCCTTTACACATGAAGAAACAGGCTTAGAAAAGATTAAGTAACTTGTGCTAAACCACAAAGCTAGTAAATAGGGCCAGGAACTTTTTAACTTCTACGTTAATCTGTTTCTATTAAATAATGAGAATATTAAAACTAGGATGAGTTTTTTAAAAAGTGGAGCCCATGGACAATTAGCATCATAACTATGGGTCTTGTTAAAAATGTACATTCCAGGGGCTTCCCTGGTGGCTCAGTGGTTGAGAGTCTGCCTGCTAATTCAGGGGACACGGGTTCGAGCCCTGGTCTGGGAGGATCCCACGTGCCGCGGAGCAACTAGGCCCGTGAGCCACAATTACTGAGCCTGCGTGTCTGGAGCCTGTGCTCCGCAACAAGAGAGGCCGCGATAGTGAGTGGCCCCCGCTTGCCACAGCTAGAGAAAGCCCTCGCACAGAAACGAAGACCCAACACAGCCATAAATTAAAAAAAAAAAAAAAAAAAAAAAAAGACAGCCCTCTCCACATGGCTTTCTAAAAAAAAAAAAAAAAAAAAAAATGTATATTCCAGGGTCTGTCCCAGACCTACTGAACTGAAATCTCTAGGGGTGTAGCCTAGCTGACAACCAAAGCAGAAAACTCCAGTCCCCCTAAGTTCCTTATTTCTCAGAAACCTATTCTTTTTCATTTATTGCTTGACTTGAGAAAACTGTTTACATAGTCAGCTTGATTTTGCTTATTTATACTGAAGATCCTCTTGTTTCTTGTCAACCAGAAAAGTGTACAGCTTCAGTAAAATTTGGGAAAATAGAAGCATTCATCATGGTTATGCTGTAGAGACCCTTTCCTCCCCTTGCCAGAGATACTAAGATATTTCTCAATAGCTGAGTCTGTGGGAATGCTGAAAAATGAAATAGACTGAAAAGGTAATCATGCCAATTATTCTGATAGAGGTGATTTTCAAAAAATGAAACCTTTTTTTCTATCTTGTATATGTCATCCACTCAACATATGTTTTTTTAACATCTTTATTGGAGTATAATTGCTTTACAGTGTTGTGTTAGTTTCTGCTGTATAACAAAGTGAATCAGCTACATGCATACGTATATCCCCATATCCCCTCCCTCTTGCATCTCCCTCCCACCCTCCCTATCCCACTCCTCTAGGTGGTCACAAAGCACCGCACTGATCTCCCTGTGCTATGCGGCTGTTTCCCACTAGCCATCTATTTTACATTTGGTAGTGTATATATGTCAGTGTTATTCTCTCACTTTGTCCCAGCTTACCCTTCCCCCTCCTTGTGTCCTCAAGTCCATTCTCTACATCTGTGTCTTTATTCCTGTCCTGCCCCTAGGTTCATCAGAACCATTTTTTTTTTTTTTTTAGATTCCATATATATGTGTTAGCATACAGAGAAAGTTTTTCTCTTTCTGACTTACTTCACTCTGCATGACAGAGGGAACCCTCTTGCACTGTTGGTGGGAATGTAAATTGATACAGCCACTATGGAGAACGGTATGGAGGTTCCTTGAAAAACTAAAAATAGAACTACCATACGACCCAGCAATCCCACTACTGGGCATATACCCTGAGAAATCCACAATTCAAAAAGAGTCATGTACCACAATGTTCACTGCAGCACTATTTACAATAGCCAGGACATGGACGCAACCTAAATGTCCATCGACAGATGAATGGATAAAGAAGATGTGGCACATTTATACAATGGAATATTACTCAGCCAGAAAAAGAAACACTCAACCTATATTTTTAACAAGAAGCTCTGTAGTTCACGCAATGTCTAGATTCTGGGGATAACGTAGGGAACAAAGATAGATGGGCTGGTCCCTGCTCATGTTGAACTTCAAGTTTAGAGGGAAAAGATAGCTTTTCTGAGAGGAGCCCCAGGCTAGTCTGGGGGTGGGGTGGTCAGGGTAAGAGTCCCTGTGGAAGTGATTTTTAAGCTGCAGCTTGAAAAGTGAGTAGAAATTGTCTAGATCAAAAGCCGAGAAAAAAGCACAATGAAATACGACTTCACACCTGCTAGGATGGCTACAATCAAAATGATTATAAAATTGGAATAAGAAGAGTTAGTGAGATTAGATTGGAATAACAAGATAGGATTGGAATAATAAGTTCCAATTAGAAAGCTGGGAACTTTCATACACTGTTGGTGGAAATGTGAATGGTACAGCCACTTTGGAAAAACAGTCTGGCAGTTCTACAAGGGGTTAAACATAAGAGTTATCACATGGTCTGACAATTCCACTCCTAGATACATATCCAAGAGAAATGATAACATTTGTCTGCACTAAACTTGTACTAGAATGTTCATATCAGCATTATTCATAACAGCCAAAAAGTGGAAACAACCCAAACATCTGTCAGCTGATGAATGGATAAATGAAATGTGGTATAGCCATAGGGTGGAATATTATTTGTCAATATGAAGGAATGAAGTACTGATCCAAGTTACAGCATAGATGATCCTTGAAAACATTATGCTAAGTGAAAGAAGCCCATCACAAAGGACCACACATTGTATGATTCCATGTATAGGAAACGTTCAGAATAGACAAATTTATGGAGACAAAAAGTAGGTTAGTGTTTGCCTAGGGCTGATGGGGGAGGATTGGGGATGATGGCTTAGTGGTACAGGATTTCTTCTTGGGGTAACGAAAATACTTTAGAATTGATGGTGGTGATGGACGCACACTCTGTGAATATATTAAAATCCATCCAATAGTACATTTTAAATGAATGAATTGTATGGTATGTGAATTATATTTCAATAAAGCTGTTAAAAAATAGAGATGAAAGCATGTATCAAGATCCTGCAAAGGCAAGGAGCACAGCACATGGGAACAGATGAAATATGACTAGGGATCTGGCATATGGCAGGAAAGGGGATGAGTGATGGAGGATGAGATGGAAAAGTAGCCAGAGACTCTCACTGCAGGGTCTTGTGGGTCAGGATATAGACTTGGGTCTTTATAACTTTTAAAATTTTTCCTAGTGATGACAACTTTTAGGATTTATTCTCTTAACTTTCATATATAACATATAGTATGTTATATTTATCATGTTGTACATTACATTCCCTAGTACTTATTTATCTTATAACTGGAAATTTGTACCTTTTGAATGTCTTCATCCAATTCCCCCTCCCCCCAACCTCCACCCCCCAGTACCCACAAAGCTGATCTTTTTTTCTATGAGTTTGTTTGTTTCTGAAGTATAATTGACCTACAACACTATGTTAGTTCCCATTGCACAACACAGTGATTTGATATTTCTATACATTTCAAAATGATCACCGTGATAAGTCTAGTTATGATACTACAACACAAAGATATTACATAGTTATTGACTATATTCCCCACACTGTACATTTCATATCTGTCACTCACTTATTTTGCAACTGGAAGTTTGTACCTCTTAATCTCCCTCAACTATTTCTCTCCTCCCTCCAGTCTCCTCCCTCTGGCAATCACCTGTTTGTTCTCTGTATCTATAACTCTGTTTCTGTTTTGTTATGTTTGATCATTTGTTTTGTTTTTTAGGTTCCAGATATAAGTGAAATCACACAGTATTTGTCTTTCTCTGTCTGACTTATTCCACTAAGCATAATACCCTTTAGGTTCATCCATGTTGTCGAAAATGGCAAGGTTTCATTCTTCTTCATGGCTAATATTCCACTGCATATATATCTTTATCCTTTCATCTATTAATGGGCACTTAGGTTGCTTCCATATCTTGGCTATTGTAAATAATGATGCAGTGAATACAGGGGTGCATGTATCTTTTCTACTTAGTGTTTTTGTTTTCTTTGGATAAATACCTAGGAGTGGATCTTTATCTGAAGACCAAGATTGGAAAGATTTTTTTTATAATAAACAACATGTAAAACAAAAATAGCAGGCAGGACCACGTCACGTGTGGCAACTATTTAGAAGCATGCACACTTGCTTTCCAGGTGTTAGGCTCAGCAATGCTTCCCAACGCCAGTTCCCTCAGCTCACACGTACAGACTGGGTCTGCAATTTTTGTGTACTCTGAGAGCAGCAGGAAGGGGGAGAATAAAATAATTTTTTCTATGAAGTCAGCTGAATATCAACATTTTCCTCGTTGCTAACTTATTGCATTCATTTTCAGTAAATGTTAATGGTGCTTATTGGCACACGGCAAAAAAAAAAATCACTAACAAATTTGCCGTGCTTATTAATACCAGTGATCTATAGCTTGGTATTTAGCTCTCAAGCCACATGGGGTAAATCAGGAGCAAGAGGGAAAACAGAAGTGAAGCTCTATGCTGGTGTCTATTCCGTGGAAGGGAATAGGGATCGTTTATAAAGGAAGAGCACATCAGCTCAAAATGGTCTGAGCATTATAATTCATATCACTGAACATTTTGAATGCTATGGGATGGCATCTATTACTAAATATATTTTACCAGAAAGGTTCTTTTAGGTAACAGTTACATACATATGCATAAATATATATGCTTTATTTTGGAGGGAGAGATTTTAGAGTCAGCATGTGTTTAGCAGCTATAATAACTTTGGAAGCAAATATCATTCATTTAGAACCTAAACAAGGGGAAAACTGTTCTGTACAGACAGAGCACGTCGGCTGATGGAATCTGGAAACTGACGGGGCCACCTCTGATCTTCTGAAGGACTAGTCAGGCAGCAATTGCTGAGCCTGCAAAAGGATCAAATCCAATTTGTTGATTTCAAATGTATAATTCCCTCCTCAGCTGGCCTGACTCAATCAAGGGGTAATTGCTTTTGTTGGGTTTTACTGCATTGTGTCAATCCACAAAAAAACCCTCCATGTGAGAGTAGGTTCTTCTTTTTTCTTTTAAAAATTTTACCAACACTTAAACACAGCCTTTAAAGCATTTCACTCCTGCTTCAATTAAACTAAAGGAACTGCTGGGCACCCATAGTTTTTAGTTCTGTTTGTATGGCTTGAAAAAATATTCAGCAAGTTGGTGTTGCTTCATTAATAAAAATATTTATAACACCACCACCATTTTTCAACCTTCAGGCATTGTGTTAGCTTCTTTACTGGCTCATATCTCACTTAATGCTCATAACAACTTTCTTAAGTAGGTACTATCTGTCACCCTTATACAGATGAGGAAACTGAGGCTTAAGGTGGGTAGTGAGCTTGCTGGAGGTCACGTGGTAGTGGAGGGCAGAGGTGAGTCTGAATGCAAGCAGATTAGGAGGACCTATACTAGTTAACTACGGCACATCCCTGCCTCTCTGCTTCTATACACTACCAAACGTAAAATAGATAGCTAGTGGGAAGCAGCCGCATAGCACAGGGAGATCAGCTCGGTGCTTTGTGACCACTTAGAGGGGTGGGACAGGGAGGGTGGGAGGGAGGGAGACGCAAGAGGGAAGAGATATGGGGACATATGTGTATGTATAACTGATTCACTTTGTTATAAAGCAGAAACTAACACACCATTGTAAAGTAATTATAGTCCAATAAAGATGTTAGGAAAAAAAAAAAGTTATAGCATCCTTAGATTTCCAGACAAATGTTTGTATAAAAACGACTAAGCCAGCTTTCCCATGCCATCTAATCTAATGGTAGATGGATAGTTTACACTGAATAAGATTCTAAACCAACATGCGTTCTGCTTCCACCTCGAAGCACGTGAATTAGGCATCGTACAAGGTACCTAGCAATGATGGAGTTGAATCCCTTTAGGCCGACCAACAGGAAGTCATTAAAAGCTTCCTAGTTTCCAAATTTTGTCCTGGGTTATTCTAACATTTCCTTTAGAAGCAAGTAGAGGGCAAACGAACCTGACTGCTTCACGTACTGAAATTGTGATCATCATAGTGTCCATGGTTCTTTATAGAAGGGGGGTAAAGGCAGCACAAATTCATCTTCAGATAGCACTGTACCATTAAGGGCATCTGGTAGTAAGACTTTTGAAGTTGTTGACAATATCTTTCACCGGGTGTGGAAGGAAATGGGACTAAAGCTCCTAATAGCACACCTGGGGGTGGTTCAGTGCAAGACAGTAATGACACGTCCCAAGGGTGGTGATCCCACCCAGGAGTTAATGTGGGAAGCATTAGGGTGTTGGGGAGCAAGCTGCTGCCACTGAATTTCTGACGGCCAGGATTAAAGTGGCCAAGGCGGGGACCAGAGGGCAACTGGCCAGTTGTGGTGCTGAGCACGTTTCTCTTCCCCAGATAATTTTCTACAGCCCCTGTTTCAATCCTTTTCGATCCCAGTTGATGAAGACTCTAACCCTCTTGCTCCAGTTCTTTCTCTCTTCCCAGTAGGAAATACTGGCATTTGTCTGGTTTTAGATTGACTTTTCCTTTGCTAGTCGTGTGTATGTGTGTGTGTGTGTGTGTGTATAATAAGTGCATTTGCGTGTGCATTCACACGCTCACAGACACCCCTACTCGCTCAGCCTGTATGATTCACAACGTAAATCACTACAAGATCCTGGGAGTTTACACACACTTTCACACACTACATCTCATTGTTTTTCCCCCAGCAACCTTCTCCATTTGACAGACGAGGAAGCTGGAGCTCAGACATCTGAAAAGAATCATCAAAGATCACCCAGTCGGCACAGAGAAGGCAAACTCCACTATGCTCAGGTCCTTCATTCATTCAGGAAGGATTTATTGAGCCCTGCGTGCCAGGCATCAGAGAAGCTAAGATGGGAAGGCAATGAGTTGTGAATGATGCGAGCAGAGATTATGTATAGGAGGTTGAAAAGGACAAGTCCCCTCTGACTGTCATTTCCCCTGGTTTTCCTACTGAACCTGAAACATGGCATCTGGCGACACTACTTAGGATAGTGATAACGAGTCCACCTCTACTACCACTGGGTGCTAATCACCAACTGACAACACTATTGAGCACATACTAGGCCAGGCACCATGCCAAAGGTTTTCACGTATTATCTCACTTAAACCTTCAAGCTTGATAAAGTGGGTACTATTTCCCTTCCTTTAGCAGTGAGGAAAGTGAGGAACAGAGTGGTAATACAACTTTTTGAAGCAAGGGCCTTGAAAAGAGTCTATCCAACCCCAAAGTTTTTACTCTTGGCCTCCCACATGAAAAAAATATAATGCTATTCATTGTTTTTTTTTTTATAACCAAAGATTTTCATTATTATTATTATTATTTTTTAATTTATTTATTTATTTATGGCTGTGTTGGGTCCTCGTTTCTGTGCGAGGGCCTTCTCTAGTTGTGGCGAGCGGGGGCCACTCTTCATTGCGGTGCGCGGGCCTCTCACTATTGCGGCCTCTCTTGTTGCGGAGCACAGGCTCCAGACGCGCAGGCTCAGTAGTTGTGGCTCACGGGCCTAGTTGCTCCCTGGCATGTGGGATCTTCCCAGACCAGGGCTCGAACCCGTGTCCCCTGCATTGGCAGGCAGACTCTCAACCACTGCGCCACCAGGGAAGCCCTATTCATTGTTTTTATCACTCACATATTTACTGACTTCCCACACCATGGCTGCCTTTTCTGAGAGACTTCTTATAGTCAGCTCTCTCTCTTAATCTCTCCACTTCCGGTTGTTTCTCAACAGGAGAGTGGTCACGGGCTGAATGTCTGAATGTATGGATGGGGTCCACGCTCCCCAGGCTCATGGGCGATTTCAAACTGTTTCTGAAGACTCACACGTTGATTAGAGCAAGGTTTTCCTTTACGCCACCAGCACCTCATAAGGCGTATTTATATGCTGTGGTCAAAATCTGGGGAGTGTCTCACTTCACAGAGCCTCAGGTATAGGATCTACTTGGAGTGGACAAGGCAGAAGATGGGGACAAGGTGAGGACTGAGAAGAGTCTTGGGAAATATGCTGGTTGCAGTGAGAGCTGAGAGAAGGCTCCAGCATCTGCCCTCAGGTTGCTAAAGTTGGACACAAGTTTGAAGTCCTCATCTTGCAAAGAAGACTGGAGAGACTCTGTCTGAGATACAGGACTCACTGACCATAAGTTGATAAGGATCCGTTTACCTGGAATGCCTCTGTTGACAAAAGGGGTTATTACTAGGCTCTAGCCAACATCAAAGAAACAGCAGAAATAGAAAGCAATACAGTTCACAAATATTTCTTCTAGGAGCACCTCAGGGATTTTAATGATGCTGTTTGTTCCCAGGAAGGTCAGTGGACCTGGAGGTGGTACCTACACTCCTGTCTGCTAGACCTGAGAGCTGACTTCCAGCTCCCTTATTTGCAGGTAAATGGCATTGTCTAGGCAGCCAGAATCATTTTTCTGGATATTTTTGCCCTAACCTTGGTTGAGTCAAAACCAGCTTCACCAAGACTTGCAACAAAAGCACATCAGGTGTTCACTAAAAATATTTTCCTAGAAGAAGAAATCAAAACTAAGGGAAAGACAAAATGCTGTATGCATTTCTGCTCTTAAACACAAGGGCATTTCTCCCTGGTGTGATTATATATTAAATGTACTAAAGCTTACTGTTTCCGTGGGAGGAACTTTCCATTACTTTTTGTGCTCTTCACTTCACCATCAGGGAAGATAGTTGTTTTCTTAGGGAGAGTAATAATAAATATCAGGCAGAGGGAACTGAGCTAGACACTGGAAAGTGCAATCAGGGTTACTGCAAACACTACTCTTTTCTACACAATTCACTGTGCTTGTTCACATGAGGACAAGGCTGGAAAGTGACCGGCTCTCCCCTCAGTGTGTGCGTGTCATCTCCATGGGTCACAAAGATATTTATCCAATTTACTGAAAGTGCGTTATGCTAGAAGGATCTTTTCAAATTTCATCCCTCCCCCCGCAAGTCTGCATTTATATAGATAAACATTTCAAAGTACAGAGGAAGACTCCAAGGTGATAAAAAAGGAATGGATCAGTGGAAGCCAGGGCATGGCCTGGAGTAGGACTGAAAGAAGAAAAACTCTATGAAACCCATATAATGACTTGCAAAGAGGCACTGCCATTCTCAGTAAGCTATGATTTATTAATTTTAGTTTCTTCAAATAGAATTTGAGTCATAGGGAACTCAGACTGTCCCTACATTGTCAAATTAAAATAGATAATGTGGTCATTATCTTGTATTTCAGGGAAAATCTTTTTTTTCCCCTCTTGTTTGCCTTCCCTGAACTGTGGTGCTGTGCTCAAGTGAATTATGAAACAAACAAGTCCCAGAGTTTGTTTTTACGCTTGAATGTCCAGGCAACTGCCAATCTCTGCCCATTTTATTTCGTTAGTATAGAAATGCTTCACGAATAAACAATTTAAAGGGTGTGACTAAAAGATATTTATGACATTCAGAACACACACAGGTCGCATGGGAGAGGGCAACAGAAATCTATCTGAGCTGACCTTTTGTTTAGAATTTAGGTCAAATTGATTTGATTCATTAACAGTCAAAATAGGCTATGTATAAAAATTCAGTCAATACAGAAATGATTAAAGGAGGAAAATGTAAGGTTCCTCATAATTTCATTCAGTATTAACAACTTAAAAAATGGAAATCAAACAGGTTCTTTAATCTGCTGTTTATTACCTAATAATATGACCAGTAAATACCTTATTTTTTAGGAAGGTTTAGCTTATTCTTAACAGTCATATAATATACCTACAGGATATATAAATTATATTGTATAGAATGTTCTGTATTAGCACACATTGCACAACGGTTTTCTTAATGATCCCCCAGCAGTGGAAATTTTGATTGTTTCTCATCTGTAACCATTAAAACAATGCCGTGAACGTGTATTTTTGGATATCTGTATGATTGCTTTCTTTGGATAAATTTGTAGAAGCAGAGCTGCTGGGGAAAGGAGTATATTAGTCCGGGTTCTCCAGGGACTAATAGGATAGATATTTTAAGGGATTTAAGGAATTACTCACGTGACTATGGGGGCTGGCAAGTCTGAAATGCACAGGGCAAGCCAGCAGGCTGGCGATCAGGTAAGAGTAGATGCTACCAACGAGAGTCCAAAAGCCTGGACAACTAGAATTTCTGCGTTGCAGTCCGAAGGCAGAATTCCTCTTTTCACAAGAAACCTCAGGTTTTGCTCATCAGACCTTCAACTGATTGGATGGGGCCCACTCACATTATGAGATAATATAATACATTGCATTTATTGTAGTGCTTGCATGCAATGGGCAATAACAGCTACTACTACTAGGTGAACTGCAGTTTCCAATGCTCAAAATTCAAGGTGTTAAGTCTAATTACTAAAGTTGATTTTAAAAATGCAAATGCTTTCAAAAAGCAGAATTCCGAGACCTAGAAATATGACGTGTTCTATTACTATATTGCTCTGTCAAAAAGTCACCCTATCAAGCAGTTATTTGGTCATTTTCTGCTGCTGCCTGCTGTCATTTCATTCTTCACATAATAATGACCTCGCTGAATGTTCAGGATAGGGAAACTAACAGAACTCTTGCTGGGTAGGAAATTCAATATATCTGCCAGATTATAATAAAATAAGCAGAAATCGTTTATACACATAGAACAAAATGCAATCTCCTTTAAACTACTGAAAAGCGATTGCCCTGTCAAGTGGCTATGGAATTATAAATTTCCAATTCTTCGGTGGTTAATATTGAATATTACCACAAATACACAAATGCTTTTTGGGAAAAAAAAAAAGCCTGAGGCACAAGGACACACTGTTCATCTTAGTTAACTAAACACCGTTTGTTCAATATATTTATCAGCTCAGCATGGAAAAAGTGCTCTTCGTTGTCAGCAGATATAATGTCACCCATGTTTCTGATGCTTTGCCAGTGTCAGGGGATCAATCATACTTTTTTCAAGTTGCATCTGGAACATGACAGGTAAGAATTCATTTTGCACAGCAACCAGAAATCTCTTAGAAACATAAATAGGAACGTGTCACTCCCCTGCATAAAGCTCTCCTTCAAGGCTTCCCCTCCCGCTCAGGGCCATATCCAAAGCCCTCATCGTGGCCTACGAGGACCGACATCATCTGGGTCTTGCCCACTTCTTTGCTGTCTTCGGGCCCACTTGCCACTTTCTCTTCCTGAACACAACTACCCTCACCCACCGGGGCCTCTGAACTGGCCTCCATGTTGTCCACAGTCAGCTTCCTCTCTTCATTCGGGTTTCAGTGCAAATGTCACCACCTCTGAGAGGCCTCCCGTGACCATCCAAAGTGCATGTCCCACCCCTAGTCATTATCTTCCACATTATCCCATTTCACTGCTTAATTTATCTTGTTGTTTGCTCTACTGTCTGTGTGAAATTTCCCTTCTTATTTGTGAACCCGTGTTTTGCCTGTCTCTCCCCCTAGGCGTTCTAAGTAGCATGAAAGCAGGGATCCTGTTTATTTTCGCTGCCTCTCTGTGACTGAGCACCAGGGCAAATCTGGTTCCCAGTAAAGACCCCATACGTATTTGTTAAATGAAGAAGAAAGGAGGGATGGAGGGAAGGGATGCAGGGAAGAAGACAGAGTAGAAAGAGAAGGGATAGATCTCATTAAATTCCTAAGAAGAGATATTTGTCTGGAAGCTGACCCTGCTCTTACCCTTGCAGAAGAGTAGAAAGAGATGCCTCACCTGTTGTGTCAGAGGAAACCAAGACTCAGAGAGGTGCAGGCACTGGACCAAAGTCACATACAGCAAGAATCACGACGCAAGCTCTCTGCTCCTAGATCGGGGGACCTTCCACTACGGTGAAATTCCTATGAGGAAGAAACTCTCTGGTGGCCCAGAGAGGCCATACCTGGAGGCTGGAAGAGCCAGAGGACTAGAAGCCCAAAATGGAAGGCAACCTCGGGGGCCTGGGGGCCTGCTGGAGAAGCCCAACAAAGAGCCCGACCCTCCAGGCATTCTCAGGCATTCCCCATCGACCCTGCGTGTCTGAGCCACACCTGTGCAGCTGGGTGCTGCCTTTGCCCCAGCCTGTCAGGACCAGGCTGCAGGATCACACTTCCAGCCTATCCCCCACTCATTCATTTATTCATCCAGCCAAATCCTACACGGAAACACTCTGCCAGAGATTACGGATATCAGAGTAAACAATATGGAGATGGTCTACGGATATCAGAGTAAACAATATGGAGATGGTCTCTGCTCTCAGAGTCTTTGTTCTAAGAAGAGGTAGACAACTGAACAATCCGTTTCAATAAATGGCGATGAGGGGTTTAAGTCCAGGGGTTTATAGGGGCCCTAAGCTAATCTAGGCAACCAGAGAAGGCTTCCTGGGGGAGGTGATGTTTAAGTGAAGCCTGGAGGGTGAAGAGGGTATAGTGGCTAGAGAGCTGGGGAAGGGAGGGCTCCACGCCTAGAGGTGAGAAAGTGTGTACTTTGAGGCACTGCTTTCTTTCAGAAAATGGAAACAGGATTGCCATAGTCACTTCTATCATTAATGGTGATAACAGTAACAATAACAGCTAGCAGGTATAGATCCCTGCCTTCGTGCCAGCCACCGCACTCTGTGCTTTACGTACCGTATTTCCTTTACCCTTTACCAGGGACCTGAGAGGTATAATCATTATTATCCCTATTCTACAGATGAGGAGACTGAGGCCGAGCATAGTCGTAAAAGGAATGAGCTGGCTTCCATCCCTACCTGTTCTAGCCTAATACAACTGGTCTGTCCAGAGAGACTATTCTTGCACAATGGAGCGTTCTTCACCTTGCCTCTCCCAGGCATATGTTATGCTTTCCAGCAGACAGGATGTCTCCTCAGCTATTCCCAGGGGTTCATCTGAGCCAGTTCCCTATTCACCTGTAGTGGGGAGGAGCTGGGTAAAATTTTCAGAATGGTTGATGCACGAGAAACTAGCTTGTTAAAAATTAATTGGCTGTGGTGGTGGTGGTGTGATGAATTGGGTGATTGGGATTGACATGTATACACTGATGTGTATAAAATTGATGACTAATAAGAACCTGCTATAAAAAAAAAATAAATAAAATAAAATTAAAAAAAAATTAATTGGCTGAAAAACCAATTTGCCGAAGAATCAATTAACCTGAAACTGTCAAGGAGACTTTTACCGCAGCCGTTTTGCCGCCATGTTTGAGGTTAAAGATGCTCCTCAACTGGAAGCCTGGTAAAGATGTAGGGGTGTGTGTGTGTGTGTGTGTGTGTGTGTGTGCGTGCATGCGTGCGTGTGTGTGTGTGTGTGTGTGTGTGTGTGTGTGTGTATGTTGGAGTGTGGTACAGGGCTTGGTCCAGTGCAGCTAATACACTGGAAATATTTTAGGAGAGAAAAATCTTTCAGCAAAATGATTATTTGGGGAATTGGCTCAAGGGAAATGGCTTTCTTGCATATTTGGTTCTGGTGGGAATGAACAGAGATCCTCAGGGCCACCCCACACCATCCCTGGAAAAGAACTCTTAGGGACTGACTTGGTGCCTTTAAAGCTAACATCAAGAATGAGACTTTGTCCTTCACACTGCCCAGGGGAAGGCATGAGGTAGCTTCCTCCCATCGCCCATCCTAGTCTACATACATGTTTGTGGTCCCAGGCAGTCCTTTTCTATGTCCTGCTTAATCGCACCCTGCTTATCCAAGCCAGCCTCCTGAACTTCTGTCTCCAAATAACTCACCCCAATTTGGAGCAATCTTCCATGAAAGACCGTTGTATACAATGTCTAGCAAGGATTCTACCAGAAAGACTTTGAATTTTTCAATGAGGCCAGTGATACCAAGCTATTCATTGAAGGGTCCAAAAAGTCTTCAAAAGGAAAACAGTATTTAGTCATTGGAAAGATTTCAAACAAAACAAAACCAAAAATGCTTCTCCTGTGTTTTTTTCTTCTTGAGTCATAGAATGCTTAAATGGAAGAGAGCAGAAGCTAAATCCACCTTCTTCCCCTGATAGTTAGAAATCAAGGTCTAAACCATGTGAATATATGCTGCAAATAAGTCTTGCAGTTAATTTCATATTCAATATTTTTACTTAGCTCCCTGGAAATACTTAACGTTTCTGAAAATTCTAGATCAGAACTCTTCAAACTGTGGTTCAAAGACCCCTGAGGATATCTGAAACCCTTCCAGGGGGGTCATGAAATCAAAACTATTTTCACAATAATACTATTGTGAAATAGTATTATTATATTATAATAATATATAATAATATATTATAAGATAGATAAGATATTATAATAGTATTATTATAGTAGTATAATAGTATAATAATATTATAATATATTATAATAGTATTATTATTAAATAATAATACAAAGATACTATTTGTCATTTTCAATCTCATTCTCTTGCAGGTATATGGTGGAGTTTTCCAGAAGGAAAACTGTTGTGGGATGTAGCCATTGTTCTGATGGCTAATAAAACGTGTATTTGCATATTTTTATATTTTATACATTTCTTAGCTTTGATTTCTAATACGGTAATCTTCTAAATATTCATAGACATAGTCCACACAAGTGAAAAGTTCTTTGTGGTCTTCAATCATTTTTAAGAATGTAGAGGGGTCTTGGGACTTAATGTTTGAGAATGGCTGCTCTAAATGATGATTTTTTTACTTTCCCCAAATTTTTCATTTTTCTTATGCCTGTTTTTGATATTCAAGTTATATGGGCATGCATGGCCTGATACTGAGGACCTATCATGTGCACGTCATCACACTAAGCAATCGTTTTTATTGTTATCAGCCAACGAGTGTGTAGAGTATGTATTAGCTCCCTGTCCTTGGCAAATACTGAATAAAGGGCTCTTGTATCGGAACTGTAGATGACACTACCTAGACATCCTCTATCCAGCTGACTGTGCCTGCCTCACCTAGAGGGCATACACCTTTATCTCAGATTATGAGATGAAGATTCAGATGATAATAAACATAGAATTACATGCAATATTATATGTGCCTTACTCCATAACAAGGACCAGCTCTGTGTACTCTCCAATGAGGATATTTTGCTGAATTCATGCTCCTTATGTTACAGCTCCCTTCCGTCTTCCTCTTCCCCCGTCCTTACCATGCACAGGCTCGTTTCTTTTTCTGCACTTTCCCACTTAAAGTACTACTCAAGTACATTTCCACAAAGAAGCCTTTTCTGAGGATTACATGCCTCACTACTTTCCCCATCTTTGAGTTACACGTGCTTCTGTTTTCTGCACTTAGCCCTTCATGAGTAAAGTGTTGTTTAGACCCCTAGAGTCTGACTACCCACGTTCAAACCTCCACCATTTACTTGCTTTGTCACCTTAGCAAATTTCTCAACTTCTTTGTCTGCAGAGGATGCTAATCCCAGTATCTACTTCTTAGGGTTGCTGCAAGGATTAAATGATATGATATACATAAAAAGCTTATTAGCACTGTGCCTGGTACAGAGTAAGTGCTCACTAAATACTATCATTATATCTGATGGAATGAAGAGCTGTGTGCCATGTCGCAGACACAGGTGATGCCCTGTACCGTATTTCCTTGGCCTACCTGAGTTCAGGCAGCTGCTGGAGATGTTGATAAACCTCCCATCTTACGCTCTCTTCTCTGTCTGAGGGCCTTCCTTGGCCCGAGGAAGCCTGTTCTGCTGCAGGGAAGGGCAGTTGGAAGTGTGTGCGGGGTTAACTCTCTTGAATGCAGCCTGTAAACACTTGGGGATAAAAGTCCCAGCCTCCCTGGCCCCTGGTCTTAGGAGTCTTGGGTGTGTTCCACACAGTTTCTCAGAGGAGGCCAGCAGGATTGGGTCCCAGTTGCCCATGGTGGTAACCTGCTCACTAATGCAAATTCTTTTGGCTTTTCTCCCTTCTCTGTCTCACTTTCTTCACTTTTTTGCTTGTGCCTCTTGGGATCACCTCACACAAGAGCTCCCTGTTCCCAAGTCTTTGTCACAAGGTCTGCCTTGTGGGGAACCCGAATTAAGACAGCTCCCAGCAGTTTCAACTGTTAGAGTCATTTCTCAGGGTACATTTACATAAGGCAGGGATCTCACCCTTTTTCTTTTAATTGAGGTATAATTGACATATAACCTTGTATTATTTTTAGGTATACAACATAATGATTTGATTTATGTATATATTGTGAAATTATTACCATAATAAGTTTAGTTAACATCCATGACCACATATAGTCACAATTTTTTTTCTTGTGATGAAAGCTTTTATGATCTTAGCAACTTTCAAATACAGAATACAGTATTGTTAACTACAGTCACCATGCTGTACATTATAGCCCCAGGACTTATTCATCTTATAGTTGGAAGTTTGCACCTTTCGACTGCCTTCACCCGTTTTGCCCATCCCGAACCCCTTGCCTCTGTATGGCTTGACATGTCTTGTGGACCTACACCCAAGAACTCCTTGCTGAGTGACTGATATATTTTGAGAAAATTTTTAATATTTAGATTGAAGACAAGGAAGTCCTATGATAGTTCTCATCACAGCTGATGGGCTTAATTTTCTCTTTGTATTCCTGTTAGGTGCAAGTTTGGAATACAAAGTTATGAAAGCTTGACCCCTTTTTGGAAAATTTCACCTAGGAACTGTAAATTGTGAAAATGAGCCATAAACAGCATATATTTAGAAAAGTAACTTCACACTTCGTTTGGTGGATTTTACTTTGTTGAGGAATCACCCGTCTATTGAGTGACTAGTACTAACACACAAAGATGCCAAAATATACATGACAAGCTACAGAGTCGTATATTTTTTTAAGTAATGGAAAACCTTCAAACTATGGAACTGAAGAAGAAGATGTCCTGGTGTAGAGGTGGGAACAGAAATGGGGAAAAGAGAAAAGGCCTTTGTTTCCTTCTACTAAACAATGGCTAGAATAAATTAGGAGTCTGGTCAGGTGAGGTTTATTCTTTCCAGTAAAATAGTTAGGCTCATGTTTGTTTTATTTATGGCTTACAAATGACCTGCCATTTTCAGAAATGTTTTGGGAACTGTAGATTATATAAACAATAAATAATGTTTAAAAAAGTAAAAAATAGAAAGAAAGGTATACTAATAGTGTGTAAGATTAGTATTGAAGACTGTATGGGTAAACTATTGCCATGATAAGTTTGCATAATAAATCATGCCCTAACTCAGAGGCTTATAACAACCTCCTGCCCCTGTGTGCCTAGGTTGGCTGGAGCAGCTCTGCTTGGTGTATTCATGTTATTTCTGGTGCTCAGGATGAAGGGGGGCACATCCACCTGGAGGCCTTTTCTTGCTGATGGCAGAGGCACAGGAAGGTAAGCAGCAACACGCCATGCCTGTTAAGGTCTCATCTGGAAAATGACATACCATTCTGTCCACCTTCCATTGGCCAAAGCAAGTCACCTGCCAAACTCAACATCAATGGGTAGGGAAATATAATCTGTCCTATGTGACCATGGTGACAAAAGGTGGCGTTGCAAAAACTAGTTTGGGGAAGCTGATAAAGAATTGTGACCAATAAGTCTGTCTGCCACAGGGAGTAATATTAATGATCACACTGCTTTCCAATGTTCATTATGTCCCAGTCACCCTGTTCTCCTTCAGTTTACCAAACATCTTATCACCTTTACCTTAATTATTCTCTCTGCTTGAAATTATCTCCCCTTACATTTCTTCCACTTCTATAATGTAAACTCCATGAAGGCAATTTCTTGAGGGTCTATTTTGTTCATGGATGGTGACTTCTCATCTCTCAGATGCCACCAGCTGCTTATATATTGGGATTTGAGTCCAAAAGTCTTATTGATCAAAATTCATTGTATATTCTTAATCCATTTGTCTATGTGATAACTTTGTTCAGATGTTTCAACCCACAATATGCTTAAGTAGCAGGGCATCGAGATATTGTTTTGGAAGGACAGTAATCTGGATAAAATTTATTCACCGGAGGCTCTATTTCCCACCACAAGAGACTCAAGATTCAAAGCCTAAATTATCTTGGGCCTATTGACAACCAAGGCTAAATTCTCCAATGAAATGTTTTAGGATCCTGCAACATAGCTGGTTAATTGTACAAGAGTATTCCATGCAGTAGAAAAAATTACTTGTTCATCCTAGGGAGCTCAGCTTATCCTGGGACATGTGAGAACTGAGTTAGCTTCTCACATTTAGAAGGCAAATATTTATTTATTGTAGCATTGATTTCCACAGGTAATCTGAATTCATCACACAAAAGTATTTAAAGTTTAAGTCCAAGACACTTTCTGAGATCAGACAATATCCTGATATCATAGAATCCTTCAATGCGGAAACATTAAATTTTCTATCTTTAAGCATTCGTTCATTGATTCATTCAGTAAACATTTCTAAGTACCCATTACGTGCCAGACGTCGTGCCATACCTCAAAACACGAAGACAATGCCTCAAGGAGCTTATACACTAGTGGGGACACAGACACATAAACAGATAATTACCATGGAATATGATCTTTGCTGGAAAGAAGACGTGTATAACGTTCACTGGAACCTTCAGATAAATGCAGCTCAAGGTTGAACTAGGGATTCAGGGAGATTTCCTAGTAGAGAGGACATCTAAGCCAACTCATGAAAGAGAAATAGAAAATTTACATGGCAGGAAAGGGGTTAGAGCGGGGACAGGGAAGGGAGAAGAAGTTTGTAGACGAATGGTAAGGTGAGTGGATAGGTATAGAAATGTATGAAAATAGCAAGTCTGGGGAACTACAAGTCACTCCACGAACTTACCATCACAGAGAGATAATGACTGACCATGGTTTTTAGGGTTAAGCAACAGCTTTATTGAAATATAATTAACCATAACATAATACCACAAAATTCATCCTTTTAAAGTGTGCAATTCAGTGTTTTTTTGTATATTTATAGAGTTTAGTACAGTCACAGAGCAACCTACACCACTGTCTGATTTCGGAACATTTTCATCACCCCCAAAGAAGTCTCCTATCCATTAGTAGTCATTCTCCATTCTCCCATTCCTTATCCCCTGGAAACTACTAATATACTTTGTTTCCATAAATTTGCATATTCTAGATATTTCATATAAACAGCATCAAACAATATGTAGCATTTTGTGACTGGGTTTTTTACTTAGCATAATTTTTTTTTTTTTTGGCCGTGCCACGCAGCATGCAGGATCTTAGTTTCCCGACCAGGGATCGAACCTGTGCCCCCTGCAGTGGAAGCACGGAGTCTTGATCACTGGACCGCCAGGGAAGTCCCACTTAGCATAATGTTTTCAAGGTTCCATGTTGTTGAACATTCCTTTTATATTGCTGAGTAATATTCCGTTGTATGGATATACCACCTCTTGCTTATCCATTCGTTAGCTGATGGACATTTGGGTTGTTTCCACTTTTGGACTGTTAAAAATAATGCTGCTAGGAACATTCTTGTACAGATTTTTGTTTGGATGTATGTTTTCACTTCTCTTAGGTATACACTGAGGAGTGGAATTGTTGGATCACATGATTTTACATAAACATACTCATATGTTTAACATGTGAATAAGTTAAACACATGAGTATGTTTATGTAAAATCATATGATTTAACAACCTTGGGCAAGTTACATAATTTCTCTGACTCCTATTTTCCTAATACTGAGACACTGTCAAACCATTTTCCAAGGTGGCTGTACCATTTACAATCCCGCTAGCAATGTAGGAACATCCTATTTTTCCTCATCGTCGTTAATACTTGTTATTATCTGTCTTTTTGATTTTAGACATTGTAGTGGGGTTTGATTTGCATTTCCCTAATGACTAGTGATGTTGAGCATACTTTCATGTGCTTATTGGATATCTGTATGTCTTCTTTGGATAAATGTTTATTCAAATCCTTGCCCATTTAAAAACTGAATTGCCTTTTTATTGCCAAATTGTTAGAGTTCTTTATATATTCTGGATTCAAGTTCCTTTTGCAGTTTATGATCTGCAAGATTTCTCTCCCATTCTGTGGGTTGTCTTTTCACTTTCTTGATAGTGTCTTTTGAAGCACAAAGTTGGTTGTTTTTTTTTTAATTTGATGTCATCCAATTTATCTGTTATTTCTTTTGTTGCTTATGCTTTAGGTGCCGTACCTAAAAAAATCACTGCGTAACTCGAGATCATATAGATTTACTCCTATGTTTTCTTCTAAGAGTTTTATAGATTTTTAAGCTTTTATATCATCTATGATCCATTTTGAGTTAAATTTTGGGATATGGTGTGACGTAGGGGGTCCAACTTCATTGTCTTCCATGTCAGTATTCAGTCGTCCCTATACCATTTGTTGAAAAGACTATTCTTTCTCCATTAACAAGCCTGGAACCCTCGTTGAAAAATCAATTGACTGTAAAAGTAAAGGTTTATTTCTGGACTCAATTCTATGCCATTTGTCTGTATGTCTATTCTTAGGCCAATACCACATTTTCTTGATTACCCTGATTAAAAAAAAAAATGTCAGAGAACTACATTACACCTCTACCTTTAATAAACTATTCAAGAGGCAAACAGACCCAAGGGTGGAAAAATTAATCAATTAGTTTTTTTAATCTCAATTTAGTCATAATATAACAACTGAAAACCATTTTCAGAGTAAGTAGAAAGAATTACAGGTCATCATGTTCTCTATGAAAAGCTCTTTTATGCTGATGGATCTTTTTCCCTACCCACAAACATTTCCTGGAAGTCACATTTTTGAATCACATTATAAATTCCTGCCTTTAATATGCATTTATTGAGAACCCGCTCTTTGCAAGTATATTTCATCTAAATGCTTCAGAAAATAATTTCTAAAGTTAATAACCATGTTTGTAATGGTATGTATTAATATATGTGTAGTGTATTCATTTTCCATATCAGTATTTTCTGTATTTTACTTTATTATTTTACTTTCTGCCACTTAGCTGTGCAACCTTGGGCAAGTTACATAATTTCTCTGACTCCTATTTTCCTAATACTGAGTACCTCCTCTCATTGAGTTCTTATAAATATTAAATGAGAAATGCATATAAAGATCTTAGTAGAGTGTCTGATACACAGAAGCACTTAAAAGGCTTAGACTATTAGCTTTTACTATTAGAGTATTAGTAGGAGGTGCACAATGAGTATCTGTTGAAAAAATGTAATTTTCATGTGTTAATTAAAGAACTGGAAATGGACAATAATGCAATTCCTAGAGTTCTGTTTCACTAAATAAGCTCAGTTTGTTTATCTTTCCGCCTAGCTGTAACTTGGTCCCATACCCACATGAGAAAGTAGAAAAGTGTTGACAGACATTTAGTTACCTTAATGTTTCCACCAACTCTTATCTCTGATTTAGTCTTTATTTGATGACTTCTTCCAAGATTGGTCCTTTTATCTTTCTATAAAAAAGATGGTTTTCTAAGCAATTTAACAGGTAAAAAACTCCTGAAATATGTGGGCAACACGAATGATGAATAAACTATTTGAAAGCACTTGTCCAAATGTACCGTACTTGAATTTCAAGTCTAATCTACTTAATAAATAAAAGTTTCCTAGTGTCTCATCTTTCCCATTAGCTATAAGGGAGTTTCATTCCTTTAAATAGTTTTCTGACTTGTATATTTTCCAAGGTAAACGGTAGTGGACATTAGCTGTGCTTTGGTTACCAAGCACTCATTCTCCTTTCTCTTATTAATAGCACCTTGATTTCTTTTGGAGAATCACATCTCTTGGGGGATGGCATCTGTTCTACAAAAGGAACATTCCTGAGCCAAGAGGGGTGGGTGTGTGGCCCAGCTTAGACAACTAGATTATGTTTTTGGATTTTGGACCTTGAGTGGTATTGTGTAAGAATGGGATGAGGGGCTGAGTTGAATCATTCCTATAGCAATGCACAGATTTGACTACGAAATGAAGCCATTCCTTAGCCATATATGGTTTCAACCATATATATGTCTTGAGCTGCTTTGTTTCCTGTATTTTTTGCAGCCCAGTTCCTCAGCATTCCCTTTCATTATGTGAACATCCCTAAATCCTTCCAAGAAATTACTTCACTTTTACTCAAAGGCAATTTCTGTTACTTGCAACCTCCCAAACTCTGAGGGATACAAAGTCTGCCTCCATCCCTGCCCATTCCCAGACCATCCAAAAGAAGTAGGGCTACTTTTAGCAAGTTTTCGGTATGCATTCGTTTGTTAACTCATTTAATCTCCCAAAAAACCCATCCGTAAACTCCCTTGAAAGTCTCCTTTTCCTTCTAAGTTTCAGAAACTCTTAAGAGTTCCAGAACTCTCCTCCAAAGTATTTGATTGAAACCATGTGTGATAGAGAAAGTGACATTTGATAATGATGGAGAAAACCACAAAATCCTTCTTTCCCCTCCATCCTTCAGTTTTTCAATAAATATCTAATGAGGGCATACTTGCCCTGTCCTAGATGCTAGAAATACAAAAATGACTAGGACTGAGTCTTGTCCCTGAGAGAGCCTAGAGTCTAGTAGGGGAGATAAGACACACAGAAATAGTGGTAATGCCAACAGAGACTGTGATAAGAGCTACAACTGAGGTACAGATCAAGTGCTAAAAGAGCACAAAGGAGGGAAGATTAATTCAGGCTGGAAGGACTGGGGAAGATTTCAGGGGAGGAGGTGAAACTTCCAGCCGACTAATCCTCCTGTAAGTGTCCAGTGGCCAATCATCTCCAGGAAATGGAGTTTGCAAAATTAAGCCTGGCCTGCAGAAGATCGTTTATTTTCTCTTAGCATGCCATATTACAGTTTCCAAGGTTTATGCCTTCTTGGCCAATGTACTAAATTGCTTAGGACAGGACTGAGAACATAAGGATGTCAAACCTTGCTGGTCTGTGCCTAGTATGTCTGGGGCCTGGTGTTTGCATCATTCTAGTCAGTGGGACCAAGAGACAACTGACCGTGGTCTGAATTGGGGCCAATGTGTTTCTCAGCAGTCTTTAAATATGGTTTAAAATTAACTACCACCTCCAAGTAGCCACGTGGGCTTATTTTCTTCAAATGGGGACAGCGGCTACACCAAGCCTGCAACTCGTTCTCAGCTGCCTTGAAAACAGATATTCCTTTCACACCCTTTTATTTCCACATCTTCCTTTCTTCTGCCCACATAATATGGCCAACGTTCTTCTTCATTTTAACAGAGAAAGGATGCTCTGAATAAATCTGGGATGGACAATTGGTCTGACAGAACGGGCCTGAAAAACTTATTACTGTTCACGGTCATACTGGCAGGGGTTTTGCGTGAAATGCTCCTTTCATGCTGCTAACCTTGAAGACATTAGGAGGCAGTGTTATTTGGAACACAAAATGTTGTGTACCTAGGTGACAACGAATTCATCTATCTAGCCAGAGAGTATATAATTGAAAGAGAGAAAGCCACTTCTTTTTTTAAAAAGTTCCCATTTTTCCAAGAGGACAATTAAATTTGATAAAATAAGTAGCCCAGTGTCCCCTTTCATCTACCTACAAAATTCACATTGTGGACAGTGTTTACATTAGTCTTCTATCGGACAAGAGCAAAGGGAAAAAATGGAAGGCCATTGCTTCTTACAGAGTTCAGGAAGAAAGACTTTGTACGTCATTATTTTATTGAACTCTGCTGTGTGAACACGTTAGGGATGGTGCTTCTGGGGCTCACATTCCCAGAAGCTCCTTGGAAACAACATAACATTCCTATAGAAGTCGGCAGAAAAGAGGAAAGAAGGCTTCAGTGGGAATTCTAATGCTACCCTGATTTCCCCAGCCTCAGTGCCCTGAATTTCCAGCTCAGTTCAGTGACCACTGGCATGTCCTAACGATCTTTCATACTTGGGAAGGGGTGTAGATAGAGAAGGCAGAGGTCTTCAGCGCTATGGTCCTTCATTTTTTCCCAGTGGGGAAAAAGTCACTTCTGAAGTTTATCCTATAGGGCAGAGGAGATTTCTGGGGCCCAATGGGTGCATACATATTTGCTGTTATGCGTTGAATTGAGTCCTCCATAAAAGATATGCTGAATTCTTAATTCCCAGTACCTCAGACTGTGACCTTATTTGGAAATAGGGTCACTGCAGATGTAATTAATTAAAATGATGCCATGCTGGAGTAGGATGGGCCCCTGATCCAATATGATTCGTACCCTCACAAGAAGATGGCCACGTGAAGACAGAGACACAGGGAGAACGCCATGTGACGACTAAGCCAGGGAATGCCAAGGATTGCCAGCAAACCTCCAGGAGCCAGGAAGAGGCCAGGAATGGTTCCCCTGCAGGTTTCAGGGGGAGCCTGGCCCTGTTGACACTTTGGTCTCAGACTTCTAGACTTCAGAACTATGAGATAATTAATTTCTGTTGTTTTAAGCCATGCAGTTTGTGGTACTTTGTTACGGCAGCCCTGGGAAACTCATACATTTGCTTAAAACTCTCCTAGATTGTATTTTATTGATACCTGAGACTCAGACATCCAGGTCAGTGGTCCACTTTATACCTACCTCCTCCTCCAAACCATGTCTTTTGCTCTACGCTCCCTGAGCATCTCCTAAGTTTCCCATATGCTTTCCCACTTCTGGGAGTGTGCTGCTTTCCTGGCACAGCCAGAACCCGGGACGCCGGGTCTGCGCAAAGTCTACTCAACATTCAAAGTCAGCTCAAAGGGAAAACTCCCCCATCAATCCTGAGTGAGCAAGAGTAACACTGCTCCCCAAAGCGGACTGTTTGTACCAGCACTCTGCTTGCCATTTAGCCAGCTGACTGCATGTCTAGGTTCTCTCCATATATTGTAACTCTTTAAAAGTTGAGACTGTTCACTTCCTTTTGTATCTCTGAGATGCTTGCTTCTCAAAGTACAGTCCTCAAACTAGGAGAATAAGTTCAGAGAAACTCAGTCCCCATCCCAGACCCAAATCAGGATCTGCATTGTAACAGGCTCCTGTGAGATTGCACAGATAGTAAAATTTGAGAAGCAGCCCCTAGAGGACCTTGACATACCAGCGACTATTTATTGAATGTATCCTTTGCGTCTGCTACTTAGCTGAGTGTTTTTACTGACATTATTCCAAATTAGACATCTCAACAAGACTATTGGCAATTCTTCAAGGTACGTATTTATTACCCCATTACACAGATGAGAAGATTGGAGGGAAGCTAGATTGGAAACTGCAGGGAATATTCCCACCTCTCTTCCCAGTTCAACACAACTCCCATGACTTGGCCTACCTAGTGGTTTTTCAGGCAACACTCGTAGCTGTGCAGGGGGTTGGAAGTTCAGGGGGAAATCTGAGCATCTGTTGCTGACATAGGCCTCTTTTTGCTAGCTTAACACTTAGCTGATGAACCCGTGTCTCTCCAGATACTCCATCAAAAAAGGGTTCCATGGAAACACTCATTTTGGGAAATGCTGCAAATTACACAGCCTTCTTGCATATTAATAGTGTAGAGCCACCTATTAAAGGCTTCATTCTATGACCTCGGTAAATATACCTACTTAGCTTGGTTTAACTCAGTTTTCCGTAAAGTTTATTCGACTCCAAATTAAGGTTGTGTAACAGCCATTCACATTCTGTGAAGGGCACTTTGGTTTAAAATGAGATGTTAATGACAAAGGGAGATTAAGAGAGAGGTTCAATTCATGGGTTGCTTTTTAATTGAGAGAGAAACAGACACACACACACACAGAGAGAGAGACAGAGACAGAGAGAGAAAGAGAGATTTCTCTCCTGTAGTATTCTTCGAAGTGGAAGTTTTCTCAAAATGAGGTATTAGCATGTGGGAAGAGCTAGAACCAGCATGAGCTCCTGAACCACTAGGAAGAACGGTTCATTTCTCTACGCATTATTTAATATAACGTCCTCCCTAGAATCTTCTGTTCCATGCTGTAACTCAAGACAAAGACCTTTGATAAAATTAAGTAGGATGCTAATTCTGAAGCACAATGGGAAGATAAAGTGCCACATTAAATCATACTAACTTTTAAAAATGATCACCAAGGTCATAGGCTTGACACATGGGGGGCGTGGTATTGCAAAGTAGCAGGATAAAGCCATGCAAAAGACATTAATTACCCATCAGGGTGTTGCTGGGGAGAGGGAGCAGGAAGGCTTATGCATTTGGCTACCAGAGGAAATCTCTTTTCAAGGATTCTTTTCCTCTTGAGATGAAGGACTTCGTTAAGAGCCTTTTTGCTTGGGGTGGACTCCGGATAGTTCCAAGGGTAGATTTATCTGGATTCCTGGCACTGATGAAGAGCAGCTCCTGGTCCACAGAGCTTCTCAGGGTTCTGGCAAGTAATGCCCCCATTCTCTGGAGTTTTTATCAAGGACAGGCATCCCTTTAATGCAAGTCTAGGGCAGTGGTTGGTCACTGCCTGTGCAATTACAACGGAAATGACAGGATGGGGTTTCCCAGGTATTTTCTTTTCAGAAATAAAGAGTGGATTTGAGGTTGGTTATTTGGAAGTAGGGATGTCTTCCTGAAGCTCCTCTCTGTGAGGACATGGACACAATCACCTGAAATGCCTTTTGGATGATGCATCTGCCATCTGTTATACAAAGAGACACGAAAGCAGGCAGATTGCAAGTGCTACATGGGTTTTCCACTGAAGTCCATAGATATTTTTTTTTCACGTTTAAAAAAATATTCCTTTATTCAAATAGTTTTTCAGGTTGTATCACATTTGGCCAGGGTTTGTGAATACAGAGGATGGGCATCACCTAGAAGCTGCACTGGAACTGACAAATGCGGACCATCACAGAGGAATGTAAAGATTCTCAGGCTGTCACCTAGCAGTGGAAACAACTTTGATCCCCATCACCTCTTCTGTGAGAAGGGCTTCTTCCATAAAAGAGAAACTTTAATAACTTACAGACTTTTACCTCTTTACCCAAGCTCTTCCTCCTGGAAACATTAACAATGAATGATTTTGAGTCTGAAAGCTGCCACAGTTTATTTTTTATTTTTAAAAGAAAATAGCTTTTGATGGGGTTTATGAATATCCTGAAGGAGATTTTTTTTTTTTTTTAACTTGTGAGATGAAGCAGGATTTGTGGTTTTAAAGTAGTATCTTATTTGGGGTAAGATTTCAATTTTAGTTTGTTTTCCAGATTTTTCTTAGAAGTAAGTTTTTTTTCTTTTTCTTTTTAAAAACGGGCATCCTTGAACCCTCTTAAGTTCTATGCAAAATTTTATGTTTCTATGCATTTTTCTGGGGAGAAGGTCCAGTTTCTTCATGACCCACAACAATTTAAAATATACTGCCTTAGAGTGTAGAGATTATAAGTAAGAATCTATCAATTATTACTGTTATAAAGAAGGTTAAGGTCAATGTGGTACAGAACTTTCAGGACAAAATAGAATAATCTGTTTTAACTTTTACATAATTGCCACCATTTAATACCATAAGAACAGTGGTCATATTAATCAGGGATAATGAAGCTGAAACTCTTAGGAAAACTGCTTCATAATGACAGAGCATATTCAGAGTTATTTTAACTGGGATTCTTGGTCTTTATGTCAATTATTATGAGACTAAACTTTGAGCAGTTCTACCTTAATTGTTTCTAGAATTTATAAGTTGCCCAAATAGCAGGCTCTTAGTTTGATTTACCTTCCAAACCCCATTTTTACCTTATATTTAACAGTTCTTTTCAACTCAGATTGCAAGGGATAGGAACTAAGTTTTAAAAACCACTTATAATTCAGAACATTTTCTTTTATTCCCAGTGATTTGGGAACTCAAAACCTTGGCTGTCTCTTTCCCTATGACTGACTGCTGTAGCCCACGCTGAGAGATTCTGGTACCATGCTTATTTTGACAGAATGTGTTCAGTTTCTCTTTGCCCCCCGAATCACATCCTAACTCTACCCAGCACTAAGTAGTAATATCCTTTAAGGAAGAGTCTGCTTTTCTTTCCAAGGGCACGAGGTCCCTCATATTTTCTTACCTAATCATGAAGAACAGATTTATAGTTACTTGTATGAAATCTTTTTTTTTTTTTTTTTTTTTTTACCAGTCTACAGCATGGGCTCTCTAAACTGGTAAATACTACTTTTTTGATAGGACAAGTCTGCCAAGAGGATAGCTGAACTCAGACATGTTTAGCTATCCAAAACATAATTGGAAAGAGGAAATTACTGTACTGGATATATTCCCTCTCAGGCATAATAATGATGAAACAATAGGGTTTATTAACAGGCTCAGTTCAAATGCTTAGCTTTAAGCACAACAAATATAATTTTGAGTTTCACTCTACCTACTGAAAACACCCAAATGAGCATTCCAGGTTGGCAACATTTATTCTGCAATTTAAATTCAGAAAGTCAGAATTTCAGTGTGTATTAAAATCCATCGCCGTTTCTACTTCTGCTGAAGATTTTCATTGGTTCAGCTTCCCATCTCCACCGCATGAGGACTCAGGGTCACAAAAGACACAAGGCTAAAAATATTCACTTTACTTATCCTGTTGGGTCCACTTGCTCCAAAGGATTGATTATACAGCAGCGCACAGAAATAAAGAGTATGGAAACCCTTCTGCAGCTTATAAGTTAATCACTATCCTTTATATTTTTTGTACATGAGGAAAGGTACAAACTTGATACCCACAATACTGTTTGCTTGTCATTTCTAGTCTGCAAGGTAAAGTTTGGGTTGAAAATCCACAGTCCAAAGAAACCTCCCTCGCCAAAGCCATTCCCTCCAAAGAGGAAGGCAATGGTCAGGACTGATAACAAGGAAGAGTTCTGAGCCTGTAGAGATGAATTCAGGAGACTTGCCTCTCTGGGTCACGGCAGCAGCTCTTTTTAGTAAACAGTGCACTAATTGCTGCCGTCACTTGGCGTCAGCCCTACAGGAATAAGCAAAATAAGGTCAACAAACCACCAAATCCCAAGTCCTCCAAGTGTCAAGAGCTTCCCTACTGCTGTGCCAGCGTGTCTCAGACAGAAACGACCTACTCCAGAACATCCCAGGAAGAAGGAGTCGAGCAAAGTGCTTATGAAGTACTGTCCAGTACACTTTATACAAGGTTTATTCTCTCGTAGGAAGGTCCTAGGACTGGCACATTCAATTCCGTCCAGGGCGCGGCATTGGACGGAGGTGTGTTCCACATCACTGTAGGCCTGACCACCGAACTTGAGACAGCCATAACCAAGTTCCTGGGATGCCGCTGCATTTCCAACATGGTCCACTGGGTCTTCACACTCTATAAATTCATCGGGTCGGTAAGAGCAAAGGATGACTGGAGAGTGGGGTCGCCCTAGTCCCAGCTCGCAGAGCCGGTGGGTGGCGCCAGCGGAGGTGGGCTCGGGCTCGGCGGTAGTGTTGTGCCAGTGGCTCCGAGAGACACAATGCAGCAGAAGGAGATTCCCCATCAGCAAAGCCGCCTGGTCGCAGAGAAGTAAGTAACTCACCGGGCAACCACCTGGCACCATCTTCCCGGGTCCAGGGGCGGAGACCCGGCCTCAACAGCAAACCCCGGCCAGCACCGCTGACCCAGGCCCCGCCTGGTCAGGCCTCTCCAAGCAGCCCCCCATAGATATTTTTTTCACTGTGCCCTGTGAGCTCATTTCCCTATATTATTTGCTGCTATTCTGCCTGGTGTTCCCTCTGTCCAGAATGCCTTGGCCCCCATTTCTGCCTATTGAGATCTTACCCATTCTTCAAGGCCCCATGCAAATTTCTCCTCTTCAGAGAAGGGTTTCCTGATTACCTCCAGAGAAACAAATGCTACCCTTCTGTGGTCTCTTTGGCCCTTTCGTATAGCATTGATCACATTTTGATTTCTACTGTCATAGTGCCCACGGTTATCTCCGAGGTTCACCTTTGAAAATGGGATTGGATTCTATATCTCACTTACCCCCCCGTCACACTGAGCTCATAGCTGATGTTCAGTAAATGCCAGATGAATTGTACCTCAACACTGCAAGAGACTGCAGTTGCAGGTAGGCCAAGTTTATCATTCAGCATCCTGATTTGGATGACTAGATGATATTCCCCTTACTTCTCGGCTTGTGCTTCTTTCTTTTTTTCCCGATCTGCTTCTAGACCAGTGTTTCCCAAACGCCAGTCATTCTCATCACTCTCATGAGTCATATCACATCTGTGGATCTCTTATGCTTCCACTTACTTAATATCTTTCTTTAAATTGATTCCTCTTCTCCTGACACTAACTCATTTAAAAAGTAGACCATTTACCTCGAATTAAAAGTCTAGTATCACTTGCCTTTAATAGAAGATAAATATACATATGAATACAATGAGAATAAAACCTTATTGAATTCACTCATTTGACAAATATTTATTGAGCATTCACTCTGTACTGGGCACTGTGCTAGGAACTGGGATACGGCAATGAACAAGTCCCAGCTCTTTGGGTTTACACTCTATCAGGGAAAATGGAAGATGAACCGCCAAACAGTAAATACACCACAATAAAAGCTATAAAGCAAATGAAGCAGGGCAAAGAGATGGAGAGGAAGTAGGGTACTATTTAGATAAAGAGGTCAGGAAGGGCCTCTCTGAGGAGGTGATATTTGAGCAGAGACCGGGAAGAGCAAATCAGGCAACTATAAGGAAGCAGAGGCTTAAAGAGTGCAGGTAAGAGCAGACATCATGGTCCAGAGAAGGGAATCGCTCTTGATGGTATCTCAAGGCCTCTATGGAGGTGGATTTTATCTCAAGTTCTGGAGGAGGGGAGTGTGGCTGGAGTGTACTGAGGGAGGGGAGGAGCACCAGGAAATGAGGTCAGAGACAGAAGCAAGAACAACAGCATGTCAAGCCTCATGGACTAAGGCAATGACTGATTCATAAAGGGATGGAGATTCTAGAACATGCTACTGCGCTCTGGGAAATAACGCCTTTCGTTCAGTGAAGATCTGAGGGAAATCTCCTTCGGCCTCCTAATTGGAACATCGTTCTTGGTTCATGACCAAACCCTGCAGTCAGCAGTCTTGTCTCCAAGAGATGGGGGCATTTCAGGGGACCCAAAGGGTTCATTGCCTTCTCTCTGGTTCCCTACACTCTTCATCCCTTTTGGACAGTGCCTGGCACACAGCAGACACACCTTCATCCTTTGTGGAATGAAGGAAACGTGTATTGCTTCTGCCTTCCGGATTGCGTCTCTTTGCTTTGGATACTGCTACTCACCCCACCCTGCCAGAGTGAGCAGGGAAGAGAAATATCATCAGCAAAGGCCACTGCCCTTGACTTCTCCTTCTAAAGCAGAGGTTCTCAGTGAGGGCTGTCCACCAAAACCATGTGGAGAGTTTTGTCAAGATACTGATAATGCCTGGGTCTCAGCTGCAGAGGTTCGGGCTTAACTGGTCTGGTGTAAGACCTGGGCATCTGTGGTTTCAAAAGGTCCACGGGTGATTCTTATGTGCTTCAGGCTGAGAACCACTGCTTAAAGGGAAGTAAGCATTTTCACCTCCATTTTCACAGAAGGAGAAATCAAGAATTTCAATTTCCTAGGCTTGCATAAAAACTAGTATTTTGAAGTGATATAGATACATGGGTGGGCAGGGAATAGGAACACACTAGATGTGCGATTCCCTGTGCCAGGCATAGAATATTAAACAAGACAGTATGTAAAGTGCTTTGAAACAAACATGGATTTTGTCATAGTCAGTGACCGCAAAGATCTGTGAAAAGTGTTCAGATCAGAGGGAACGGCAAGTGCAAAGGCCCTGAGGCAGTATTGTATTGGAGGAATTGCGGACAGGAGGAGAATGGTAAGAAATGAAGTCAGAGATGTCAATTTGATTCATTCCCTCTTTACTACCTCAGCAAATGAGGTTTTTTTTCTTTATAAAAATTAACCTCCTGCATAAAGTCTCTTTATCATATGCTACTCTCCAGATACATTCTGTATAGCTGGAATGTCCTTCACCCTTTCTGGTTTACCATATCCTAGTCCAGATTCTCTATGTCCTTCAAAGTTCTATTCAGTTGCCACCACCTTCAGAAAGCCTTCCGTGATCATTCCAGATGGACGCAATCTCTCTCCTCTGTAAACCACCACAGCCTATTCCTTTACCCTTCTAATGGACAGTAGCTCTCTTTGTCTTATTTATCTCTCCAGCCTGTTATGTACCCCCTACCCCCTGCCCCACTCGAAAGACTAGGTCCAGGTCTGAGGTCTCTGGAAGTCCCTTTCTCTTTGCTTAGTGCTAGACCTGCATTATACACAAAACTAGGGCTCAAAAACGTTTATTGAAGAGTTAGCTATGTGCCTCCAATTCTCTTCAACAAGAACAGCAATCCAAACAACCTAAGCACATCTACACAGTAATTAAAGCAACAAACAAAACTGTATTGGCTCTCGGACTCTGAGTGCATTCTCGACTTTCCGACAATGGTTTCTGATCATTCACCTTTGAAAGAACATATTGCAGTTGAAACGAAACATATCAAGCCAGACAGTTTCAGAAAAGCCAAGTCATTTGTTCACTAAGAAGGATCACGGGAGCCAGGAATGAAGACCACAAGGAAATGAAATGCTATCAGTTTCATCTATTTGAACAGTCACTTGGGAGCAGTGCAGAAGAAAACAGAAGGTGGCGAGATGAAAAAAAGAGAACAGATAAAAAGCATTGTTGATATAGACAGTGGGTTGGCTTGCTATGGTCAGCGGTGTGTGACTTTCTGTGGCCAACCTGATTTCTCCCATGCCTATGGATTCTCCCAGAAGGATTCCCTTTATGGTCAGGGACCCTAGTATTCAATGATTGACAAAAACAGTCTTGTTTAACCCAACCACTACTCTGAAGAATGGACAGCATCGTCCCTTTATCACAAATGCTGAAGTTGACCTGTGGCCCTTGGAGGCACCATGGCCTTGGGAATGAGGGTTCCAGCCTTGGGGCTGAATAGCTTGGGCTCCATTTCCAGCTCTGCCCACTTGCTGTGTGATCCTGAGCAATATTCAATGGTAATAATAATAATTCCTTCTTCATAGAGTTGTTTTGAGGGTGGGCCGAGTCCACATATGTAAAACACTTAGGACAGGACCACAGATACAGGTGGCATTCAGTACATGTTAACTCAGTATTCAGAGAGGTTAGGTCGCTTGTCTGAGGCTGGCAGGTGGTAGGGCTATGATTTGAATTTAGGTGTGTCTAAAGGAAAATACTTAGTAGTGATGGGCTAATGCAAATGGAGTTAGCAATGCACTTGAAAGTAGAGAACTGCTCTAATTTTGCTCCCATGCTCACTTGAGCATCACTGAATGGCCAGGGCATTTCCTTAGTACCTTCCTTTTCTTGTTTGTCCATGTTAGAGCCCTTTGCTGAGCAAGCAGGCCTCCAGGCCTGGGACACAGCTAGAGGCCTCCATAAACAAGGCTGTGTGTGCCAGGTGAAGCGGTGTGTCTGTTCCCTCCTCCAGATATTTCGAATCAAGAATTCAGGAATTTCAAGGTGTGGGTATTCCAGACATTATAGAATAATATAGGTGAGGTAAAACTTATCAAGCAAAGATGAAGATATGTCTCCTGATAAGTTTCCATTCATCCATATCCCCTGTTCCATCTCTCTCATATAGAGAAGGAGGATGGACTTAGTGGGAGAGGACATGGGTGATTCTTTGAGTTACCTGTGATCTGGGACTTTGATTTTGATGAAATATATATGCCACATGGTTCACAGAATCTCCGAAGATTCTGAAAGACCCTGGGACCACTGCTGCACTTGTGAAATCATATTGTTTCCAGCCCTCCCTCCTCAATCTGCATCATGAAGTCATTCCTTTCAGTATATGTGCATATTGTCACTCTTGCCACATTGCACCACGCTCATTCATTTCCCTATTTGTCTTCCTTTCTACATTATGAGTGCTCAAGGGCACAGAATGTATCCAGCATACAGCAATGATTAGAATCTCTGGCTTTGGCGTTGGGTATTCCCAGCTACAGCCCTCTCCCTTCTGACCCTGTTCAGATAAATGAAAATGTGTCTACAACCTCTATGTTTGGGGGCAATTTTAACCTGGAATAGATTGGTGCCCCCGAAGTTGCAGCATATGATGTGAATGTGCACGTTTCTATGGAGAATTCAAAGCTTCATCAGATTCTCAAATTGGGTGAGGGGAGGAGGGAACAAGGTTCCAAAAGAAGTTAAGAATTTCTCCTGTAATTAAATAAATTAAGTTTATGAAGTAACTCTGGGCTCTTCACAGTACTTTTTTTCTATAATAAAGAAAAAGGGATGCTATATCCTTGATGTCTACATTAGGAGAGGCAGTTTTTACATCCCTTTAATGCTTTTCCAGTACAGATTCACTTAGTGTATGATTTTTTTCTGTTTCTAAAAATATCTTTTCCTCCATGATCATCCACTGAGATCAAACTCAGGTTTGATCTCACCCTACTAAGCACTTGAAAGCACATGAACTCATTTAACCATTAGGATGATTCTCCAAGTAAACCTTACTATCCCCATTATACGGAAAAGGAAAATGAGACTTAGAGGTAAGATCAGTTCCAAAGCTGTCAATCTGTGCTGATAACCCCTATGCTATATTGTTCTCATCTCTGCTAGAGTCTTCAGTTTATGGATACAAGCTTGTCTAGTTCACTGTTTGGTTCCTAAACCATCTGCGGCTAGAGATGTCAGAATTCTCCTTAAGCATTCAGTCAATACATATGTAGAAAGATCACTCTAAAGCCCACAGTTTATTTTTCCTTTGACTCAGGACGTTAACATCCTCCAACAAGTAGTTCTTGCTTTGATAAACAGACTTTGCAAGGCAGGTTAAATGACATCCCATATATAACACTATTCAAAGCGTTCATGAATTTATATTACATTTTTAGGCAAAGAGAAAAAAGAATAATACATCAAGGATTCTAGTGAAAACATGACCTACAAGTAAAACAAGAGAAATGTTGCTTTCTAACACTTGGAAAGCCAAATGTGTACCAAACTGATATTTAAAGGGAAAGAAAAAATTGACAGAACATAAATAGAGCTAAGTGAGAGGCAGACTCTTCATGGCTTTTGGAACTCTGCTCTGAGTAGTTAAACTACAAAACTGAGTTATAGAGGGGAGTAAAGACCATGGTCTTTGGCATCAGGTAGAGATGGATTTGAATCTAGTTCAACTACAAAATGAAGGTGAAACTTCACTATCTTATAAGATTGTCAAGAGAAAACAATGTCAGCACTGTATAGGTGGTCACTAAGCATTAATATTCCTTCTTCCTTCTTTACAATTTCTCTTCTGATTTGGCCTAAAACCAGTGTAACTGCTTCCAGTGGGCGGTTCTTTAAACATGAATTTGCCTCTGATACAACTGATGTCCTAGGGATACAGGACCTTGCTGATGAGTCATGAGGAGCCCTGGACCATTCTTTAGAACCATTCTAAGAATCCAAGTGATATTTCCAAAGCATGTTCATCCAGAAAGAAGACCAATCCAGTGTTAGATGTCTAAGCTAAGGAAAGACCAGGAAAGAGACACTCTGACATGGGGTGTCCTTTTCTAACCCATCCAAGATGGGCAGCTTGAGTTAGTACCATTTTCTGGGTGTCTTTCTAAATAGCCAATGCTTACTAAACTTTTATATCCTTTGAACAGCAAATCTAACTTCAGAAATTTTTGTTGAAGAAATAATTATTTTTAAAAAACTATGCTGGCTATGTATAAAGGATGCTGATTGCAGCATTGTTTATTTTAGTCCAATTAATTGCTGGACTAGTTGATGATTGGAAACCAACTAATTGTTCACCTGTGGGAACTGGTTAAATAAGTTGTGGTCCATCTGTATAAGAGGGGGGCCTGTGGTCATGATGATGGGAAAAAAATGTAATTTAAATGTTCACAGTGCATTAAGTTTAAGCGTAAGTTAGAAAACATTATGTTCAGGTTGACCCTATTTTGTGTGTGAAAATAGATTAATATGACGATAGTATATATTATACACACAAAATTTGCAAGATGAAAACTCATGTCACATGTCTTCTCATCTGTGTGCTTTTCTGAATTATCCAAATTCTCTACAACAATTTTTTGTTGGTTTTGTAATAAAAACAGAAGTCATTTAAAAAATCTCTAAGACTGTGATCATTCACAATACACATTCTAGTGTCTCAATCTTCCCTTTTCGTTTTCCCAGGCCAAAAGCACATGGATATGCCTCAATTTCTGCTAACAGGCAACCTGGGAAAAAGAACTCAACTATATTTCCATTCTTCCACTTAAGGAAACATTGTGTTCATTATTCACACCCAGATGACTAAGAGAGAGAAAACAATGAGAGAGAAAGAGAATATGGTGATGCGAGGCTTCAAGATAATAATTAGAACCATCCCACTTAGCACTGGGACAGCACCTCACATCTTCAAAGCTGTATCACATGTTATCTAAGCAAAGCGAGGAAGACAATGACAAGAGTGGAGGATTTAATCTAAGAAGCAGGAGGGGGCCTTTGGATACTGAGGAGATGAAATTAACAGAGGGGCAGTAACAAGAGGGGCCAAGTGAGAAATTCAGTGCAAAAGTCTGAGATATCAGAAGCTCATAGAGGGCTGAAAGCAAAAATCATAAATCGAAAAGATAGAGAAGGGGGGAAAAAGGAATGATGAAACTAGTAGAAGGCTGCTGGAAAATTTAACACCACCGTATTGTTTCTAGAACCCCACATCATTAATCCATTTAATTATGCCTTGTAAATATTTGAATGCAGAACGATTCCTGCGACACTGCGACTCAGATAATTCCAAAAGCTTTAAACATTGGGCCTGCCAATAAGAATTACCGAAGACATTTCTCTCTGTTACAGGGAAAACATTAAACACACATCCCAGACCCATGTTCTTGGGGGAAGCTTTAGAGCACGGCCGGCTCCTGCCCCATGACCCAATTTAAATGCACGGAGAAAACAAGCACATCAGAGGCTATCAAAAGAGTAAGTCGTCCTAAAAGCAGAAGGTTATTCATCAGGAGCCCAAGGAAATGCTGAAATAGAAAAATGCTCATTTGGGACTCTGCAGTTCTTGGTTGGTCCAATTCTTATTTTTTAAAAAATAAATCTTTATTGTATTTATTTTTGGCCGCGTTGGGTCTTAGTTGCTGCGTGCGGGCTTTCTCTAGCGTGGCGAGCAGGGACTACTCTTCGTTGCGGTGAGCAGGCTTCTCATTGCGGTGGCTTCTCTTGTTGCGGAGCATGGGCTCTAGGCTCACGGGCTTCGGTAGATGTGGCACGTGGGCTCAGTAGTTGTGGCTCATGGGCTCTAGAGTGCAGGCTCAGTAGTTGTGGCGCATGGGCTTAGTTGCTCCGCGGCATGTGGGATCTTCCCAGACCAGGGATCGAACCCGTGTCCCCTGCATTGGCAGGCGGATTCTTAACCACTGCGCCACCAGGGAAGTCCCCCAATTCTTATTAACACGGGTTTACATTCTCACTCAATTACTGGTCCCCAGTGGCTTTATCCTACAATAAATATCAATTATTCCAATTTAATAAGATCTGTGATCTGTTCCCTCGAAGTTCTATCCAGGGTAGGAAGACGAGAGGTAGATTTTGCAATGGGCCTTGATGAGGGGAGGAAAATCCAGAAGAGGGAGTGGCAGAAGCCAAGGCCATGCGTGTGCTGAAAAGCCGAAAGCCAAAGGCAGGCATTATACTACGGTCCAGCAGTTACCACAAGCAGAGATTTCTTTAGAGTTTTGCTCCATTTTCCATGATTTTCCATGACCTACTCTGTCTCCTTCAGCAGGTTTAAGAACAGGCAGTGATACACTACACATACCCAAAACAGGCATCTCAACATCTGCTCTTCCTTTTCCCCCCACCCCCCCAAAACATTCAAGCCTGCAGTTAAAATACAGCTACCAATTACCAAGTATGAGCTTCCTGGCCCAACGGTAATTCACATATGTCAGAAGTCAGATGACAGAAAGTCCAATGCAGTAAATATACCTGTGTACTGTGATTATACCTGTATGCGTTATTGCCTTTTTTTTTGGTTTTGTTTTTAGTGCTTTACTGATCAAAAAGAATCAGATTCCTAGCTCTCTGCTTGGGATATTGTTCACTGCATTTCAATATTTGACTTGAAACAGTGAGGGTGGTGAGAGTGGAGGCATGGCCAGCTTGTGTCATCGTAGTGGACACCAAGCACGTTCTGAGCATTTTCAGCCGTTTGTGAATTAAATATAAAGGGCTTAATGCCCTACAGGGCATTGATTGAAAGGGGGCATTCAGAGGTCTCCACTGGTCATATCATGGTCTACTTTATCTGTCTTTTTTCCTCCTTCCCCCCTCCTTCCTTCCTTCTTCCCTTCCTTCCTTTCTTCCTTCCTCCCTTCCTTCCTTCCTTTGTCTACTTATTCATTCCTCTTATGCACAACCACTAAAAATCTATGATGCTATAGATCACCAGAGAGGATTCTGCCTAAGCCTTCACTTTGCTTTGTCTCTCATTTCACACTGGGTCTGCCTCTCTTCCATATATCCACTGGGAGCTGCTGACTCTGAAGTATATACTAATTTCATCATTTGTTTAAGCAAAATGGCACTAGAAGATAAAAATCACAAAGCACATTCACAGAAATGGACACTGAAATGACTCCTGTGTGCTATATGGCTTCTGTGATCTGACCTAACATTCCTCTGTCTTCCCAGATGATTGACAGCTGGCCACAAGCCAAACGGAGGAGGGCAGGAGAACCAGTTGCTTTCACAACCTGTGTTTTAGTTTCCTAGGGCTGCCATAACAAATTGCCATTAACTGGGTGGCTTAAAATAACAGAAATTTATTCTGTCACAATTCTGAGGGCCAGAAATCAGAAGTCAGGTGTCAGCAGGGTTGTTTCCTTCTAGAGGCTCTGGGGGAGAGTCTATACCATGTCTCTCCCCTAGCTTCTGGTGGCTGTTGGTAATTCTTAGCATTCCTTGGCTTGCAGAGGCATCATTTCAATCTCAGCCTCCGTCTTCACATGGCCTTCCCCTGTGTCTCTGTGAGCTCCCTTTTTCTGTACTTAATAAGGACACTTGTCATTGGATTTAGGGCCCACCCTAAATCTAGAATGATCTCATCTCAAGACCCTTAACTTAATTACATCTGCAACGACCTTGTTTCCAAATAAGGTCACATTCACAAGTACTGAGGGTTCAGACTTGCACATATTTTGCGGGGGGGCCACTATTCAACCCACTACGCCTATCCTTGTTCTTTTCTCCATTGCACCCTCACATTACCAATGTTTAGAAAAAAATCAAAATCAAGTCCTATGACATGCACAGAGATATATCGAAGGACACAACATTCAGTCTTGTTTGGAAGCAAAGACTGGAAACATCCTAAATGTCCATCAACAGGAAACACGGTTGAATGAGTTTGGTTCATCTACCCAATGGAATACCAGGCAGCTACTAAAAAGAACAAAGTAGGATTTGTATAAACTGAAATGAAAATATCCCCAAAATATGTTGTAAAGAGAAATAAGCAAATTATAGAACAAAATATATGTCACAAACCCATTCTAAAAAGCAAACTATAAACAACAAACCCACACAATCCTCCTTTGGGGGAATTGCTCTGTTCCCATGCCAGTTATGTGATTCTGAGGAGAAGGGCTGCCAATCACAGCCTCTCGATCCCCTTTCCCTGCCATAAAGAGTAATCAGATCTAGACAATTATAGTATCTGATGCTGTTGACCATGGTGCCAGGGATGGAGGTTGGCTGAAAACCAAGCTAGGCTACTCAGAAGCCTTCCAAGGATTTTTAAAAATTTTGATTTTGAGGAGAAAAAGTCTCTTGCCTTTTGGGCCCTATATTAGGTCTCTCCAGCTGCTAGAACAAATTAGCACAAACTTGGTGGCTTAAAAGAACACAAATTTATTATCTTATCATTATGTAGATCAGAAATATGACACAAGTCTCAAGGTGTCAGTAGAGCTGTGTTCCCTTCTGGAGGATCTGAGGCGGGCTGGGGGGGATCCATTTCCTTACCTTTTCCAGCTTCCAGAGGCATCCACTTCCTTGGCTCACAGCCCCATTCTTCCATCTTCAAAGGTCAGTTGATGAACAACTTTAATTCCATCTGCAATTTTAATTCTCCTTTGCCATGTTAAGACAACATATTTACAGGTTCTGGGGATTAGGATGTCCACATTTTTGCGGGGAGAAGGGGCATTATTTTGTCTTGAATCTAGAGCAAATCCAGGTCTGCAGAAAGCTATCCTCCCCAGCACCTGGGGAAAGCTAAGTGAGGGGGGAAAATGAGGCAGACGCACAGAAAGAGGACACGCCGAGAGAGAGAGATTGAGAGAGAGAGAGAGAGAGAGAGAGAGATGAGAGAAAGAAAGACTAGCCTGTTGGACACCCTGGATCTGGCCATTCTTGAAGCTTATTCACCTCAATTAAGTATGATTATGTAAGCCAAGAGATTTCTCCTATTTCTCAAAAATTTTTTGAATTGGGTTGGTCTCATTTACACTTTAAAGAGTCCTAATTACTCTTGTGTGTGTGTGTGTTAATCATATGTGTTTATATATGTCTAGAAAAATAGCAGAGAATAGAACTGAAGTGGTTGGTATGTGGTAGCTTTTATTTTATTTTTTTTGGCCGCGCTGCACGGCATGCAGGATCCTAGCTCCCGACCAGCGATTGAACCCATGCCCCTCTGCAGTGGAAGCACAGAGTCTTAACCACTGGACTGCCAGGGAAGTCCCGGGAGCTTTCATTTTTTACTTAATAGATCTGTATTATTTGAATATTGTACAATGGGCATCTATTACTTTTGTAATTTTAAAAATGAAGTAAAAATACGAGACTGTAACATAAAAAGTAAGTTCATCCAGGGCTCCAAGGCCTAGTTAAAGAGCAAAATCCTCATAAGTTTCTCTTTCATCTGGTGCTTTTAAACAGTACCTGAGTCCATTCGAGACCCCATAATTACAAGTTATTTCTTAGGCCCTGATAATATGCTTGAAAGAAAAGCTATTTAGATGGGACCACAGATGATAAAAGGGCTATGCTCAGAGCACAAACAAAGAACTTACTGGCTCATTTTTGGAGGCCTGACATGTCCCTGCCCAGGTCCACATGGCAGGCCTTGAAAACACAAGTCTGTCCTAGTTCTCTTTCTTGCCTCCTTGGACTATAAATACGTGCATTATAGGAATACAAGTGAAAAGAAAAGGAGCAGAAACAAATGCCTGCATTCCCCTTAGCAAAACAAAGGGACAAAAGCAGCCTCTATGCCAGCTGCATTAAAAAATGGGAACAGAATAGTTTGTTAAAAATGTCACAATTAAGAGATCTGAAGAATTCTCCTGCTGGACCCAGCACAGTGGGAGTTAGTATGCTGGATCCAAATTCCCTGGTCTTCTTGTTACAAAGCCTGATAGACAGAGAACCCTACACGCAGGGGGGCAGTGCAGTGTCCCTTCCTTAGAAGAGACCCTCTGAGCACCCCATCCAGTAAGCAGAGGCATCAGGATTCAAATCTGGGCCTTTCTGGCACCAGGATCTATGGTTCTCAATACCCAGTGGGCATAAGAATCACTTAGCAACCTTATGAACCACCCAGATTCTCAGGCTCCATCTTCCAAAGATTTGGAATCTAGAGATCTGGGGCTAGGTCCAAGACTCTCCATTCCAACAGGCACCCCACATAATTGGATGCAGGAAAAATACACACACAACATAGGACAAATTCCCTCTCTCTTTCTCTCTTTCTTTTTCTTTCTGTTGCACCTCCTTTCTTTTAACTTCTTTAAGGTATCTCAGACTCTGAAAAGCAGAGGTTGCAGGATTCCTTGTACACATTTCTGGCAGCCACTCTTTTCTCACATCCCAGAGCAGAAAGAACTGTGATTGGAAGGTATTTCAATGAGTAACTATTATTGACCAAAAGTTTAAAAAAACAATGAATCTCATACTCCATCACAAGGAGAGTAAACAAAATTCACAATCCTCTAGAGAGAAGAAATCAGTTTTTCAAATATGTTAAATTCACCAGGCTGTAGGTAATTATTCAAATTTCAGGGCAAGAAAGATCAAACCTTTCTGGACTCATGTCAAGAAATAGCAGTGGGCTGCATAATTTCAAAACCCTCCGTTTTCTGCTGAGATATCCTAGTCCTTATAAGATAGCTCCTGCATATTTCTGCTTCGGTTAGCTGGAGGGCTGGCTGTTCAGAATGCTATCACCTCCTTTAAACCAGACATTGAAAATGGCAGTCAGGTGTTGCCCTCTATGACGGAGCTGCACTTGACCTTATTAAGTACTAAGTAAGTCAAAGCAGAACATCGTTTTTACTTTCCCATTATTCTTTCCATTCAAAACTGTCTGTTGAAATTAAAGAATGGAAAGCACCAGAATGAAGTCATAGGTGATCTGGGTTTGATTTTTAGGTCTTGCCTCTTTTGGCTTTCCTACCCCCAGCATATCTGAGTCACCTTACTCAGCTCTGTGCCCCTCACACCCTCACTCCATAGCACTTACTATCTTCTAATTACTGTATAATTTACTTATTTACTATAGCTACTGTTTATGTCAATCACTCCCTCAAGAATGGGTGCTCCAGGAAGTTGGAAATTTTTGTCAGTTTTGTGCATAGAATAATGTCTGGAACATATAAATTCTCATAAGTGAGGGAAGGAAGGAGGAGTCTATAGTAGGAAAGAACAAAACACTCATAGGAAGAAGCAGAAATAATAAAAGATGCAAACAGAATGTGTCTTGATGGTGGTAGATGTGTGTTGTTCAATATGGTAGCCACTAGCCACGTGAGGCTATTGAGAACTGGAGAGGCAGCCAGTCTGAATTGAGACTGGCTCTTGAAGACTTAGAGCAAGAAAGAATATAAAAGATCTCAGTAATTTTCTATATTGATTATATGTTGAAATGATAATATTTTTGATATATTGAGTTAACTTACTAAAATTCATCTCCCCAATCTTTTTTTACTTTCTTTAACTTGCTCCTAGAAAATTTAAAATGACGTATGTGACTCATATTCATGGCTCACACTATATTTCTATAGGTTAGTGTGATGTTGGAGTTTCTGAATCTCATCATTTCTTTTTATTTTCCTGCTATGCTTATTTTTTAAACTAATTTTAGACTGATAGAAAATTTGCAAAAAATAGCATAAAGAGTTCATGTATATCCTTCCTCCACTTTCCCCTAATGTTAATATCTGAATATTTTTAACTAAACTATAGACCTTATTCAAATTGCAACTGTTTTCCTCTTAATGCCCCTTTTCTGTCCCAGGACACGATCCAGGATCCCACATTGCATTTAATTATTACGCCTCTTTAGTCTTCTTCAATTGGTGACAGTTTCTAGTTTCTCCCGGTCTTATGACTGTGGCACTTCTGATAATTACTAGTCAATTATTTCACAGAATGCCTCATTCTGGGTTTGCCTACTTTTTCCTCATGATTAGATTGAAGCTACGCATTTGTACCAAGAAGGCCACGGAAGCAATTCTGTGATACCAGTGCATCTTATCATGGGGTCCATGATGCCAATGCTATCTTATCTCTGGTGATGTTAACCTTGGTTAAGGTGGTGTCTGCTGGGTTTCTCCACTGTGAAGTTTAGTATTTCGTAATTTATAAATATCTTTTATAAGTATCTTAGGAGGGATATTTGAAATTAGGCAAATATCCAGTTTCTCCTCAAACTTTCCTGGACCGTTTTTAGCATCTGTCAGTGAGGATCCCATCATTTCTGAGGTGGTTCTTCTTAGACCTGAGTGACAGTGGCTGTTTCTCCATTCCTCTTGCACTGCGGTGTTTTTATACTCTGTCCACTTCATCATCGATGGTACCTGCCTGGCACTGCTGGTATTTGAGTTTGCAGCCTCCTTGAAATGGGCCCATTATCTATGAAGCCAAGGATCTCATGGCCCAGTGCTCGTGAACTGTCATATATAACAGAGTAGCTTACTTAGAATCTCAGTCATTGCACGTGATTCTCTTAAACATTAAATGGGTTCTACAACAGCAATTCCTAATACAAATCCCAATCCTCTCTTATTCTTGGGAGATGTTTATTTGACTGCCTCAGAAGAGCTCAAGTTCATCCATGTTGTCTTATTCCCCCATCTTGGTCACTATTTAGATTCTGTACTTTCTCTTCAGAGTAGGGGAAGGGAGGAAGCAAAGCTGTAAAGCCTAGTGCTTTTTCACGGGCGAGGTGTTGGGGCATAAGACTGGGACCTTCACTCATTAGTAAATTTTGTCTGGCCATATACTTATGAACTGTCTATTTACAATCAAGGAAAATGGAGGATGATTAAGACACACCTCCAATTTATAATTTGCTAATTACTTGGCCACCCAAGATAAAATTACAGGAGACATCCTTGACCCCTTCTTCCCCCTCCATTTGCATTTGACCAACACTTTTGTCACATCAGACACTTAGCAGTCCTTAGATCTTTATCCACCTCTCTCAGCATCGCCACTGAGTCAGGCCGGCAGATTTAGTACTCAATATAACACACTGATTAATGAATGGACAACATAGATTTGAATGTGTTAACCCATAGAACATCATTTCCATCCCCATCAAAGACAGATCCATAAAATGGAAAGTGTATGGGTCTGAGGCAGCACGGAAGCTTTTAATTTTTATTTTTAAATGATCCTTTTAAGAGATATAGCTCTTCTTTTGCAGCTGGAATGAAAATTCACTAATATCTAACTCAAGATTTCCAAAGTGTGTTCTGGGGAAGTCTAGTTATGTGATGTTAATAGATGTTGTATTTTTTTTTAATTAATTAATTAATTAATCTATTTATTTTTGGCTGTGTTGGGTCTTTGTTTCTGTGCCAGGGCCTTCTCTAGGTGCGGCAAGCGGGGGCCACTCTTCATCGCAGTGCGCGGGCCTCTCACTATCGTGGCCTCTCTTGTTGCGGAGCACAGGCTCCAGACGCGCAGGCTCAGTAATTGTGGCTCACGGGCCCAGTTGCTCCGCAGCATGTGGGATCCTCCCAGACCAGGGCTCGAACCCGTGCCCCCCGCACTGGCAGGCGGATTCTCAACCACTGCACCACCAGGGAAGCCCCGATGTTATATTTTAAAACAAGGTTTTATGATCAAATGAGTTAGGGAGATGCTGGGTTAACAGAGATAAACAGATGTACACAGTGTACTATTCCAGTGTGCACTGTGAAGGGGGCCAGTAAATGGTGTTTCTCAACATTTAAATTTTTTCCCCCAGTCTTTCATTATTATTTATTAATTTTTCTAGCATTATTGAGATATAATTGATACATAACATTGTGTAAATTTAAGGTGTACAGCGTGATGATTTTTTTTTTTTCAAATAAATTTATTTTATTTATTTATTTTTGGCTGTGTTGGGTCTTCGTTGCTGTGTGCGGGCTTTCTCTAGTTGCGGCGAGCGGGGGCTACTCTTCACTGCGGTGCGCGGGCTTCTCATTGTGGTGGCTTCTCTTGTTGTGGAGCACGGGCTCTAGGCGCATGGGCTTCAGTAGTTGTGGCACTTGGGCTCAGTAGTTGTGGCTCGCGGGCTCTAGAGCGCAGGCTCAGTAGCTGTGGCACACGAGCTTAGTTGCTCTGCGGCATGTGGGATCTTCCCGGACCAGGGCTTGAACCCGTGTCCCCTGCATTGGCAGGCGAATTCTTAACCACTGCGCCACCAGGGAAGCCCCAGCGTGATGATTTGATACAGGTATATATTGCAAAATGATTAGCACAGTAACGTTAGTTAACACCTCCATCACCTCGCATAATTACCTTTTTGTGTGTGTGTGGTGAGAATATTTAAGATCTTAGCAACTTTGAAGTACAGAATGCAGTACTGTTGACTATAGTCACCATGCTGTCCATTAGATCCCCAGAACCCACTCATCTTACAACTGCAAGTTTGTATCCTTTGACCAGCATCTCCCCGTTTACCTGACCCCCCCGCCCAGGCAACCACCCTCCTACTCTCTGTTTCTGAGTTTGGCTTTTTTAGATTCCACACTTAAGTGAGATCATATAGTATCTTTCTTTCTCTGTCTGATTTATTTCCCTTAGCATAATGCCCTCGAGGTCCACCCATATTGTTGCAAATGGCAAGACTTCTTTCTTTTTTATGGCTGAATAATATTCCATTGCATATATATTTATACATACATATCAATAAATCTATGTGATATATAAATATATGTGCACATATATATGAATGTGATATACATATTTTTTTTTCTTTATCCATTCATTTGTTGATGTTTCCATGTCTTGGCTATTGTGAGTAATGGGGCAATGAACATGGAAGGACAGATATTTCTTTGAGACAGTGTGAATCCTTCTTTGAAGAGCATTTCATAGGGCTAATGTTTCTCAAAAATCCCTTTGGGTATCACTGGCCAAACTTATCTACTTAGTGAGGCAAAGAGGTTTTTCTCAAAATATTTCAGAAGGGACATTCGGGGAATTTCATGGCATGCAATTGGTAAGTACTTGCATTGGGGGCACATTGTTGAGAAGTAGGAATTGCAAACTTGGAAAGATGCATGTCTCCTCCATCAGCCACCTCAGGCCTGTCCCACTGCCTCCTCAGGGTACTGGGGCCCATGTCTAGCCAACAATTCCTTTCACAGATTTGCTCTACAAGGCTCAGTCAGGAAGAGGAAAAAACACAGATGGAAGGAGGGAGGGAGGAAAGGAGGAAGCGAGAAAGGGAGGGAGGGAGGAAGGAAGGGAGGGAGGAAGGAAGGGAGAGATCAGGGGCTAAGTCTGAGGACACAATATGCACAGGAATAATCTCTGTGCTGTGTTAATCTCCAGAAGGAATGACAAGTTAAGCCCAGAACAACAGATGGAGATGCATTTATTGATGGATAGAGGTTTCAGTTCAGGGATGAAATCTTCGGGGATGTGAAAATATAAAAATCAATAGAAAGGTCTACAAAGAAGGTCCCTTACAAGACATTACTGTCATTGACGGAACACCTCTCACTGCTGGAATGCTGTTCACTGAAACTGAGAGCCAAGTGGAGTAGAGTAATTTGCATAAGACGTGAGCTATTGAGAACCCATAAAACCATGCTTTCCTAGTAGGGTGAGGGGAGATTAAAATGTCTGTCTTATATCTAAACCATGTTACAATGTAAGCATGCTATCGTAGAAATGGCCTTTACTCTACGGATTAACTTTTTTCTACAGATATAAAGTATTTAATGCAGACACATTTCAAGCTACAAAGCAGACATACAAGTAACCTGTGTATTCAAATGACTGGTTCTGCTCTATACCCAACCCTCAACCTTGCTTTGAAAAGCTCCTGGTCATTCCTTGGAGATGAACTTTGGAAAAGGAAATCATTTGTAAGTTTGGAGACGGGTACATTGTTAAAATCCTGTAGAACAAAGGAGGAAGGTGCAGGGGACGGGATTACAGAATCAGTGATGTTCCACTTGTTTTATTTTGTGAGTTATGAATTCTAAGCTAAAGCAAGTTGGTGCTTAATACCTCTTTACAGGAAGTTACTTTGGGTGCTTCAGAACGGTTCTGGAGTGTTGTTAAGAAGATCTCCATAAAGCAAAGCAGTTTCTCTCTGCTCTTAGCTGACAAGGGCTCTTCATTTAGAACCTTCTCCAAAGCTCGAATACCCAGACCTACACGTGGCCAAAACATGTGCATCCATATAAGATTTTAAAAGTTATCAACATATTATTTTATAAAATGTTTTCATTTCAAAAGTGAACTAAATTGACTCATTAAAAGGTCACCCTGTTATACATACTGTCTACTTGATGGAGATTTGGGAATGTGCATGTTATATAAGATTATTTTCAGTAAAAACCCACTGGATTCACAAATTAATACGGTATATTGTGTAGGACATGGTAATCAATAACCTACATTATTGCTGGGCATAATGGCACAACTGAAAGTATTTTACTGTTATAAATTAATCAAAATACTATTGATATTTAAACAATCCATCACTGTTTTCAGACTCATCCCCTAATTTCAGCCACTGACTCCCCCTCAAGATTATTTATAACATTAATTATAACATTAGTCATTTTTGTGTTTGCTATTTTGTTAATTTTAAGGTAAACTGTCACTTTCTCAACTCTTTCATTCAGTGGAAACAACTATGTTAAATTTTATGTTACAATGTAATGCATTTTAAATACTGTACACTAAGATATAAACAAATAACAGAACTAGATGGCCAAACTCTACCCACTTAAAATCGTGGCTTGCTATAAAACAATAAGTTTAGAAAGTGGTTTCAACAGATAAAAACTATTACAAAAATAGTTTACATTAAAATTCTGAAAAAACTTTGCTACTGTAAGATGGGCCATGATATTTTGTCAACATTTGAACTATGAAATGGCTTAGATTAGTGCTGTCTAATAGAAATATAATGCAAACCACAATGGGAGCCACAGGTTTAATTTTAAATTTTCTAGTAGCCCCATTATGAAAGTAAAAAGAAACAGGTAAAATGAGTTGAAATAATCTATTTAAACCAATATACCCCGAATATTACTATGTCAATGTCTAATCAATATAAAACATTATTAATGAAATTAAAAAATTTTTTTCACACTAAGTCTTTGAAATCTAGTATGTATTTCATACTTTACAGCATATCTCTCTTCAGACTAGCCACATTTCATGGGCTTGTGGCCACACATAGCTAGTGTATAATAGCACAAGTCTAGATTCTTATCAATAAAGAGCTTTAGGTATTCAAATCAAACCAGACGCTAATCTCTCCTGTTTCTCATGTAGTATCTTTTGAACATCTATTATTCTCTAACACTACGCTAAACTCCTATAGTATTTTCTGAACAATGGAACAGAGACAACAACACAGACAATCAATTCCGATTTAACAGAGAATTTTCTACAACTAAGAATCCTGTCATCGAACCCTGCTTTATCCAAAATACGATGTACTGTAATAAACACTGAGATAACAAAAGCTGATGCGGACAGCAAAGGCTTACGTTTATTAAGCACTTATCACGTGCCAGACACCGTTTACATGTGAGAACTTCGATTTATTTCTCACAATAACTCTAAGAGGTGGGTACTAAGATACTTGGAATCATAGACTCCTAATAGATGTCACCAATGTGAATAGCAATTCTCATCCTTCATGCAGTAAAATAATAGTGGCTGATATTTATTTAGAGCTGTCTATGGCTCAGGCACTATATTAAACAATTAACTGTCATTATTTCACTAAAATTCACAAAACCCTTGCAAAATAGGGATTATTATTTCCATTTTACAAATTAGGAAATAGATTCAGAGAGCTTTATTATCTCATACAAAGACTGTAGCCAAAAAGGGGCACTAAATCTTTGCTCATGCCACGCCGTACACTGTAAGGGACAGTCTATTTACAATGAACTCATTTGATCAAAGAAGGTACCTTCTCTGGGGGCTCCCTCATACCCTTGGGAAGACAAGGCTTGCTTGCTAGAAATAATTGAAAATTGTCTTGAGCACAGTCCAAATTGTGTGGTTCTGATAATAAGTGAAGACAAGTTTTAAGAGCTGGAGGATTCTGGAGCACAGCTTAGAGGAGAAAATATTCGTTTTGGTTTTTAAATGCCAGCTTTGCCCAAGTGGCACTTACATTAGGAACCCACAGGTACAATCATTATGGTCCACAACTACATTCTCAATAAGCACTGCAATTTGTTAGGCACTTTGTCTTTTGCAAAGCATCTGAACATATCCTGGCTTATGTGATCCCTATAATCACTTTGTAAGATGGGCAGGGAAGGTATACAATCCTTTTATTGCTGAGGGAAAAAGAGGCTGATTTGCCCAGAACTGCACAGTAGCTTCTTGGTTAAGGAGCCAAGTTCAAAGTCAGATCTTGTAAATTTGAGTCTAGTGCTTTCCTCTCTATGTCACTGTTTCCAAAAATCTGGTACTTGTAGCCCTGGTGGTTGTGGTATGATTTTAGCCACATGCAGGTCAGCTCTCTATTTTCATAGTCTGTATTTATTTTTATGAATATTAGAAAACTATGTAAATAGCAAACAAACCATTATTTCAGGGCTTTATTGCTTAGGATGAGGCAGCAGTATGTATTTAAGTTACAAAAGTGAGTTTAACTACATGAAAACATTAAGTAAATAATAGTCCAGGTGGGATGCACATTTGGTAAAACCCATGATCAAAATCTGGGAAACCTTATATAATGCCATATATTTCCTACTAGAAATCATCATTTGCAGTCTCTATTACTTGATGCAGATTCCAACAGACAAGTTGTACATTTAATTTTTTGTTTGCTTATAAAAGAACATGTAATACTAAATGGCAGATAAATAACGTTTTAACACCCTTAGCATTCCATTTGGACTTTACATAACTGTTCTTTGCATTATTATCTTCTTTCCTGGGCTGTGAACTCATTGAGGACAGTGACTTTATATGACTCATCTTTGTGGTCCTCAGTGTGTTGAGTTATTTATTTCAACTAGGTTAGTTCATAGGAAAGAAACAGCAACCCACCTAAATTACATCAAGAAAACAGCATATTTTTGGAAGGGTACCTATGGGCAGAACTAGAAAGTAAGAAAGTAGAGGCACGTCTAGGGAGCAACAACTCACCTCACATCTCCTTCTCGGGCCATGTACACTGACGACTCCTCGAGATGTATTTAACTCTTTTGATCTGATACTTTCCTTCCTCCAACTGGCTTCCTTTTTGATTCAGTTTCTGCTTCCTTATAATTCTGGCTTTGGCTCATCTGCAACTCCCTCCCTCTCTCCAGTTCCTTAGTGCACATACCACAAATAGGGAATCTGATTGGCCTACCATAGCTTTCTACAACAGGCCATTCATTCATTTGTTTTAAAACAACTGTTGCATCTAATAGGCATCTCAACTTTACATGTTCAAAATGGAACAATTGATCCATGTCCCACCAACCTCCCACTACTATCCTCCCCATTCTTGGACCCCAAGCCTTGAATCCTTCTTTGCCTTGCCTTCTCCCCACATATAGTTTCTAGAAGCCAGTTCTATGTACCATCTCTTTAAATACACCCCAAATCTTTCCAGTTTTCTCCCTCTTAATCACTAAGACCCTATTTAAGCCACTATCTTCTCTTGCCTAGATTAACTGAAAAATATATTTTGCACACAACAGCTAAAATAATTCTTAAAATATGTAAGTCAGATCATGTCACTCCTTTAGTCTTAAGCAAAGGATTCCCACTGCATCCAGAATAAAATTCAAGTACCTTACATGGCCTGTGAGGCCCTATCTCTTATTGGCCCCTGCGTGACTCACTGTACCCCACTCTCCTCTTTATCCACTGTGTTCTCCCTGTGCTGTTCTTCTATCTATTCCTCTACAGCACCAGGTTCCCTTCTGCCTTTCCACTTGCTCTTCCATCTTCACGTTCCACCTAGATCTTTTATGGTCACCCTTCTTGTCATTCTCAGCCTAAATGTCCCCTCATAAGAGAGACCTCCTTGCCTACTCCATTCCCAGTTATCAGCCACTGTATCACTCTGTTTAATTCTTGTCATCGTGCGTGTCTGACATGATCTTCGTCTTTGGCTTGTTAGCGTGTTTCTTTTCTCTATTCCTTGCCCTCACTACAATGTTAAGCTCCAGGAGAAGAAAGACCCAATGTAACTTGTTCTCCACTTGATCTCCATCACCAAGAACAGTTCCTTGCACAGACTAGGCATTCAAAAAAAATGTGCTATATATCTGGAGAAAACCATAATTCAAAAAGATACATGCACTTCAGTGTTCACTGCAGCACAGTCTACAATAGCCAAGACATGGAAGCAACCTAAATGTCCATCAACAGAGGAATGGATAAAGAAGATGTTGCATATACATATACAATGGAATATTACTCAGCCATAAAAAAGAATGAAATAATGCCATTTGCAGCAACATGATGGACCTAGAGATGATCATTCTAAGTGAAGTAAGTCAGACAGAGAAAGACAAATATCATATGATACCATTTATATGTGGAATCTAAAAAAATGATACAAATGAACTTATTTACAAAACAGAAACAGACTCACAGACTTTGAAAACAAATTTATGGTTACCAAAGGGGAAACGTGGTGGGGGGAGGGATAAATTAGGAGTTTGGGACCAGCAGATACACACTACTATATATAAAACTGATAATCAACAGGACCTACTGTATAGCACAGGGAACTTTACTCAATATTCTGTAATAACCTATATGGGAAAAGAATCTGAAAAAGAATGGATATATGTATATGTATAACTGAATTACTTTGCTGTACACCTGAAACTAACACAACATTGTAAATCAACTACACGCCAATATAAAAGAACAATTAAATTTAAAAAATGTGCTAAATGAATGAATGAGTCTCTGTTTGTCCCAGCTACCATGGACAGATTGTTGACCAACTAATAATTCAGTGCCTACCCATCATCCAATTAGCTAAGATGGGTGGGGCCCCTAGGACCCAAACATGGCTGAGTATGGGCTGGATCTGCAGCAGAGGGCAAGCACTCTACACTCACCTGGTTCATGCACTGACTGACCAAATGAGTAAATGGACAAGTTCAAAAGTTCAACAAGTCTCTGACGACTCCTGGTGATGTACAGTGAGACTCTGCAAGATGAGCTGAGTACGCTTTTCTTTTCTTTTTTTTCATACTGTCTGTATTTCTCTTCCAGAAAGCATTATAAAAAGTGTTAGAGACACACATTGTTTATTTGGCTAGCGGCATTTGGTTGAAAATTGAAGTGATTTTTAAGACTACAGAAACACAGTCATTTGGGCACTAGTGATGAGCTAGGAAGTAATTCACATCACATTTTCATTTAGTCTTGAGCAACATAAGGCATTTACATTCATTTTCTTCTATGGCGCTGTTTGTTCCAATATGGAATATTTGTGCTTTACTTTTTTTTTTAATCTGCATAAAGGAAACATTAAACTTTGTCATTTTTTTTCAGAGAACATTCGGTCTGCAGAGAGACTGAATTCCATCTCTAAAGACCATGGTAATCAGAGTAGTAATTTCAGGTTTCGAAATGGTAAAGTTCAGGTCAGTCTAAGACGATGACTTAAACTGACAGAAAATCATATTTAATGGGGCACAATTGACAGCATTTATTTTCTCTTAACAATCGCTTATGGTGACTGGTGAAAAGATCAGAGAAACCAGTCCTTTCTCACTTTGACAAGCAAGAAACTAAACACAGAGTTAAATAAGACTAAACCCTTAAAAATGAACCCTGAAGACAAATTCTTTTATGACATTTTTGTATCTGTAAGGGACCAGGGGTTGGCAAATGAGTTCTCTTTGCAATCACTATTGGGTAGACTGTTTTCAAAGCCAACATTTAATGAGGATGTGTTAAGATGAGCACCATGGCGTAAATTAATTTGATATGTGAATTCTTAAAAAGTTCTATCACACTGTGTAAATATTAATTTGTCAATTTAGGCAATTTGTTCTAGACCCCCCTGTCACTAGTAAAGATTAATAGGGCCTTAATTCTAATTATCTGCACTGTGACTCTGTGTGTTGGTGACATTGGGGAAGGATTTCAGGGACATTAGTGCAAATTCCTGTAAAATTGAGGACTTGCTCTGTGTCCTGACGAGCCACATATGTCTCAATTTCATCCTTGTCGAGTATTCTTTTAAAAGACTAAGCTCGGGCTTCCCTGGTGGCGCAGTGGTTGAGAGTCTGCCTGCCAATGCGGGGGATACGGGTTCGAGCCCTGGTCTGGGAGGATCCCACGTGCCGCGGAGCAACTGGGCCCGTGAGCCACAATTACTGAGCCTGCGCGTCTGGAGCCTGTGCTCCGCAACAAGAGAGGCCGCGATGGTGAGAGGCCCGCGCACTGCGATGAAGAGTGGCGCCCACTTGCCACAGCTGGAGAGGGCCCTCGCGCAGAAACGAAGACCCAACACAACCATAAATAAATAAATAAATAAATAAATTAAAAAAAAAAAAAGACTAAGCTCCACGGAAAGAGAACCTGTTCTCTTTTCATTTTTAAATTTCCATCATTGCCAGGCACCATGCTCAGCCCATAGTGAATGTTTCATCGATTAGCAAATCTCATCAGAGTGCACTGAGGAATGCTGCTTTAATGAGGTAACAGGGGTGGGGGGAAGTGATCAGGTGAACGTGTCAGGGATCAGATATAAAGAAAGATGAGTGGGGCTTCCCTGGTGGCGCAGTGGTTGAGAATCTGCCTGCCAATGCAGGGGACATGGGTTCAAGCCCTGGTCTGGGAAGATTCCACATGCCGCGGAGCAAGTAGGCCCGTGAGCCACAATTGCTGAGACTGCGCGTCTGGAGCCTGTGCTCCACAACAAGAGAGGCCGCGATAGTGAGAGGCCCGCGCACCGCGATGAAGAGTGGCTCCCGCTTGCCGCAACTAGAGAAAGCCCTCGCACAGAAACGAAGACCCAACACAGCCATGAATAGATAAATAAATTAAAAAAAAAAAAAAAAAGATGAGTGCACTGCTCTTCAAAAATTTTTGCCAGGAATACAAATGTCTAATAATTATATAACAACACACTCATCCTCACTAATAATTAAATATGTACCTCTATAGGATTCCATTATTGGGTAGAATGTGAAGAACCAGGCACCTTCATATCCTCCTGGTAGACATTTAATTGCTTTCTGGAGAGGAGTTTGGCAAAATCTCTGAAAATTTAAGGCTTATATACCTTTTGTCCCAGGAACTTACCTTACAAGTGAAGTTATAAAACTATGTTAATTGCAGCATTGTTTGTAACAGTGAAAAACTAAAACAACCTAAATATCTATCAATAAGTGATTGGCTTAATAAATTATGGTACAGCTATGAGGGCAAAGAATGTGGTAGGTCCATAAAAGCTGATGTGGGAGGATATTTACAGCTGTTTTTTTAAAAAATAAGAATTAATTTGCAAATGATATTTACACTGAAATCAGTTTGCATAAAAATGAGTACATTCAAAGAAAAAGTCTGAAATGATGCACATTGCAACTCTTGATAGTGATTATCTCTGAGAAGTTACATTAAGGAGGATTCTGATATTCTACTTCATTAGTTTTATACAATGGGGTTTTTATTTTTTATTGTTTGAATTTTTGAATTTCATTTTTTTTTTATACAGCAGGTTCTTATTAGTTATCCATTTTATACATATTAGCGTATATATGTCAATCCCAATCAATGGGGTTTTTTAGAACAGAAAAAATAACGTGTTCCCTTTTCTAATAAAAAAGAGATATTTAAAAATGTGGTTATAAACAACAGAATGTAAGTGTCTTAGACGATGGAATATCAAATGGTGGAAGAAAAGGTGGAAAATGAACCCCCAGTTCACTTACGTAGAGGCTGTTGAGCATAATTCTCAGCTAATTTCTAAAGAACCCTAGAGCTAATCAAGGACATCTCGGAAGAAGTCCGAACTCTGCACTTAAGGAAAAATGGTTCTCTGCACTTTTTCCTTATTTCTGATATCTCAGTGTTAGGCTTAAGGAGCGTTATAAGTAAAGATCCTTCACTGTGATCAAAGATGTTGAAGTCCCTCGATTGGTATCTGGGAAACCTCCACTCCCCAACTCCTGCTTCCCTCCACAATCCATCCCTTTGCCAGGGAAACGAGAATCTGTTGTGGCACTAAACCCTTCGGTGTAACTACATTCTTAGAAAACCCTGTCATTTATGTGAGTCCTTAACAGTCTCCAAGTGACAGCTGCTACTTTGGCATAGAATCTTTCAAATTAAAGAGTAAAATATTCTGCAAATGGTATGAGCAACAGCTCATTTCTTTCAAATTCTAGCCAGCTGCAAAAGGAAAAAGGGTGGTCATGATAGTCCCAGCCTGGGATTGTTTTGCCTTCAGAGTTTATTCCTGGACCTGGGAAACCAACTGGAAAATAAATGCCTGTAATTCTGAGTCCCAAGGAACACGATGTCCCCAAGAACCATTCCCTACATCCCTCTTGCCTGCCCAGCTTGCCTGCTGGTGGGGAGCAGACTCGAAGTCTAGGAGTGAGGAAAGAATCTCTGCTATTGTGGTGGTTTGTCAACTCAAGGACATCACTGCTGCCCCCCTCAGAGTGATGGTGAAGCACATGGCCTTTGAGGGAAGCCAAACCCAGCTGTTAAAAGTCTGGCCCTGCCACTTATTAGCTGTGTGGCCTTGGGCAAGTTATTCAACCTCAGTGAGCTTTAGTTTTCTCACCCGTCAAGTGGAGTTCAGAGTAGCTATCCCACTGGGATGTTGTCAGCACTAAAGCATACATGTGATGGGTTTTGTACAGTTCCTCACATATGGTAAAGTGACCAATAAATAGTGGCCTTTGTTTGATGATAATGATGTTGATGATGATCATCATCATTACCTTCATCATCATCTCCGTCATCATTCTTTGTTGTTAAAATAGAGGTTGGAGTAGTTGGTAAACAACTCCACTGAGACACCCACGGAAGTCACAAGACTTGGACAGGTTTCCAGGTTTGGCATTGACTAGTTGTGTAACCTTGAAAAAAGTTTTAAGGCTCTGTGTGCTATCTGCAAAATGGGGGGAAAATACTCTAGCTCTGCAGTGCTGCTTGTGACAGTCAAGGGGATAATGACCCTACCAATAACTGTCAGTCATTATATATATATGGAAATATATATATACATGTGTATGCGGGTATATACATATATACACACGTATATAAAATACACTACTACTTTTTGATTTCTGCCCTAACTACTACTTGGCCTAGGGAGGAAAGGCAACTACCACTTGCCTTTTCAGCCCCTTTTTGGGGGGACATTGTCAAAAGCACATTATGGGGGGGAGGTAGTGAAATTGCTAGTTTGTCCATTACTGCCAAATTTAAATTACCATTTGCTTTTTCATCACTTATTGTTTTTCATTCTAAGAGAAATATAGATCACAACAGGAAATTTGGGAATAACAGAAAATAGAAACATTCATTTGCTTAGTCATGGTACTTTCCTTTTTCTATTTTATCCTGTTAAGTATGATAAATAAGGCAAGTGTTTGCTTAAACCAAAGTGTAACCCCAAATATTTAAAAAAAATCTGTCAGTGTTAAATCACAAAGTATTAGGCAATTGCAAATTGAAGTTCTACCTATTTATTTCTCCTTGAATCAGCAGTTCTCCAATTTCTGTGTGCCTAGGAGTCATTTGGGACTTCGGAAGTGTCAATCCTGGGCCCCAGCAGCAGTCATGCTGATTAGGTAGGTCCGGGCTAGGATCTTGGGATCTCCATTTTTAACAAGCTTTCTACATGGTATGCAGGTTTGGGGTGGGGGGGTCCCTGAACCTGACTTTGAGAGACAGTCTAAAGTCCCGACTCAGGTCCAGGCCTCTGAATTCCCACAGCCGTATCCTGGAAGAGGAATTAGGAATGCAAAGCCCAGCCTCACAGATGTTACCATTTGATGCCCCAGGCCCCCGTGCATTTGCTTTTCCGTTCTGACTGCCCAGCATCTGGCCAGCAAGGCAGTTGAGCATTTGTCTCCTTTTTGAGCTCATGGTCCCCAGAGAATTCAATTCTGCTCACAGCTCACAAAATGCCATTCTCTGAGGGAAGGGGTGGGGCTGGGGAAGGATGGGGCACACAGGTCTCCATCACTCAAATGACACCAGCTGGACCTCCTAAAGTATACTGTGTGACTTCTGGCCACCTGCTTGATAGCTCCAGGGAATGCGAAGAATGCTCCAATATTCCTCTGGTTCCCAAAGAGAAGGAAGCAGAGACGGAGGTTAATAGGATGGAGCACGCACCTAACATTTCCAAGGGACATACAGACAGATGTGAGTGGGATGTTTCCTTCTGACATTCCTGGGCTATTGCTATAGCTGAATTCCTTTATCCTTGTCTAGGCAACTCAACCCTCGTCCCCCACCTCCTGCCCCCAATTCTAGGAAAGAAAACAGCTGAAAGGAAGAACTAGAACTTGTTTTTTATAACTTTGAAAAAAGCGATGTTTGCATTCTTCTAGGGAGTAGCGCTTCTCCCAGGTAATAAGGCTCTGCCCACCACACTGCCCCACACCTGCTCTGTAAAATGACACACAGGGAGACGGAGAACTACAGAAAAGGCTCACCCAGCATACACTGATTTAATCTCTGCCACTTGTCACCTCCCTATGGGAGCTCAACAGAAACAACAGCCTTGATTATATAACCTGCAATTATTTTCAGAAAGTGCCCAAATCCCGGTTTTAAAAGCCCTGTTCAGATTTGACCGAAATAGGATAAATATCAGAGGAAGCCCTATGAGGCTGAAAGAAAAGGACATATAGAGTAAGTCTGTTGAATTTATATATTTTCTTCTGCTCTCTCTGAAGCAGCAGTGGCTGGGGTGCTATCCGGGTTCCCAGCTGAGGTCAAGTATAACTGTTCCCCCTAAAAGGAAGTTAGGAAAATGTATTTCTGCTTTCATAGAATTAGAGGTCTAATTCTCTTAAGAAAAGTTTGCTCATTTTGTAGATGAGGAAACTGCTGTTCAGAGAGGAACTCTGTGCTGGCCATTGCCTGCTTGTTCTCAGTTCCATGACCTGCTCCTCCCCTGCTCTGCTCTGCATCTCAGGGGCCTGATTTCCTTTCCAACTGGCTTTCAGCTAGGCTGGGCCAATGGGAAGCTCTGATGGGAGGCTAGAGGGCAGGAGCAAGGGAGAAGCCAGAATATCTCTCCCCCTCTTTCTCTTGCTGCTTTGGGTCACATGCCCAGCAGTGGCTGCATCTCTACCTTGGTTCATGCTCCTCTGGACACCTCCATCCATGGTCCCAGCTTCTGTCACACAGGTGCCCCATCTTGTGCTCTAATAAGATCACCTCTCCCTTTACACCTCTTGCCCAGGGGTCAGTAAACTTCTCTTTTTAAAGGAACAGATAGTAAATACTTCAGGCTTTTCGAGCCAATGGGCAAAACCAAGGATATATTGTAGGTACTTACACAACTATAATGTTTAAAATGGAATCATTAAAAAACGTAAAGCCATTCTTAGCTCACGGACTAAGTAAAAGCAGGCTGCAGGCTGGCTGGATTTGGCTCAAGGGCTTGACTTTGCCATCCACGCTCTGGGCTTAGGGGTTGTGGTGGATTCCTAGTCCCTAATCTCTGGATTGCCTCCTGATCCAAGCCCTGCCTCCCTAGTTCCCTATATTAACTTTTTAAAATTGAATCACTTGGCATGAGGTCTCCTTTCCTGACTGGACCCTGACTGATAGAGGCAATGATTTGTTTCAAACCATATTCCATGAAGAGGAATTATTAAGTACTTCATATACTTCTTATTGCTTTCAGAAACGCATTCACACACATGTCTCGATGGAATCGTGTAAGTTTCCTTCCAAGTTAAGTCAGCTGGCTGCCTACTTGTGTTTTGACTGTCCTGGATGACATGCAGTGTTGAAAAACTAGTGACCCTTCCCAAGGGGTTGCCCACAGCTAATGCTGGGAACAAGAAACTGAAAATATTAAAGCTGATCCCCAGACTGACCAAATGCTACCCAACATCACTGGCAAAAGATGACAAACCGGGCTGGGTTGTAGATGCAAATTGCCGGAAGAGGTGAGGCGTGGATGACCATGCGAATCTGACGCGCTACGTACCACACAGTACCCTCCCCACTGCGTCCACATGTGTCTAACCCCCCACTGTCTCTTCCCTGCACAGTTGCAGCTGCCTCCTAACCGGCCTCCCTGACTTCACCCCGCCCCATGCTCCCTTAAGACTATCTTCATAGCTGCAAGCCAGATCTTTTAAAAACATAAATTGCATGGCTCCACTGCACAAAACCTCCAATGACTTCCCATCTCACTCAGTATAAAATCCCAATTCGTCACGTTATCTCACCAGACCCTGTGTGATCCAGCTGCTGCCCTCTTCTTCCAGCTCATCTCCTCCCTCCCTCCTCCTCCTCCTCCTCCTCCTTCCAACCTACAGTGCTGGTGTCCCTCGCTGGCTCCCAGACTCTCCCCAAGCTCAGATGTCAGGCCCCCGCACTGGCTCTGCCCTCTCCCCGGTACACACCCTCAGGGATCTCTGAGGAGCACAGCTCTCTCTTCTCTCTCTCTTAATTCTTGCAGGTCTGCACTCCACTGTCACTTCATCAGAGAGATTTTCCCCAGCCAGCTAATCTAATACAGCACAGTTCCACTCGTCGTCTTATCTCCTCCGCATGGCACATGCTGTTCCCTTGGCTTAGATCATTCCTCCTCTCCTCCTTTGGTTTTTTTTGGTGTGTTTTAAAATTAAAAAAAAAATTTTTTTTATTGAAGTATAGTTGATTTACAATGTTGTGTTTAATTTCTGCTGTACAGCAAAGTGATTCAGTTATACATATATATATATATATTTTTTTTTTTCATATTCTTTTCCATTATGGTTTATCACAACAGGATATTGAATATACTTCCCTGTGCTATACAGTAGGACCTTGTTGTTTATCCATCCTATATATACTAGTTTGCATCTGCTAATCCCCAACTCCCAATCCTTCCCTGCCCACCTCCCTTCTTCTCCTCTTTCAACTGATGGTTAAATGCCATCTCCTCAGGGAGGCCCTTCTGGATCATCCTATATGGATAGGTGTCCTTTAACCCTCTCCATCCCCATTTCACATTTCTGTACAATGTTCACCTTTTCTTATAAACCGCCACTACTTTAAGTGTGTGTGTGTGTGTGTGTATGAGTGTGTGTGTATGTGAGTGTGTGTGTACGTGAGTGTGTGTGTATGTGAGTGTGAGTGAGTGTGTGTGTGTTCTTTGTCTAGCTCTGTAATGTCTTCTCCCTTCCTCCCATTCCCAAATGATTGTAAATTTCATGAGGAAGAGGCTGTGTCTACTTTACCAACCAATACATACCAAGTGCCTATATAGTTCAGGGCCTTGTACACTCTTAAGTGCTCAGTAAATATTTATGGAGAGAAAGAATAAATGATCCAACATGGGATCAGTCACAGATCTAGGAGAGATGATTAAAGAGTCTCCCCAATGTATTAGAAGCCATTGGTTGCCCACTCATATCTCTCTGGTACTCACCATTTCTGTATATGATGATGGCTTTCTAAAGCAAGCATCATGATCTCTGCCTGAAGGCTTTCACGGGCTGCAAGTGCATGCTTGGTCTGCATGCACTGCTGGGGAGTTAATGCCTGTAGGAGCAGCTTTTGATGGCCAACAGGAGTTGGTAGATAATTACCCCAGCTTCATTACTTGCCAGAAGTGAAGCATGTTATCCACGCTTTCCTGGAAGTCTCAGTTGCCCCAGGGCCCACCGTGGTACCTTGCTCATTAATCCACCCTTCACTGGCTTTTTTCCCTTCCTTGTCTCACTACCCCACACCTTACTGGTATTTCCAGGGATCACCTGCCAAGAAAACTACAAATCCTTGTCTCCGCATGTGCTTTTGGGAGAACCCAAACTAAGACATCCTTCTATGGAACTCCCCACCACTGTCCTTTTGGAGAAGTGCTGCAACAAAAATGTTCCCATTCTATCAGTTACTCAGGTTGCCAGGGGAACAGTGCGGTGGGGATGGAGTAAATGAATTGGTCATTCTCTAATTTTTTAATTTAACCCATTCCGTGGCAGCAGCCAGTGTGCCACATTTTCTGTGATCTCTGCAGACATTCCCTACAAATGATAGCTCCTCTCTTTATTGTAGATATCTCCAAATAGGACTGTCCTTGGTCTACAGCTGTACTCTGTCAGTTTCTTGCACCAAATTCTATTGATACAATTAACAGCAAGGAAGATACCATTCAGTGAATACTTGATGTGCGCCAGACTCTGTTGCACAAACAACTTGTATGACCTAATTGAATGATTACAACCATACTATGAGGAAAGTACTCTCATTTTCTGCTTAGAGTAGAAAACCTAGGCCCAGAGAGACTATAACTTGCCCATCTGCTGGGTGGCAGAGCTTGGATGTGAAGCCAGGGGTGTGGCCAGAGATCCACCATTAATCCTTTGGCTATACCATCTTCCAATCTCCCCATCTGCCTGCCCCAGAGAACCACCAGGTCTCACCACATCCAAAATTTATTTGAAGGCATAACATTAAAATGAGATACTGTAGTTATAAAGTTTCTGAAATTTTAGCCAAAAAGAGTGAAACCCTCTGGTAATGAGAAACAATAAACACATGCTCAAATGTAATTGCAAATGCAGCATTTCCTGAACACAAGATATAAAAAATTGCAGCTCTTAACATTTTTATTTTCCCCAATTTGGCCTTTACGATAAAAAAGAGTTTATCACCATTGCTCTAGGACAAGGATCTTAGGGGAAAAATGTTTTTCCCCATGACAGAGCTAGCATTACCAAATAAAGGCCCAAACTCCACAGCTTTCCTGGCATCAACCTCCACTCCACCTGTCCCCACGTTCCAAACAGAAGCGGGCGAATCAGAGCAAGTGGCCAGAGTCATAGACAGAACAGTGCTTCTGCAGCCGGTGCCCAGCAAGCCGCCCCGGCTCGCCCTTCCCTCAACACAGAAGACCCATCATAAATTCTGTTTCAAGGATCACAAAGATCAGACTCAGAATCTCATTCTCCCATCCCACTCCCACCGAACAACCCCGGGAAGATCATGCTTGTGCCACTGAGTGTTTCTGTTCTGTACTTTGGGAGGCTTTCATTCTCCCATTAGTTTAATGAGAAAAAAAAATACAGGCCCGATAAGAATACCTTCCAGGGCAACCCAAATAAGCATCAAAGAGTTAAAGCAAGTTAATAAATGAGAGATAGTTAAATATGTACACATCTCTTAATGTTTGCATATTGGGAGAGAGAGGGATGGGGAAGTTCCCATTCTGCGTAAAATATAACATAATAAAGGGGTCATTTTGTCGTCTTGTGGGTCATTTTGCTAATTAACTAGAATATCTTCTTCAGCTCTCTATTTTTAATTACCTTTTCCTGGTAATGAAAGTAAAAACAATATACTAAAAGAGACTTTATTGAGTGCCAGGTCTTGTTTTAACCATTTCCTATACATGATTTATTTAATACAACATTACTATGAAATAGTTAACACTGTCTCTGTTTTCCAGACAAGGAACAGAGGTGGTAAGCAATATTCTCAACAAAACACAGCAAGGAAGTTCCAGAGTGGGGATTTGAACCCAGGCAATCCACCTCTAGAGTTCAAGCTACATTATGTTGCTTCAGTAAATTCACAGGGTAAAAAGTCATAAAACTTATTGGAGAAAATCTGGAAAATGTGGACAAGTGTACAAAGAATATTTGATGCATTCATAATCTCACCACCTAGAAATAAATTAACATGTTGACGCAGTGATCATGACATAATCTCTATAAATAGGACATAGTTTTTGTTGTTATCCCAAGTGAAAAGCTGTGTGGTTAATCACCAAATTTGGAGAATATATTTGCGGTGGACTGACAAACCATGGAGTATGTCTTAGACAAAATTCATTTTGGAGGCCTCATGGATCACCTCCCAAATCTAAGCAATCATCTATTTTTCAGAAACCAAGGTTGAGTACATGCTATTATGACTGTCAATTGGAAAAGACCTACCACATATGCTAAGATACCATGAACAGAGAAAACCAACTGTGGCTTCAAATTTGAAACCTGAACTGAAAACCACTGAAGGAGATTTCTGACCAAGCTGGTTTTCATACGAGCAACAGTGTACAACATCTTTTAGAGTGAGAGAAAATAGGGATCGACCTGTCTATCTATCTATCCACCTATCTATCTGTACCTCTCTCTCTCTTTACCTATCTATCCATCCACCTGTCCATCCATCCATCCACCCACCCACTCACCTACCCATTCATCCATCCACTTTCTTTAATGTTGGTAATTCACACAATGGTAGTGTCTTAGGTTGGATTACCCAGAAGCAGACCCTGAGATCAAGATTTGAGTGCAACTTGTTTTTGGAAGATTCATCTCTGGAAACACCAATAGGCCAGTGGAGAATTGAGACAGGAAAGGGAAAGCAGGTAGTAAAAGGTGTGTTAATGACCATGTTTCCACTGTGGGAAGTACCTGCTGGGTTCTTCTGAGAGATGGTGTGGGACCTGGCTCAGAGCTGTGCCCCAGGAGAGGTGAGGCACTTACGATATTTATCCTCCAACTCACATTTGTCATTGGATGAAGGCTGCTCCAGGAGATATTAACTCCCCAGCATTTCTGGCCTGCCCTGCATACTGACCAAGCAAGTTCCTGTGGCTTGAGAAAGCCCTTTAACAGCTATATGGGTTTACAATAAAAAGTGTAGGTGTGAATCGTGAGGGACTAACAGGTATGGGCAATGGCAGCATGTGGCTACAGCCAGCTAGTATAAAATGAAACAAAACTGGAATCATTATATATATATATATATATATATATATATATATATATATATATATATATCTCCTTAAATGTTATTTGAGGAAATGACTTTCAGTGTCTGCCTACCACATTTTATTTAACTGATTCCCTATTTTTGGACACATAAGTTATTTCTAATTTTGAGGTACTTAGAATAATTCAACAATAAATACCTTTGTACACACTTCTTTCTCTATATCTCTGGTTATTTCTTTAGGATAAATTAATCAAGGGCAATTTTGTTAATTATCTAAAGCAGGGATTACTAATCCCATATCTAGAAGAGTGCTTGACATTGATAGAAAACTCAGTATCTTTTTTTATCCTGACAGGCGACTCCAGACATAAAAGTGACATAACAACTTAATTTACTTTTTATGATGAATCTGCTGTTATTCTCTATACTCAGTTGTTCTCAAATGATGGAAGATTTTTACGCCTTTATTATGGAAACCTTTTTGACCGTCTAGCCAAGGTGGCAAGTTTATCACCCTTCATCAAATGAGCTGATTACTTTCAAGAAGCCAGAGGTGAACGCCTTCTCTATAAGAAGGTCATTAACAACCTTGCTCTCTTTCTTCACAAACATCATCTCACACAGGCTTAAGGGAAAATGGTTCGAGCCTTAGCATTTTGCATTTTACTTGTCTGAGGGAAAAACATACCGAATTCTATTTGCCATTGTCCAACAGCCTGGCATGCTTTCCTTCCTACGGAAATATCTCATGAAATTCCTTAATGACCACCATTCATTACCTCCAATGGCCTTTTAGCTTTCACTTTTCTTTGAAGTGCTGAGTGGTATCACTCATTCATGACGTATCCCTACCTTCTGTGAAGCCTACACTTGCCTGGTTGTCCCACCCCTTTTCCTTCTGGCTCTTCTTGCTCTCGCTCAGTCACTGCTCTCCTTCCTTTCTTCTAAGTGTGGGCATCTCCCAGAGCTTAGCCCTGTGTGCCCACTCTTCCATCTGTCTTGAAGACCTCTCTTCATCTAGGACTTACTTTTCACTCCATGAAGATGACTCTTGGAGCCCCATTTCCAGGCTTACCCTATCTCTTCTTACATGGGGTTCAAGCATGAAACTTCTTGATAGAAAACACAAACTCAGCATGATCAAATCCAAATTTATCTTCTCCACTTTAAAATGGTTTTCCTTATTATTCTCTCCTTACCTTCTTGGGACTCTTTCCCCATATTCAATCACATAGGAGTTCAAGGTCTTCTAAAATATTGTCCAAAGTCATCTTTCCAGCTTTATCACTTTACTCCATCATCATTTTTGGCTCTACTCAGCATGCTTCAAACAACCTGAACACTGCCTTCTTCAGTTTTTATTCAAATTAGTAGATCATATTACACAACATATGAAATCCAAAATCTTGAGTTTGATTTTCTATGTGATGCTGAACAAATTTCTCTCAGCTCAGTCTTCTCAAACGGAACCTCAGATCCCCCCTTCATAGATATGGTGCAATAATTATGTAGTATACTGTGACCCTTCAAAACTAACCTTTGCCATGAAAACTTTTATTCCCATAGTCCCTAAGCTCTCCACTCTGATTTCCTCTGTTGTGTGACAGGCATCATATATAAATGCAAAGTGTTAGGTGGCATTCCTCAAGTAGGCTTCCTCCAAATGTGTTAAATTTCTTTAAAATAAGAAACTCTACTTCCCATTTTTGTGTATAAATAAAGTGCTAAAAATATTGAACACAGAACCCCCCAAATTATCAAAATGAGTTTTCTATGAAAGTAGCATATTACAGTAGATGAGAAAAACAGTTAAATGCTGTTTGTTCATTTTAATCACAGACCAAACAGGTCAGCTGACAAATGTTTTATTCCCATAGTAAAAGGACATATTGCTGAATTAAATTCCTTCTGATAGAAGCGTGCATGAAAAATGCATACATGTGGTGGTGTGAAGGAATTACAGTTTGGGCATATTTATTGGAAGCAGCACATGAATATTTTGTAAATTATCTATCATTTTGTAAATTGACATTATCTCACATTTGATAATCTGATAAGGAAGTTAAGTAGCTTCCTTTGATCTGTCATTTACAGACTAATTGTTTTTGTTCAAATGACCTGGCATTAGAGTTTACTGTCTTCCTTGTGTTTGCAATAAACAGAATAATCAGAAACTGCTGAATACTCTCGTTTTGTTTCTAAGATTATGATCAAATCATTGACATTGGTTTGTAAAATTTTATTTATTTATTTATATTATTTTTTTAATAGATCTTTATTGGAGTATAATTGCTTCACAATACTGTGTTAGTTTCTGTTGTACAACAAAGTGAATCAGCCATATGCATACATATATTCCCATATCCCCTACCTTTTGAGCCTCCCTCCCACCCTCCCTATCCCACCTCTCTAGGTCGTCGCAAAGCACCGAGCTGATCTCCCTGTGCTATGCTGCTGCTTCCCACTAGCTGACTATTTTACATTTGGTAGTGTATATATGTCGATGCTACTCTCACTTCGCCCCAGCTTCCCCCTCCCCGCAAGTCCGTTCTCTATGTCTATGTCTTCATTCCTGCCCTGCCACTAGGTTCATCAATACCATTTTTTTTTTTTAGATTGCATATATATGTTAGCATACAGTATTTGTTTTTCTCTTTCTGACTTACTTCACTCTGTATGACAGACTCTAGGTCCATCCACCTCACTACAAATAACTCAATTTCATTTCTTTTTATGGCTGAGTAATATTCCATTGTATATATGTGCCACATCTTCTTTAACCATTCATCTGTTGGTGGACGTTTAGGTTATTTCCACGTCCTGGCTATTGTAAATAGTGCCACAATGAACACTGTGATACACGTCTCTTTTTGAATTATGGTTTTCTCAGGGTATATACCCAGTAGTGGGATTGCTGGGTCATATGGTAGTTCTATTTTTAGTTTTTTAAGGAACCTCCATACTGTTCTCCATAGTGGCTGTATCAATTTACATTCCCAGCAACAGTGCAGGAAGGTTCCCTTTTCACCACACCCTTTCCAGCATTTACTGTTTCTAGATTTTTTGATAATGGCCATTCTGACTGGTGTGAGGTGACACCTCATTGTAGTTTTGATTTGTATTTCTCTAATAATTAGTGATGTTGAGCTTCTTTTCATGTACCTCTTGGCCATCTGTATGTCTTCTTTGGTATATTTAGGTGTTCCTCCCATTTTTTGATTGGATTGTTTGTTTTTTTGATATTGAGCTCCATGAGCTGTTTGTATATTTTGGAGATTAGTCTTTTGTCCGTTGTTTCAGTTGCAAATATTTTCTCCCATTCTGTGGGTTGTCTTTTCGTCTTGTTTATGGTTTCCTTTGCTGTGCAAAGACATTGGCTTGTAAAATTTTAGAAGAAAATAACTTTTTGATGATTTCCATCACCAGCATCTTGCTAAACCACCTTACTTCTGAAACAAATGACTTCAGAGTAATCTGAATAAATTCTAGATGTGTCTCTTACTACTGTAATATTCCCCGAAAAGATAGTGGCACAATATTTTAAAGTACCCAAATGCACAAGTGAAATTGCAACTCTAGTAAAATTGGGCCTCTTTGGAATGTATATCTCCTACATGGACATTAATGGGACAAAAAGGTAAGACATTCTGTGGGAGGAGATAGGCTAATCTTGATTTCTTAAAAGTATAGACAGTAAATATTGTACAGATGTGATCTGCAGAGTGGCAAAAGCTTTCTTGCTTTTTTCTAGAATGGTGGTTTTTAAAATGCTTCTAGGAGACCTAGGGTTCTGAAGAGATATTACAAGCGTGGTACAGCTGGGGGTGGGCAATGTGTGTGGCAGGGAGAGGGCTCAGGAAGACCAGCTGGATGCTTCAAGTCCCCTTCCTCCTCTTGTTTAACTTTTTCAATGACTCATATCTGTTATATAGAGAGAGCTTCAGAGCAAGATAAGGTATGGAAGAAAAGTTCTGCTGTTAAAAAAAAAAAAAAATGGTTCATAATTTTTGTTTCAGAACCCAAGTAAAACTCTTTCAGATGAGCAGGCCACTATACTTACATATGGTAATAAACCTTTTTATCCAGTTTCTCCAGTTGTTTTTAATTGGGCCAGTAACATGGCTTAGGAAGAAAATGAAGAAGCCCAAGCCTGGAAAATGTTTGTGTGAAAGCCCTTTTCAAATTGTTCACTTAGCTAAGGGCTGCGTGAAGTTAGATATCACGCTGCTCTCCACCACCACCCCAACCTAGGCACTGGTTTTCCAACTACACAGGTTTCTTTACTGGTATCTTTTAGTTTGAGGGACAGAGAGACCTGTGTTCAATGTTCAGCGACCTGTTGCTCTTTAAATACTAAGGGACTGGGACTTCCCCAGTGGCGCAATGGTTAAGAATCCGCCTGCCAATGCAGGGGACATGGGTTCGATCCCTGGTCCAGGAAGATCCCACATGCCACGGAGCAACTGAGCCCGTGTGCCACAACTACTGAGCCTGTGCTCTAGAGCCCGCAAGCCACAACTACTGAAGCCCACGCGCCTAGAGCCCGTGCTCCGCAACAAGAGAAGCCACCGCAATGAGAAGCCCCTCCACCGTAACAAAGACCCAACACAGCCAATAAATAAATAAGTAAATAAATTTATAAAAAAAAAAAAAATTAAGGGACTGATCTTCAAGTCATCTGCTTCTACCATATCTCTTGGTGGGAAATCCTGGTAGAAAGCAATGCAGACCTTACAATGTCACGAATAATGTTACTAAGCATCCCACCCCTGTTGCTCAGCCAGAGAAAATTCTCATCTCCTCTTCTAGATCCCCTGTGTTGATGAGTAAGCATGCATGCTTGGCCATTCCACACTAAAGCCAAGGAGTTCCTCCAGAACCTTCAGATGGGTCAAGCATCCCCACTCCCACTTCCACTAGCATAGGAAGCTCTTATTACTAAATTACCAGGCATTCTATACTTAATATTTCTCTGTTTTGGACTCCTTATTAGTTAATTAGGAGAGTATCTACTTGAGCAGAGGTGTTTGCAACTTTTATCACTGTATGACTCTTAAAAACCATTTAATACATTGGTATAAATGCCCTGTCTGCGTGATTCATTGGCTGTGAACTGAGTCACTTTTGTTTTGGACTAGGAAAAGTTCACTAGATCAGTATACTAAGGATGCATTCCATGATATACAAATCTTCTGAGATGCTCAGTGAGAACGGGTTTCTGTGGCCAAATATGTTTGGGGAAATATTGTGTTCTTGGTGATTCAAAATGTGTATTAGAATGGCAAAGTGCTAAGAAGTATTTCTTAAACTTATTTTATCATATAATTTAAAAATTCTGGGACTTCCCTGGTGGCACAGTGGTTAAGAATCCGTCTGCCAATGCAGGGGACACGGGTTCGAGCCCTGGTCTGAGAAGATCCCATATGCCACTGAGCAACTAAGCCCGTGCGCCACAACTACTGAGCCTGCGCTTTAGAGCCCGCGAGCCACAACTACTGAGCCCGCGTGCAGCAACTACTGAAGCCCACGCACCCAGAGCCCATGCTCTGCAACAAGAGAAGCCACCGCAATGAGAAGCCCGCGCACCATAATGAAGAGTAGCCCCCGCTCGCCACAACTAGAGAAAGCCCATGCGCAGCAACGATGACCCAACACAGCCAAAAATAAATAAATAAATAAATAAATTTGTATTAAAAAAATTCTGCCTCCCTCCCTCCCTCTCTCCTTCCTTCCCTCTCTCCCTCTTATTCTCTATCTCTTTCTTCTTACTTTCTTCCTCTTTTCCTTTCTTTTTAGAAACATTAAATATCTAGGGATCCATGGGAAAGATTTTGGAAAACACTGTACTTGCCTATTTAAGAAAAGTTTTTAGGGGCTAATTTCTACTATTCTCTGTAATTCCAGAGCCAGCACTGTATCTGGCACAGAATGAATATTTGACAAATGTTTGCTAAATTGAAGGGCACACGTGAGAGTATATTAATAAGATGTCAAAATATTATGTTGAAAGTGTTTTACAAAATCACGCCAGTTATTTGGTACCAAGTGCTTGGTACTTTTACAGAAACAAATTATTTAGAAATTGAATTCAATTAATCCACTTTGGGTAGATGGATCAGAATCACAGGATGTCTGATGTGGGACAAGTCCTAGTAGGTATCTAGTCATCATTTTATAGACAGGTCTTACCTTTCATAGTGAACTTATAAAGAGGTTGAAAGAGTTATCTCAAGCAACTGAAGTAGATGTGAGTCCTGGGCTTAACCCGAGTGGGCTCAAACACTGACTCTGCCACCTACTGGCCAAGGGAATGTGGGCAAATGTATCTGCACCTCAGTTTCCTCATTTGAAAATGGCGATGGTACTTGTACTCCCCTCAAAAGGTCACTGTGATGACTTAATGATATTTAAGCTAAGCACAATGGCACATGGAAACAGTATTAGCTATTAATATCATGAAACGCATTACCAGCCAGGATCGCATAGTCAGTATGAAATGAGAGGTGACCACACAATTCTAGAGAGAATTTGGGAGACCTTAAAGAATTATGGACGGGGAGGAAGAAATTGTATAACTGAGGTCTCCATATTGATGGACCCCAATACTGGGCAATCTGTAGCATTTTTTTGGGGAGGGAGAGTTAATTCTCATTTGAAAGTACAACTCCCATGGAATAATTTTTCCCAGGGTAGGGTGTTAGGTGGGCATTTTACTTGTTTGGGCATTCTGCAGGCTCAGGAAGAATCCTCTCTTTTTACTCGGAAGTCCCTGGGAGATTGCATTTTTTAAAGAAACCACAGAAAGAAGAAAGTGCCCTGCCCCTCCGAGAGACGAGTGAGCACAAGTCACCATTCCCTACCTGAACGGGTAGGCAAATGCTACGTCAATGCTGAGGTTACTTTCCGTCTTGTTGACACAGTCCACACTCAGCCGCAGGCCTCCGGAATAGCCACCGCATGTTGCAAATGCAAAGATTGCAAAAAGCTGTGGAGAACAAAGAAACAAAAGAGAAGGCGGCTATTAGGATGGTGCTGATCTCACGAGATCTGTCAACAGGAGCTCAGTGTCTCACACTGAGAAAGGTTGGAGTTCTTCTAAAGTGCGGCATCTTATTTGGTTCAGGCTGGAATGAAGGCCAGGGTGATGATGGGGAATGGGGTGGTGGGGTCTGAAAAAATTGTCTGGAAAGTTGGAGTAATTTTGTTTGTAGAAAAATTAAACACAAGGACAAAATATCTGTGTTTGAGGCCAAATATCGGTGTAAAGAGCTGGCACACCTCAGAAGGTAGAGAAGGTAATCTCACATCAAAGGCTCTGGAGAGCTACACACCAAGGGATTAATGATGGATATCTCCAGGTGGGAAGAATTTGGTATGTTTCCTTGCTTGCTTCTTTTTGTTTATCTGTATTTTTTGCAATACACATGTTTTGTCTTTTGGAATAATACAGATTTTTAAAAATGCATAGTTGGAGAATTTTAGAGTTGATGGGTGGAGGAAGAGGAGGTGAGTATCTAAAATATGCTCTTCCAGAGGACAAGATCTCAGTATATGTCAGCCTCAATGCCCCTTAGGTGGTTACAACTGTATTCCTTGCTCTTTCTGAGTCAACTACTAAAAGGTTCAGCTGGTTACGAACTAATGTCATAGTCTATCCTAGTGTAGAACATGCATTTATGGGAATTAGGTACTGAAAATTAAGAGCAGGAACTCAGAGAAGTCTTCCAGAGAGAAGATACATCTGAGAAGGTGAGAATGGCCTAAGATGGGAAGGAAACAAATGCCAAACTTGGCCCACTTAGTTTGGCTAAATTCAAAAGAACTTCCTGCTCATTTCCAAAGAAAGTCAATCAAGTGCACTTAACACTCACCCATTCTGTAATACTCCCATTTATTTTATTTTAATTTTGGAACTCAGCTTCTTATAGTAGCTTGGAGTCCCCATTAGGAACACCAGATCACTTTGCATAGTGAGAGGAATTTTTGTGTAAGGGTTAAGTGCATGGGTTCTGGAATGTGACCTTGGGAAAGTTGCTTAATTCACCTGTGAAGCCGGCTGGTCCTGAACTTTTGTTTGTTGGGGTTTTTTTGATTACTGATTCAATTTCATTACTAGTGATCAGTTTGTTCAGATTTTCTGTTTCTTCCTGATTCAGTCTTTTTTGTTGTTGTTTTTTGAATTTTATTTTTTTTTATACAGGAGGTTCTTCTTAGTTATCTATTTTATACATATTAGTGTATATATGTCAATCCCAGTCTCCCAATTCATCCCATCACCACCACAAACACCCCCCCGCCCCTGCCCCATTCCTGATTCAGTCTTGGAAGATTGTATGTTTCCAGGAATTTATCCATTTCTTTGCGGTTATCTAATTTGTTGGCATATAATTGTTTGTAATAATCTCTTATGATTCTTTGTATTTCTGTGGTGTCGGTTGTAACTTCTCTTTCATTTTTGATTTTATTCATTTGGGCCCTTTCTCTTTTTTTCTTGATGAGTCTAGCTAAAGGCTTATCAATTTTGTTTATCTTCTCAAAGAACCAGCTCTTAGTTTCATTGATCTTTTCTATTGGTTTTTAGTCTCTTTCATTTATTACCACTTTGATCTCTATTATTTCTTTTTCTTCTACTAACTTTGGGCTTTGTTCTTCTTTTTCTAGTTCCTGTAGGTGTAAATGTTAGATTGTTTATTTGAGATTTTTCTTGTTTCCTGATGTAGGCCTCTATTGCTATAAACCTCCCTCTTAGATCTGCCTTTGCTGAGTCCCAAGATTTTGGAATGTTTTGTTTCTATTTTCATTTGTCTCCAGGTATTCCGTGATTTCCTCCTTGATTTCTTCAGTGATCCATGGACCAGAAGAAGCATGTTTGGTAGCATGTTGTTTAGCCTTTAAGTCTTTGTGTTTTTCACAGTTTTCTTCTTGTAACTGAGAGTCTAGTCTTATACCATTGTGGTGGGAAAAGATGCTTGAAATGATTTCAGTCTTCTTGCATTTGAGACTCATTTTTTCGTCTAACGTGATCTATCCTGGAGAATGTTCTAAGTGCATTTCAGAAAAATGCATATCCTGCTCTTTTGGGGTGGAATATTCTGTATTTATATATTAAGTCAATCAGATATAATGTGTCATTTAAGGTCAATGTTTCCTGATTGATTTTCTGTCTGGATGATCTATCCATTGATGTAAGTGGGGTGTTAAAGTCCCCTACTATTATTGTATTGCTGTCAATTTCTCCTTTTATGTCTGTTAATATTTGCTTTGCTGTTGGATCAATCTTTTCTATTATTATGTAAGGCCCTTCTTTGTCTCTTTCTACAGTCTTTGCTTTAAAGTCTATTTAATCTGATGCAAGTATTGATACCCCAGCTTTCTTTTTGTTTCCATTTGCACAGAATATCTTTTTCACTTCTTCACTGTGTGTCTTTCACTCTGAAGTGGCTTTGAGGCCTGACTGAGACTGTTGTGGGTGTGCTGGTATGTGGGGCTGGACCCCTGGAGCAGGAGACACCTGGAGGGGTGCCAGTGCCAGCTGGGGATGCCTGCTGGGTAGAACGTGGCAGCAGCTGCTTTGGGGGAGCCAGTTGGGGCAGGCAGGTTGGGCAGGGTAGGTCCTCAGGGAAATACTTGGTTGGTGCACATGGTGTTAGTTAAGTTGATGGAGAGTGACAGAAATGGTACATGCCCATGCTGGGCCTGCGAGGTGGAAGGAGAGTTTTAAAAAAAAATGGCACCTGCCACTTCTTCTGTCCCTGGAGAAAATTTCACCAGATCTCTGCCCCTCCAGTACATGCCCTAAAATTTAGTCAATGAATCTCTTTCTTCTATGACACAGGCACTTCTTAAAAAAAATTTATTTATTTTATTTTTGGCTGCGTTGGGTCTTCGTTGCTGCGTGCGGGCTTTCTCTAGTTGCAGTGAGCGGGGGCTGCTCTTTGTTGCGGTGCACGGGCTTCTCATTGCAGTGGCTTCTCTTGTTGTGGAGCACGGGCTCTAGGCACGTGGGCTTCAGTAGTTGTGGCTCGTGGGCTTAGTTGCTCCATGGCATGTGGGATCTTCCCGGACTAGGTCTCGAACCCGTGTCCCCTGCACTGGTAGGCGGATTCTTAACCACTGCACCACCAGGGAAGCCTGACACAGGCACTTTTTAAGCTGCTGCTTCTGCACTGGGACTTGGAGCAAGTGAGTATGTGTGTATGCTCTTCAAGAACTAAGTCTCAGTTTTCCACAGCCCTCCAGCTTTCCTGGACAGAAGCCGCTCTGGCTTTCAAAGCCAGACGTTATAGGGGCTCATCTTTCTGGTGCAGCTCCCCCAGGCTGGGGAGCCCGATGTGGGGCTCAAACCCCTCGCTCCTCAGGGGAAACCACCATGGCTGTGATATCCCTCCCTCTGTGGGTCAGGGCACCAGGGGTGTAGGTTCTGACTAGACCACATCTCTGCTCCTCTACCCATCTCAATGTGGCCTTTTCCTTGTATCCTTAGTTTTAGAAAACCTGTTCTGCTAGTCTTCAGGTCATTCTCAGAGATAGTTGTTCTATATGTAGTTGTAGTTTTTTTGTGTCTGTGGGAGGAGGTGAGCTCAGTATCTTCTTACTCTGCCATCTTGATCCAGAATTCACCGAGTTATTAGTTTTTAAAATCAGTATTTTAAAATAGAAACAACTTGACCAAACGATATAATAGATGTAGTAAAAGCAAAATGTGCTGATGCGCTAAAGCATTTAGAACAGATCCTGGCACAGAAAAAGCACTCAATAAATGTTAACAAGGGTTATTACTTGAACTTTTTGGTAAGATCTTGCAGGACACAAAATAGGGAATTTAGACTTACTCTCTATCTAAATCTATATGACCATCAGCCCCAGTGAACCAACATCTAAGCACTCCAGAAACACTGATCTTTTTTGCTTTGTTTGCTTTTCTTCCTAGTTTGTACCACCGATGGGACTTGAGGAGGCATTTAGAAGCTACTCCAACCCACTGTGAAATCTGAGGATGATACACACAGAACACCAAGGCTGAAGGGAATCAGATCTTTATCGCTGTGACGTGGATGTGCTCATGACCAAATGCGCTCTTTCTGTCAGCCTTTAGTACTGGTAGGAATAAGGAGGACATGATTTTAATCGCTCAATGCTGAAATCTAGATTTCATCATACAATACTGGATGTTTCAGCCCTTTGTGCCATGTCATGATAGCACCTTTGGTACGATTTCTTCTAGAAGAAAGGATGGAGTCATGCGGCCCAAAGCCCTGTGATACGTCGTGGAGATAGCCCTTTCCTCACCTGTACAACAGAGGTATCCTCTGTATCTTCCCAAATCACTGAGAGAATAAAATGAGATGGAGTATATATTTACATGTAGCCCCCTCTCAATTCATGCAGAGATTTGTGTGGTATTTACACATGTGCACTTCTCTGGGGCAAGAGTTCTAAGCGTGTAATCAACACTTGTACAGGTAAAGGTTAGGAAGAATTATCTGTTGTTGCCATTATTAACTACGTACCATGGGCTAGCTATGTGTCCATCACTTAACATATGTGATCATATTTCCTCTTGACAACAACAGAGAGTGTGTGTGTGAAGCTTAATATTCCTATATTAAAAATGTGGCAGAATAGCATAATGGTTTCAAACAGTTGTATTCTTAAAAATTCCCTGAAACGTTAAAATGTAGTGATTTAGAGGTAAAGGACCTAAAGACAAATCCTTTAAATTCAGTGCTTATATGGCTACAAAGAAACTACCTTTGGCTTTTCATTTTATATTAAAGTGCTTTACATACTCTAAGATATTATTAATACTACCATGCAGTGAACTTAAGATGGAATGATTATTATGTGTTTAAATTATGTATTTAGTTCAAAATGTTTGATGCATAGAAGGAAGGCATCAGAGTATTGAAACCACACAAACCACTATTTTTTCTTTTAACTTCTATTGATCTGTGAAAACATGAGACGTTGTACTTGAGTTAAATATGATACCTATGGGTTTTCTGGTTACCTTTCCTTCCCCACAGTCCTCACTGATTAAAGGGAAATCATACTGTGTGACCGGTATCAAACTCACATGGGTTTGGTGAGGGTTAAACAGATAATGTCTGTATAACATTGGAAGAGTCAGATCCTGCTGAGTGAATAACGTATTACAGGGATGGTTGATTCCATATTTGGGAGAGTGAAATTAACTCCTTCAGTCTATATCAGCCAGGGACCTGGTTCTGTAATTACAATACATCAGGACAGAGTGGAGAGAGAGAAATGGAAACTCTTTGGGGGTTCGAAATTCTCTTGGTGTTGCAGAAAAATGTAGAGTGGGAGGGAACTTTGGAAATCCTCTCACTGATTCCCCTTCCAGAAGTCCATCCACCCTGGTGGTACAGGGGAGCAGTTCTGGAGTCAGATGGATGTGAGCTTGAGTCCAATTCCTAGCTGTCTGACATTGAGCGGGTTATTTTAACTTCTCCAAACCTCAGTCCTAAATCCACTAAATCAGGACTAATTCACTGGCTTATTTAGCAGCTGTTTAATGGTGTATTTACCAGGTGCCAGATGGTGGGGCACAGAAAGGTAAAAAGGTCAGAGAAAAGACAAAGAAAAAGTAGGTCCCTGCCTGCTCTGGAGCTTAATGTTGGATGGGGGTTGGGACAGAAGCAAAAGAACATACAAATAAAATAATTACAAATTGTGCTCGATGTTGGGAGGGGAACCTCTTCCAGACAGGGTGTTATACCCGAGGATGTCACATTTACACTAAGACCTTGAGGATGAAGGAGAGGAAGCCACGGGTGATGGAGGGTGGGGTGGAGGGAAGAGCTCTGGGCAGAGGGCACAGCTTAAGTGAAGGCTCTGAGGGAGGAAAGGCTTGACAAGTTCAAGGATCCAATGGAAGGTCAATGTGGCAGTTGGATGGTGAACGAGGTTGAGAGTAATTTACTGCACGTGACTTTGTGTACATTAGCTGATGTGAAACATCAGGCTCAGAGCCCTCACCAAACCATTAAAGTATCCCCTCCTCTTCCTCCTCCTCCACCCCCCTCCTCCCACCACCGCACTATTGAAGAAATTGAGAACTAGAGAAGAAAATTCACTTGTCCCAACTCAGCTAGAGCAGAGTTGGAACTAGAATCCTCATCTGTAGACTCCCTCAGTCAGCAGTCTTCTAATTAGCTCTAGAATAACAGGAAGAACAATTTTTGGCCACGTGGATAGAAGGATTGTCAAATGGTCCAGGCTTCTTTGCCAAGAAATGTACCACAGGGCTTTAGTGGCCTGAGGTTTTCCATGTACTCCATTAGGGTCTCACAAACACATACTGCAAAGTCCACTGCCAAGTGGGTACTCTGCTCTGTCTTTCTCCTTTCCTTCTTTCTTTCCTTTCCTCTCTTCCTTTCTTCCTTCCTTCCTCCCCCCACCCTCTGTCCTTCCTCTTTTCACCCTTGATGGGGTGGAAGATTTTAGAAGAAGAATATTGGAAGATGCTGTAAAGAGACACAAATTTCTCAGCTTGACAAGTGTTGCTCAGAGAGGCCATCAATACTAGCAAGAGGACGGCTTGTGTGTCTTGTAGATGCTTGGCTCTGCAAGACTAATGCTGATTCCTGAGACAGACAATATCCCCTCCTGGGAGATGGAAGAGATGGGAAAACTTTGTGTTATGCAGCCAGGAAGGAATGAGAACTAGGGGTGGGTCCTGGAAGGCTCAAGAGGGAGAAGAGCCTGAGGGGACCTGTGTGTGTGAGATGTAGACAGAGATGAGAGAGACAAGCTCAAGAGAAAAATTTCCATCTGAGGCCAACTCTCTAAGGACTACACGTGACTTGATGACAGACATAAAGACACTGTGTTTGTGTGTGTGCACGTGCCCATGTGTGATTTTCTCTAAGCTCCGCGCTCTGTGTTCATCCTAAGCCAAACCTTTGCCTTCTTTCTGGTAACGCAGTGTACTTGCTCACTGCCCTAGACATCGAGGGCATGCCCAGGGGTAAAAGTCCACTTACCCAAAACAAGTGAAATCATAAGAGCTTTCTGTTCAGTCAGAATGGCCATCATCAAAAAGTCTACAAATAAATGCTGAAGAGGGTGTGGAGAAAAAGGAACCCTCCTACACTGTTGGTGGGAACGTAAATTGGTGCAGCCACTATAAAGAACAGTATTGAGATTTCTTAAAAAACTAAAAAAAGAGTTACCATATGATCCAGAGATCCTACTCCTGGGCAGATATCTGGATAAAACCACAGTTTGAAAACATACTTGCACCCCAATGTTCACAGCAGCACTATTTACAACAGCCAAGACACGGATGCAATGTAAGTGTCCATCGACAGATGAGTGGATAAAGAAGATGTGGTACATATACAATGGAATATTACTCAGTCATAAAAAAGAATGAAATAATGCCATGTGCAGCAACATGGATGGATCTAGAGATTGTCATACTAAGTGAAGCAAGTGAGAAAGAGAAAGACAAATACCATATGATATGTGCTTATATGTGGTATCTAAAAAATGATACAAAACAGAAATAGACTCACAGAAAACAAACTTATGGTTACCAGAGGGGAAAGGGCGGGGAGGGATAAATCAGGAATTTGGGAGTAAAATATATACACTACTATATATAAAATAGATAACCAACAAGGACGTACTGTACAGCACTGGAAATTCTACTCAATATCTTGTAATAACCTATAATGGAAAAGAATCTAAAAAAGAATATATATATATATATAACTGAATCACTTTGCTATACACCTGAAACTAACACAACATTGTAAATCAACTATATTTCAATAAAAATTAAAAAAGAAAAAAAAGTTCTGTGTTGCCATCTTTCCTCAAGGTCCCAATTCTCCTCAAACAGAGCAGACACCTCACCCGCCAGCACATTCTAAGATAATCAATATCATAACCACTGGCCCAATCATTCACCTCCCTTGAGTTCAGGGGACTGATATAAATCTCCTATGATGAACTCTCATTTCACTACTGTCTTGGATGATCTATGGCTCTGTTCCTAACAACAAAAATTACTCTCTAAATGGGAGAAATTAGCCAGCAGAGATTTCCCTTGCATGCAGCCTGATTAGGAATACATTCAGATGAAAGAGAACAGAAGCACTGCCTGGCACTTTCTGGCTTAATGAGCATCCACAAACGAAAATCCCCCATAGCAGAGCAGGAATATCTTTACACAGTTGACGATATCAAAGGTTTTCCCCTGGAAAGAGGTCAAGCAGCTCCCTCCTTCGAAAAAACTGAACCACACAAGGAGTATCAGTGAAAGGTGCTATTAATCCTTTTGGTTAATTTGCAAGGCATAGTTGAAAGCAATAGGTTGGAGGAGGACAGGAAATCAGGCTGATTAATGGCTCTCATGGGGATTGTGGTCTGCAGTGAAGTCAGGGAGGGGACATCTTCCAAGGCCTGATACACAGTCTCAGACATGAACATTGAAGAAATAAGTGAGAGTAAGGAGCCTGGCTGGAAAGTGAGTGGGATCCTGGGACCAACTATTGGTACTTCTCTTACCACCAAGCTGTGTGTGCTGACAATCAGATCTCCAGAGGATAAAGCTTTGGTTTATAGCATTTGCCAATATCCATGGTGTAAATACTCCCACGATGGCCAATTCCAAGCTACCAACATAACACCTCTGAACCTTGATTGGGAAGAGAGCTGCACAGTCAGCTGTGCTCTAGCACACCACTGCCACCAAAGGAATTTCCCTGACTCTCCCCTGGAGCAAGAACCATGGACTAATTTCATTGATTCACTCCTCTTTTTTCATATTTACTCTTATTTCATATCTCATATTTTCTCTTATTTCATATCACTCACCTTGGGCTTCTTTCACTGATTTCACTTCAATTATTCATTCATTTATCCATCCAATCACTTATTATTCACTTACTGATTTAGCTATTGTAGGAGAGACCGTTGATGCTCTGCTGAGATCCCCGCAGCCCACCCTACAGGCCACCTGCGTTTTCAGGGGGACAGTCCTCATACGCATCAAAGGCTCCTCCCCAAGCACTCGAGGCTCTCCGCTGAGGGCTTTCTCAGGCAGCAGGAATGCAGCCTGTGACTGGGGCACGGTGCGAGTCTCTGGGAGTCAATTTCCTGGCAGCTTCCAAACAATGTGGGATGGAAACTGGTGGATAAACCCCCAGTGTCCTTGTCTGTCTGTGGGGAAAGTTTGAGGTGTGTTCAATATAGTTTCTTCCAATGGGATTAAGCCCCTGTTGCCCACAGCAACATCTGCTCACGAAGGACACCCTTGGTGGGCGTTTTCCTTTTTCTGTCTCATTTCCCCACTCATCATTGTGCTTCCTGGCATTACTTCTCAGGTGACCTTGCTGAGTCTAAATTCTTGTATTTTCAAAAAGCAGGTCTCAGGATCTGCTTTTGAGGAATGCAACTGAGACAGTTACCAAACACGGACCCAGCACCGATTAGTCTCTAGGCAATGCAGTGGCCCTAGGACTGTATTAATGAAAGGACTGGTACCACCCAGCACACCTTAGCTCATGCCTCTCAGCTTCTAGCTCGCCACGCTCTCATCTCTGCAGGCCTCTCCAAAGAAGCTGAGCCCCTTTGCAAACAGAAAGTCTTCTTGGACTACATCGTCCAGAGGAGGGCTCCTGACCCCAGCCCACCCCACCCTGACTCCCATTATTCCCGGCCGCTGTTGTTGTTTACCTGAGCAGACATTTAAAAACCTGTATTTGTTCAGCATAGTGTATTCACCTGTTTACGTTTTGTCTGACCACTTCCCCGAGGAAAGGTAATACCCTTGTCTGTGTTTACTGATGAATCCCAGCCCTTGGCACGAAGTAGGTGCTCCCTAAACACACATTGACTAAATAAGTAAATATATTCGGCTCCCCTACCTCCAGGGAACTTGCTGTCCATTTGGGGATGCGGACCAGTGGATGAACAGGCGCAGTGACAGTGCTTTACGGTGGTGGCAGTCACTGGAGCATGCTAGAGGAAAATGTGGTGCATGCTTGCAGAGGAGTGGAGGGGATGTGAGGCGTGGAGTGGAGTCCGCAGGAATGGAGAGCTAAGCAGACACTAGGCAAGCATGCCAGGTTTAGCCAGGTAAGAGGGAGAAAATGAGTGTTTTAGGCAGAGGGAGCAACAAGTCAAAGATACTCAAGTGAGCAAGTGAGGCACATCTCGGCCGTGCAGCTGGTAGGACAGGAGCAGACATTGTAAGATGGGAAGAAAGCGGTGACTCCATTCAGGAGGCAAGAGGGATGTGTCAGGTCTGGTCTAGGAAGGATCTGAAAACTACGGCCCCTGAGCCATGTCTAGCCACATCCATTCACTCGTACATGGTCTACAGCTGCTTTCAGGTGACGATGAGAGAGCCGAGTATGGACAGTAAAGATTCTACGGTCCAGGGACTTCCCTGGTGGCACAGTGGTTAAGAATCCGCCTGCCAATGCAGGGGACATGGGTTCGAGCCCTGGTCCTGGAAGATCCCACGTGCCACGGAGCAGCTGGGCCCGTGAGCCACAACTACTGAGCCTGCGCTCTAGAGCCCACGTGCCACAACTACTGAGCCTGTGTGCCACAACTACTGAGCCCTTGCTCTTAGAGCCCGTGCTCCGCAACAAGAGAAGCCACCATAACGAGAAGCCCACGCACCGCAACGAAGAGTAGCCCCCGCTCGCCGCAACTAGAGAAAGCCGGCGCGCAGCAACAAGGACCCAACACAGCCAAAAAAAAATAAACAAATAAACAAACAAACAAACAAAAAGATTCTACAGTCCAAAAAGGCAAACCTATTTACTATCTGGTCGTTACAGAAATTGTCCGTCCGTATGAGGAAACCTGGGTTTTAGGAGGGGGTTGGGTTTTCGGCAGGGGAGGGGCGTGACAAATCTGCATTTCAGAAAAGCCACACTGGCAACAGTGGAGAGTGCGGACGGAGAGAGGGCAGGACCTGACGCTGGAAGATGAGCAAATGTCTCACTTCCCCAGACAGTCTGCAGACGCTTTGCCAGCAGGACCACACCTCAGCTCTCTTTGTATCCTTGCTGTGCCAAAACATGGTAGGCGGCTCATAAATGTTGTCAAGTGAATGAAAATATGAATGAATGAGCAAGACAAGATGAGAGGATGACGGGCTTGAAAACGTGAACCCTGGCACCGAAGCCCAGAATAATAAACACTGTGAAGGCGATGATGACGGCAATGATAACGATGATGATAGCACTAAAAAAATCAACCACATTTGATTCTCGGGGCCAGTCTCTTCAGTAAATACATTATTTATATGAGCCCATTTAATCCTCTCAACAACCCTCTGAAGTGGAAACATAACCCCTCGTTTTTCACATGAAGAAACTGGGTCAAACTGCACGCCAAGATCACATGGGTTATTGGTATGTTAAGTAGTCGTGGTTTGAACTCGGATCTGCCTTTCTCTAAAGTTTATCTTCCTTCTTCCCAACTCTCCCAGGGCTGTGAAGGGCATCTCACTTGGCTGGAGCAGACTATGGAAAGACTAATATCAATTATGGGCTAGTTAAGGCTTTCTCTGTCACATCAATGCTCAGGAAGCCAAGTGAGGACGGAATGAAGCATCTGTAAGACAAAGCCCTGATCATCCACGTGGATGCCAGTGGCAGCTCGTGGATCTTGCCTCAGCCTCACAAGCCTTCACCCTGCAGTATCACAGGACATTAGGGGGGAGGGACTTAGAATCTGGTATGATAAGAACACTGGAGAAGCCTGCCAGGAGTAGTTCTGCCAATTACATTTAACAAGCCCCTCATCCTAATTCTCAGCCACCCGTGGTGGGTCGGGGTGGGGGTTCCTCACTTTCACTCCTGTCCATCATTCAACAGCTTATAGGTGAAAGAGACCCAGTTCCTGCCTCTCTACCTGCCTCTGATGAACCCCTCTGGTGCCTTCTCCTTTTGTGATTTGTCTTGGGCTGATGAGTCATTGGTCCTTAGCACCCCTGAGGAGCATTTCTGGGAACACAGTTGTTTAAAAGAGCTGATTACTCACTAGTAGCCCTGGAAAAGTGAGGAATACACACTGTCAGGGTATTTTCTGGTGCAGAAAGAGTGTTTGGTTAACTGTGGCTTCCCTCATATCCCAGAGGCTGCCCAGGAGGCCCTCAGCTGACTGATGAACACCTCTAAAACTTAATGTTCCAATTCTACTCATTTTGGTCCAATTCTTCTTTCTTCTAGTGTTTCTTCTCTTATTGATAATTGGATTCTTCCAAAGAAATTGACAAAGCACCTATCCTTGCCATCAGTTTATGGTCACTGCAACACTCTGACCCAGAAGGTTTTTGTGAACAACCCTGTAAAATCTCAGATGAGACCTTCCCGTGAAGATAAAAACTGCAGGTCATCTCTGGAAGACAATCTAATTCTATCTTATTTGGAGGCACTGAAAACCATGGTCAAAAAGCTCTCCCCCATAGAGCTGTATGTTTTTTCTTGTCGTTGTATATAACTATCTATGTTCTCAACCAGCTCCAATATCTTCCACGCTGCTTTCCATTTCAGGCTATCTGTCAAGAATTGTATACTGTGCCCTTCTAGCTGCTTTGTGATTTATATGAAATCTTCCCAAGCAAAGGCAGCCTCATAAAATTGGTACTTCATAGTAGCACCTGAGGAATTCTGACCAGGCCCTGCAGAAGGAGAACCCCAAATTACTTATATAGCATAAGAAGTTTCTGTTTTCATTTTCTTAAACCTGTAGCCTGGAGATGGATCACTTAATAACGTATTTGGGCACAGGTAACAGAAAGCTTGATAAATAGTGGCTTAAACAAAGAGGACTTTGTTTTTCATATGTATTGAGAAGTCCAGAACTAAGTGGCTGCTGGTATGATGATGTCTGAGCCAACATCACTTTGTTTCCTGTGGTCTCTGCCTCAACACCAAAAAATGGTTGCTGCATTTCCATGGATATCCTTAGCTGCATGGGAGCCTGCGAAGTAAATATTCGGCTTTCCTGGGCTGCAGAGGGGAGGTAGGCAATGGTACAAGGGCTGGGAATGGTTATTCAGTCAGCCAGTTGCCACTGTCTGCCCCAGAAATTTATGGGAGAAAGATGAAGAAGTAAAACAAGCATTCATGGCATTTTATAAAGGCAAGATAGCATAGTCAAGCCCATTCAGCATCTAGTCATTTCCTTTTCCCTGGACAGTACCTAGAAAGTCCTGTGCCTTATATGCTAAATTTAACACTTGCCCATGAAGAGAAATGTAAATTTCTACTTGAATTTTATTTTCCAACATAAAGCCTGACATAAATCTTTAAAGTAAAATGCATGACTGAAATAGTAAAAATAAATTGGAAACCTCATGCCTATTACAAAAATAATCAAATAAATTTTGAAGTAGTCAATCAATGAACTATTATTATGCGATAGTTAAAAAGTATGAAAAGCAGTATAGAAAGTTATAGGTGAGCTTATGTAAAGCAAAAAAAAAAAAAATCAAATTGCCAAGTATGACATATGTGCATTACATTTTTGTAAAAGGAAGTATTTATACATGTATACATTTTTAATGGACTTGAAAAGGTCTAGAAAGGTTGTACTGAAAGTATTATCAGTTTTTAACATTAAGGAATGAATTTTGGAAGCAGAATCTTATTTTTAAATTATTTTTGTATTGTTTCAACTTCTTCCAAAAAGCATGTATAACTTTCGTAACTAAAAAAAAGGTTTTATTAAAGCAAACTTACCGTTACCAAAGGGGAGAGGGAGGGTGGGAAGGACAAATTAGGCGTATGGGATTAACAGATACAAACTACTATACATAAAATAGATAAGCAATAGGATTTACTGTATAGCACAGGGAATTATAT